>NC_133449.1:159937018-160237018 GCF_048565385.1 Saimiri boliviensis
CCAGGGTGACTGTTGTTCTCAAAGGCTGGGCAAGGCTAAAAGCAAGGAACGGGACCTGCTTGTACCTTTTGCCTCCTCCAGGGCTGGGAGGAGGTTGACCAAACGGTGCTTCCCTGCTGGCGGGCCAGGAGGCAAATACTCCTCTTCTGTGGAAGGAAGCAATGAGGGTGCCTGCAAGGCTTGTCCTTCAATTGATGACCCATGGTTCCTGCCAGCTGGGACACTGCAGTCACCACCCAAAAGCTGAGCCCCCATCCCAGAACCCACTTCAGATCACTAGCAAGGTGTCTGGAAGAGGCAGCCAGGTTGGCCCTCAAAGGGCACATGGGAGCCTTTGGGTCTCCCTCTTCAAGGCCTTGGGCTGCCCAGCTGGAGAAGCAGGCAAAGCCCTCTGGAGGGCTTCTGGCATCCTGCCCAGTGAGGTCTGGCTCAGAACTGCAGGCCTTTGCAGAGGCCCAGGTAGGGCTGGCTACAGATGTGAGAAGAGCTGCTCTTCTCCAGCCCTGCTGGGCAGCCCTCTGGGAACCTGTGACTGGGGCTGGAGCCCTGGGCAGGGCCTCTGGAGCCTCTTGATGCTACTGGACTGCAGGTTCCACTGAAGCATATGATTTCAGAGGAGTCAAGAACTTGATTCCGGTCCCCTAGAAGGTTGGGGTGGGGCTGTCTCTGGGGATCCAGGATGAGCTCATCCTTCCTCCTTTGACCCAAGCCTCTTCTCTCCTGAGGATGAGAGAAATAAAAGCCCAGACCCTAGAGGCACAGAAGCTTGCAGGAAGCATGCTGGACCAGCTCCAGGGTTCAGTGTGGACTGAAGTGGCCAGGCCCGAGCTCCCAGCATACCCAGCCTTCTCCAAAGACCTCTCTGAGAAAGGGAAGAGTCCTAGTTATTGGGCGAAGGGGTGGACACAGATGCACCAGAGGGCCCAGGGAAGGGGTCACGTTCAAGGAAGTGGAAAATGAACCTTTTCCAGCCTTTGGCATTCTCTGGGCTTCTGATCCTTTCCCCAGGACGGGTTAGAAAGGCAGAAAGTTGCCCTACAGCCTGTGTCATCACTGGGCTGTATGGGAAGAGTCTCCAAAGGAGATTTTACTTGAGAGAGGGAGAGGGAGGGAGGAAAAGAGACTGGAGAGAGAGCTTAGCCCACTCTTTCCTCTCTAGAAACAGAGATTTGAAACTGACTCAAGGCAGAGCTGCAGTTGGAGACAGGGTTGTCAGGGCTGCAGTTGGCCAGCCCGGTTGACAGAGAGGAGAGGGCAGCTTCTTCCACCCGGGCTTCTTCTCACCTGGGCTGATTCATGGGTGGCAGTGTGGCCCAGAGGCAGCTCCCTGCACTGAGGTCCTGGGGCCTGGGTGCTCAAGTCTTCTCGTGGGACCCGAGCTCTAACATCTGTAGAATGTGCTTAGCAATCCTGCCTTTCGCAGGCAGAGCCGATGGGGGATGGACAATGTCATGTTGGAGAGAGAACACTGGGCATCCATGCACCCGAAAACTGGGGGCCATGCTTTTCCTCCACCTTTTATACCCTCTCCTATCCACAGCACTTTGGGGCCGGTGAGGCTCTTCATCCATGAGCTCATCTCTGGAGGAGGCGGGCAGGGCTTACTCATCCATCTTACAGATGAGGAGACCGCAGCTTGAGGAGGTGGAGAGACTGGCTCAGGGGATTGTGTCCAGGCCTCCAGCACCCGGCATATGGGGAAGACTGCTGAGAAGGATTGCAACTGGTGCCGTAGCTGGAGAACATCCTTCTTCTTGCCCACCAACAAGGGAAGCGGAGCAGTGGCCACATGGGCAGGGGAACTCTGATGTTGCTGATTTTCCAATCATGATTCCACCTCTAATATACTGGGCCATCTTGGGTGAATCATTTGCCCTTTGTGTGCCTCAGCTTTACCATCTGTAAAATAGGGATCATCATACCTCTGGAGATGCCTGCAATGCCCCATTAGAGATGCCACCCTCTGCAGCCTCCCTCTGTGGAGGGCACACATGGGAAATTGCAGACCCCCAGAGCATCAGAATCGTAAGGACCATGGAGATGCTCTGCTCATTGCATAGATGGTCCTTGCCTTGGTCTCTGGGAGCCAACGTTTAGAGAGAAGTGGCTTGGTTTGTCCAAGGCCACAGGAGAGACAGGGCCTGGGCTTGGGGACTAGATGATGTGCAGTGACCAGAGGCCGAAGGATGGGAAATTGAGGGGCAAGACCTCAAGGAAGGGGTGGCAGGAACAGGGAAGGGACAAGCTTTCCTCCCTCTCCTCCAAGCCATCAGAGCCGCAGGCACGCACATGTTCTGGTGCACGCTGCAGCCCTCCACCCCCGCGCAGCCGCCCCCACACAGGCTGAGACACACTGACACTCTGCTGAGCCTCCCTCCCTCCCTCCCTTCCTCCCTACCTCCCTTCACAAGCACACAGTGACACAGCCGCCAGCATCCCCTGCAGTCCGGGCCACGGCTGGCTCTGTGGGTGTGGGCAGAGCCTCCGAGCGCAGCACCTGCATCCTGTTGCTGATGTCTGCATGCTCACACACACCTGCGCACCTTCACACAGCTCACAGGAGCACACACATGCACATGGACACACATACACACTGGCTGTGACAGGGCATAGAGCATTGGTCTATCTCCCAGTGCAGGGAGAGCAAGATGGCGCTGGCAGGGTTTCTGGGCTCTCTCTGACTCTGTTTGTCTCCCTCTATGCTCGTCTCTCCATCTCTGTGGTCTCACTCTGTCTCTGTCTGTCTGCCTCTGCCTCTGTCTCTGTCCCCCTTTGCCTCAGTCCCCTTTCTGCATGGGAACTGCCTGTGGTCCTCTCTCCCAGCTTCTCTGTGGCACTGTAAGAAGCCTCCCACCCCAGGCAAGCCTGGTGCAACCCACCCTGCTGAGACCCAGTCCCAGTCCTCTAGGTCCTTGTGTGGCATGGCTGTCCACCACAGAGTCGGTGGGGGGTTGGGGGGGCTCTAAGGCCAGTGAGACATTCTGTGCTGGAGAAGGTTGAGGGCCTTGGTGTCTTGGGGCCATATAAAAGGTGGAACAAGCCGTGCACAGTGGCACGTAACTGTATTCCCAGCTACTTGGGAGGCTGAGGCTAGAGGATTGCTTGAGCCCAGGATGCTGGGCTGTAGTGTGATGTGCCGATCAGGTGTCTGCACCAAGTTCAACATCAGTATGGTGACCTCCTGGGAGTGGGAGACCACCAGGTTGCCTAAGGAGGGGTGAACTGGCCCAGGTCGGAAACGCAGCAGTTCAAAACTCCCGTGCTGATCAGTAGTGGGATCGCGCCTGTGAGCCACTGCACTCCAGCCTGGGCAACATACTGAGACCCTGTCTCTAGAAAAAAAAAAAAAAAAAAAAAATTTAGAAAAAGAAAAGAAAAAAATTTTTTTAAAAAAGGAGGAACACATCCAGGATCCTTGCATCCTTTCAACAGATATTTCCTGAGCATGGACTCTGTTCCCAGCCCTAGGTTGAGCCCAGCATGTACCACATGCAACACTTATGTGGTCTCTGCCCTGGCGAGGCTCACAATGCGGTACAAAGCCAAAAGTAATTAAATCACTTCGGAAATCATTATTTAAATGCAACTGTATAAGGGCTTTGGCCACACACATCGAGTTGTGAGTGCAAAGAGACCTCAATTAGTTGGGGTGAGGGAGGTATCAGGGAAAGTTCCCTGAGGCTGTGACATTAGGGAGCTGGAGGCTGAATAAGAGTTACCTAGAGGTTAGCTGGGTGTGGTGGCTCATGCCTGTAGTCCCAGCTACTTGGGAGGCTGAGGTGGGAGGATTGCTTGAGCCCAGGAAACTGAGCCTGCAGTGAGCTCTGATCATGCCATTGGACTCCAGCCTGGATGACAACAAGACCTTATCTCTGTTTTAAAAAGAGAGAGAACGTGAGAGGAGGGAAGAAGAGTTAACCAGAGGGTAGAGGGTGGAAGAGTGTTCCTAAGAGTGGGAACAACTCAGACAAAAGCTCTGAGGTATGTATTTCAGTGGAGCATGCAGCCCTAGGGGCCTATGGGGTCCTACTCTTTTCTGGCCTGGTCAGCCTGACCCTAATTTCTAGATGCTGGGTCCTAGCAGGACTATTAAAAACCTATAGATTGTCTGGAACAGGGGACCAGGCAGGGTGGTGAAGTTCTGGAAGCTGAATCAAGTGAGAGAACACTGAGGGACTGGGGGGCTTTAGCAGACAGAAGAGACCTCTTGGGGGCTATGTCTCCCTCCTCCCCAACCAATCATTTCTGCAGAGATGTCCTGGAGCTTGAGAGGCCCTAGAGGCAGAGCTGCCAACTTTCTAGAGTAAGGGAGGTAGCTTTCAGCTCCACAGAGGGAAGACATTCTTATGGTCAGAACTGTTCCTGCATCCCAGAGCTGGCTGTGGCCTCAGGAGCGAGTGCTCTGGCAGCAGAGATGTGCAAATTCCCACCCTCATTCACTTACCTTCCTTGCATGCCTCCTGCCCAAATCCCTACCCTCACCTGGGGAGATGCTTTGCTACAAGAATGAAGTGGGAGATGGTTTAGGGCCAGGGTATTCCATTTAGCATATTGGAGGGAAGAGAACTCCGTTGTCTTACAGATAGCAAGCTAAGGCCTTGCCCATGGTGACGCAAGCCAGTGACACAGGAGAACTGGACACTCCAGCCTCTGTCCACTCCAGTGCTTGGCTCTCCTATCCCTGGAAGCCTCTCTCCTCTGATGCTTGGATCTCTAAAAGACTTTGTGGTGTATACTCTGGACAGGGTCAGGCCATCAAAGACTGAGGAGAAAGTCACCCCTTGGCATGTCCCCTGCCTTGCTGGGCTGTAGCCCTGCCTTTAAGCACTGTAAAAAGAAAATTGAGGCTGGGTAAGGTGGCTCACACCTGTAATCCCAGCACTTTGGGAGGCTGAAGTGGGTGGATCTCCTAAGATTGGGAGTTCGAGGCCAGCCTGACCAACATGGAGAAACCTGTCTCTACTAAAAATACAAAATTAGCTGGGCATGGTGGCACATGCCTGTAATCCCAGCTACTCGGGAGGCTGAGGCAGGAGAATCGCTTGAACCCAGGAGGTGGAGGTTGCGGTGAGCCAAGATTGCATCACTGCACTTCAGTCTGGCCAACAAGAACGAAACTCCATCTCAAAAAACAAAACAAATAAACACCCCCAAAAAAACCAACAACAAAAAAAGAAAATAGAAATTTTTCTGTTTTTCTTTTTGTGACCCATTCGAAAAAACCCTTGCACAGCCAAAACAAGGAATCTGTTGGAACTTCTGTTGGTTCAGTGTTCCCTGCAGCAAACAGATTCTTCTGGTTCCCAGCCCTTCTGTGTCCCCCACAAGACTTCTGCTGAGTTGGTGTTTGGGGGTGGGGGGCAGTGCGGGACAGCTCGAACACACTGCGTCCCTGCAGCATCTTCTAGAGTCTGGGAGTGGGTGGCTGCAGGCGGTCGAGAGGACGGAAGAGGCGTGGTTTCAGTAACAGGTCCTGGGATTTTCTGGCTGCATATATAATGCTTTGGTCTGTGGAGTTCTGCTCCCAGAGCTGGGAAGAAGTGGGGAGAGTCAAGCAAAGGGGATGGTGAGCCCCCAGCCCCATCTTCTCAGAGCTGTTTGCCATTTGAGAACTTGCATAGCTGTATTTTGTTTGTTGATTATTAAGAAAAGGTACTAAGCCGGGCGCGGTGGCTCAAGCCTGTAATCCCAGCACTTTGGGAGGCCGAGGCGGGTGGATCCCGAGGTCGAGAGTTCGAGACCATCCCGGTCGACATGGTGAAACCCCGTCTCTACTAAAAATACAAAAAAAAAAAAAAAAAAAAAAAATCAGCTGGGCATGGTGACGTGTGCCTGTAGTCCCAGCTACTCAGGAGGCTGAGGCAGGAGAATTGCCTGAACCCAGGAGGCGGAGGTTGCGGTGAGCCGAGATCGTGCCATTGCACTCCAGCCTGGGTAACAAGAGCGAAACTCCGTCTCAAAAAAAAAAAAAAAAAAAAAAAAAAGGTACTAATGCCTCAATAAAAAAGAAAGAAAGAGAAGGCTTAAAAATTACTTATCAAAAAAGATTAAAAAATGAAAAAAAAAAAGAAAAATAAAGACAAAAACAAAAGAAAAAACTAAAAGAAAACAACAACAACAAAAATTATTTATCAACAGTTGATTTCACAGATGGATAAGCTGAGGCCTAAAAGCTTCTCTTTGTTTCTGAATGAATTAGATCCCAGCTTTTTAACTGTTTTGGGAATTAGGAGCCTTTAGAGAATCTCACCTAAGCTATGGGTACTCTTCTCCTCCCAAAGTGCCCACTCACTGTGACACGCAGAATGCTATTATTTTCCACGGGTGCCCCTACTCTAAAGCCCAGCTGTGGACCTCGAGGTCAGAACCCCTCTGACCTGAGAGTACTGCGTATTGGCAAAAGCAATGGACTATGAATCAGCAGTCCTGGGTTCAAAGCCTTGGTTCCAGTTTCTTCAGCTTTGGAATGGGAGAGGGTGGACTGCAACATGATGGGATATGCCAGGTTCTGATGCAGCCACATGTGGCCCACACTCTAGCCCAGTGCATGGTGCTGCCTCTGTGTCCAACCTCAGCTCTTTCCCTTTCCCCAGGCATTCTAACCCTGTCTATTCTGGGTTCCACGTCCTGGGTGATCAAATCAGCCAGCCTGGGCTATGTGTTATTGACCACCAAGGGGTTTTGGATGCAGATTCTCTCACATGTAACAGGTCTATCTGCAATTGACCAGGAACTTTCTGAAATCCTCCCCAGCTCATCTCAGAGAAGTGAAATGCTTAAGTATCTTAACGGAAAACGGGGAAAATTTGGGGAGGAGACTGGGATTTGATTATGAGGTGCCTGCCATGTAGCATCCAGGCAAGATAATGAGTAGCTAAAAATACGGGGCTAGAATTCCAAAGACAGGAGGGGGCTCTGCATGTGGATTTCAGTCTTGGGCAACGGTCAATGGCTTTAACTATTTGGGGAGTCATGGACTCCTTTGTGGAGCTGATGACTACGCATCCTTTTTCCAGAACAATGCACAGACACAGAATCATTTAAATACAGTTTTAAGTGGGTTCTTAAATGCCTAGAGCCTCCCCAGAGATCACAGCTAATGGCCCCTGGTAGAGGGGATGGGCGGAGTGGGAAGAGGGCGGGCGGAGAGAGGCCAGGGAGCAGCAGTACTAAGGGAAGGTGGGGCAGGGAAGGCATTGTCAGTGATGGGGGAGGCCGGGAAAGCGCTGCGATCTAGAAACAAAAGGAAGAGTGAGCTCAAAGCTGTGTTCAGTGGGGCCAAATGCTACCTGGGGTGGGGCAGGCAAGGTGCATTAGGCTCCCCGGGGGACTGCAAGGGATAGTGGTGAGGGTGGGAGGAGGAATGGGTGGGCGAACCTGGCATCGGCATTTCTTCCATGGAGCCCTGGGGGCGGCAGCCAGATTGTGGTGGGTTCATGGAGTGTGGGAGGTGGGAAGAGGAGGCGGCGGATGTCGGACATTTGTTCTGGAAGTTTGGCAGCAAAGAAAAAGGGAGAAAGGAAACAGCTCAGGCTGCTGGGTCGAGAGAAAGGTTCTTGGTGGTTTTGTTTTATTTGACGGGGGCGTTTTATTTTTCTGGAAGGAGGGACACCTGAGCATGTTTGAAGAAACAGTCAATAAAGGGCAGATAGTAAAGACTACCCTAAGGGGCCCAGACAATCAGACCCCCACGGAGCCCAGAGGGGAAGGAAGTGTGCGGTGAGTGTGCTCCTGTCTGCTGAGACTCACAGGTATACCATGGGCTCTGAGTGGCTTGGGGTGAGGGTGAAGAGGCTTCCTTTCGAGAAAGTGGCAGCAACCAGTCTTTGGTAGCAAAGACCCCTCACAAGTGGCCCCACGAGGGAGGCAGGGCTGGCATTCCTCACCCCCGTCTTTCAACTGAGGAAACTGAGGCCCAGAAGAACAAGCAAACTGGTAGCCTAGCTGAGTGAGGCTCAGGACCTGACTCCCCATCTAGTGCTCCCGGAGCTGCACTCGGCTGCATGTCAACGCTTCCTACTGTTTCAGGCCAGGGAGGGCGGTGGGCCCCTGTGGCCTGCCAGCCAGCTACACCCAGGACACCTTGCCCGCCAGGCAGCCAGAAAGCCATTTCCCAGCGTGAATCTTGCTTTTCACAGCCCATTAGCACGTTCCCACATTCTCAGCCGTGCACCGGACCCACTGTCACTGTGCCCTCTCGTCTGTCTGCTGGAGCGCTGGAGCGGGGCCTCCCTGCCTGCCCACACTCCTGCTCGTCTACCCTCAGGGGCAGGCTGCTCAGCCACCTCACTGTGGCCCACAACACCTCCGCCTTGGCTTGCTTCTTCCCCAAGCTTGGCAAACAATGTCCGTTTTGTTTCTAATGATGCCAGCTGTCCTCCTCCCTTCGTGGATAATGATGCCTGCACAAGGCACTGTTCCCTGAGCATTTACTATACCCCAGGGACTCTGCCAAACTCATTGCCTACCTTATTATCTCATTGAATCCTTGAAACAACTGCATAGGATGGGTGCTATTATTGTCCACATTTTGCAGGGGGAGGAGACAGGCTTACTGAGGTGAAGTAGCTTGCTAGGAAGTAGCTGACCCGTGATGTGAACTCTGCTCCTCTGTGTAGAGCCACACTCTCCATCACCCACATATTGTTATTTAAATTAAATCAAGTGAGAAATTGGGTGCCTAGTTCCGCTGGTCCCATTTCAAGTGCTCTGTAGCGTCTGTGGCTAGTGACTGCCGCGGTGGACAGCTCAGAGTGTTTCCATCATCACAGGAAGTTCTGTCGGAACTGGTATAAAACACTGGAGCTGGAAGGCCCCTGCATTCCTGAGCCTCATCCCCACCCCAGCCTCCACATTGCAGATGAAGAGAATGTGGCCCTCACTGGGGCCGGTCAGGGCTGTGGGCTGAGACTCGGCTCCTCCAGTGTCTGACTGTCTGTCTCTCCCCGACACACCCCTCCCTGCCTACATTCTGTGACCCTCTGGCTCGCATGGATGCGTCATACCTAGGGTGATACACGTGTGCTTTGTCTCACCTACAGCCCCATAGCATCACACACTTAGGGGCTAGACCAGGTTGCCAATACACGCCTATGGCCAGACACCCACCCCTTGCACCAGGAACACTGCCACCACCCCTCCTCCTTTGCACCCAGGGCCACTGTCCCACACCCCTCCAGGAATTCAGAAACACTTTCACAGACACTTCTAGGACTGCCCATGGCCATCCCCCACAGCCCTCACACCCAGGCCTCATCCCTTCCTCTTGGGACCCTTGGCCATCGCCTCCTGTCCTTGCCCTCCCCACCTTGGCCTCCTTGCGTGTCCAGCCCTGTCCTGTTCCCAAGCTCCAGCCCACCCACCCATCTGCTGGCCACCTGCTCAGCTCAGGGCCACAAGAGGAGTGGGCTGGCTCTTCTGTTTGCCAAGGTTTCCGGGCTGTGGCCACTTGTTCATGCAGGACAAGAATATAGAAATATGGCTTTTTAAAAAAACAGAAGATAAAAAGAGTTTAGGGCTGCCGACTCACTGCCCTCACTCTCATTTTGGCTCTGACTTTCCTCTCATCCCCACAGCCATGGCAGGCAGGGACGGAGCCTGAGGCTGCCTAGGTAGCAGCCTGGCCCCTTTCCTTGTCTCATTCAGCCCCCCTTTCTCCCCCCGCCATGTCCCATGTGCTTGGTACTGTGCCAAGTGTTTCAAACCAGTTACCTCACTTAATCTCCTGACAAACCCAGGAGGTAAAGGCTATCATTGCCCTCTAATAGGAAGACGCAGAAAGGTGATGTGTCAAGTTCAGCGTCACACATTTAGGGGTGGAGCTAGGATTGGCCCACAGGTCTTTGTGACTCCAGAGCCTCTGCTCTTGAAGACCACATTGTCTTGTCTTTGGCTGAGTCAGAAGAAAAAGTGCAAGTGACCTGGATTCTCTTTACAGCCTCAATTTAGAACATGCCTGCTCATGTGAGGCCTCGGTTTCCTGATCTGTTAAATGGGAGATCAGAATTGATCTTCACAGACCCAACTTCACAGGATTGCTTTGAGGGTCCAAAGGGTGCTTAGTGGTGAATGTACATTTGAAGGGAGGAAGATTTCTGGGCTTGGGAGGGACTGGTACCCTCAGGATCAGCCGCTCTAAACTTGTTTTGAGAAACTCCTCCCTCTGAGCATCTGATAAAAGCTGTGCACCTTTACCTCCCCTCCAAAACAAGCACTTACGTATACTTGGATACACCGGCTGTCCTTCAAGGGTTCAGGGTTCCCACACTGCCCCACCTATGGCATGGACCCCTGGTGAGGAACCTCTAATTTACACAAAAGCTTGCTGCTGTTCTGAAGAGGAAGTTCAGCAAGTATGGCTTCTCTTGTTTTATAGACATGGCTCTTACGGCCTCTGCTCACTGAGCTAGGGCCCAGGCTCATGAGGCCCATCCGGCCTCCCTGCACAGAGCGCTTACTGGCCCCCACCTAGGCTGATTTCCAAGGGCGGCAGGATACGCGGCAAGACTTCCCCGGAAGGCATTGGGCAGTGCTGGGCTCCCTGGGAAAAAAAATCACCCCTAGATGGAGTTAAAATGAAATTGCAGATTTCCTGGGCCTACACCCAGACGTACTGATTTAGGAGGTCTGGGTGGGGCCTTGGAATTTGCTTACTTTTTTTTCTTTCGAGACGGAGTCTTACTCTGTCACTCAGGCTGGAATGCAGTGATGCAATCTCAGCTCACTGTAACCTCCGCCTCCGGCACTTAAGTGATCCTCCTACGTCAGCCTCCTGAATGGCTGGGACCACAGACGTGCACCACCACGCCCAGCAGTAGAGATGGGGTTTCACCACGTTACCCAGGCTGGTCTCAAACTCCTGGGCTCAAGTGATCCTCTCAGCTTGGCCTCCCAAAGTGCTTGGATTGCAGACATGGGCCACCACTCCCCAGAATCTGTTTTTTTTTTTTTAAAAAGATCCAGCTGGGCCTGGTGGCTTAATGCCCGTAACCCCAGCACTTTGGGAGGCTGAGGCAGGCAGATCACGAAGTCAGGAGATTGAGACTATCCTGGCCAACATGGTGAAACCCCCATCTCTACTAAAAATACAAAAAACTAATGAGGAGTGGTGGCATGCACCTGTAGTCTCAACTACTCGGGAGGCTGAGGCAGGAGAATCGCTTGAACCCAGGAGGCAGAGGTTGCAGCGATCCAAGATCATGCCACTGCACTCCAGCCTGGGTGACAGAGCGAGACTCTGTCTCAAAAAAAGAAAAAAGGAAAAATATAAATAAAAGATCCTCCAGGGGAGTCTGAGGCAGCCAGTTTGATAACCACCGATCTAAGGTCTTTACCTAGAAGGGCATTTTGTCTCTCTAATGGAGAAATTATCTTCATCCCTCCCTCCCTCTGTCCAACCATCCCTCCATCTATTCCCTCATCCACCCAGCACATATTAATTGAGCTCTAGCTTTGGACCAAGCTTTGGCAGTTGCTGCTGAGCAGGACAAGACCTAGCTCCTGCACTCTGGAGCTTATAACCTTCCCTGCCTTCTGCCCTTCTTTTCCTGGAGTTCTCAGAACCTTACCCAGGTGTGGCCACTTTCAACATTTTTTTCTCAAAGGGCTTTTGAGTATCATGGCCCCCAGCTAGATGGGGACCTAAAGGTCTTCAGGTCCATCCCCATGCCTGGGTAGGGTGGGCACCTTTGAGAGACCAGTTGTCCCCGACCTTCCTTAGATGCCTTTTGCTGTTCCTAACGCGCCATCTGAAAATTTCCTCTCTTGTCTCATGTCAGTTTCTCTCACTCTTGCTGAAATCCACCTCCTGCTCCTGCAAGTAACACTCATGGAGGCTCTATTGGCACCAGACACTGGATAGTCAACCACTGGGGGCAGAGAGAAGAAAGTGAAAGTCCTGGCCCTCAGATACTCACTGTCAGGGTGGGAGAGATAAACAGGAGGAAGACCCACCACCAATCTGAGCTAGATGGAGATGTAGGGTTATGATATTATGATATAGTAAGAAATATAGAAATATATATTTGGTCATTTTCCCTGGTTCTTGACACAGAGTTCCCCAAACTCTTGGGGGTACTAATAGCATCTTTTGTTCTAATATTTGGTCTTAGAACCCAGTTCCTGACTTGGAGGTCTCACCTGCCTTGGAATTTCCTGGGTGATGAGAACATCTTTTGTTCTAATGAGGCAGCTTTGGGTGGGTGCCTGTGTGGGAGCTGGTCACAGAAAGACCAAACCATGATCAGAAGCTTGAAACTTTCAGCCCCTCCCACCATTCTCAGGGAGAGGAGAAGGGCTGGGGATTGAGTTAATAATCAATCATGCCTAGTGACGAGGCCTCCATAAAGGACTCTGAAATATGGAGCTCGAAGACCTTCTGGGTTGATGAACACATCCACATGTCTCAAGGGTGGCACACCCCAACTCCATGGGGACAGAAGTTCCTGTGTTCAAGACCCTTCCAGACCTTGTTCTGTGCCCCTCTTCATCTCGCTGCTCATCTACCCTTTATCATAACCTTTACTGTAAACACCAGCGTGCGCACGCGCGCGCACACAAACACACCCCCAGTAAAAGTAAGCGTTTCTCGGAGTTTTGTGAGCCATCATAGAAAATTATAAAAGGAGGGGGTTGTGGGTAACTTGATAACCCACTCTTTGTGATTGGCATCTGAAGCAAGGGGACCGTCTTATGGGGCTTATTCCTTAGCCTGTGAGGTCTGGACTAACTCTAGGTAGTTAGTTTCATAATTGAATTATAGGATACCCAACTGGTGTCCAGAGAATCAGTTGGTGTGAAAAAAAAAAAAACCTCTCCAGAGCTGGTGGCCAGAAGTGTGGGAATGATGGAAGGAAAGTGATTTTTTTTCTAAGCAGAGGTGCTCTGGAAGCATGGAGGAGGGGCCGCATAGCAGAGGAGAGTCTCTGGGAAGAGCCTGGGGTCCTGCTGCTTTCTTCCTGGTTAGCATATGGGCAGGCTGCACACCCCAAGAGGGACCCACAGCTGCACAAGGCCCTCTGTGTGCCCATGAATTCTGGCCCTCTCTAGCTGTCATACAAGGTTATATTTCTTGGTCTCTAGTCAGTATCCTGGCTCCTTCCTCCTCATCCTTCAGTTTCCCAGCCGCTCATTTCCTGCTGCCCAGACATGAAGCCAGTGCTCGGGGCGGTGTGCAGAGCAGGCATCTGTGCTAGCCTGCAGACTTCCTCAGTGCCTGCCAGCATCCTCCTCTATCTTGTCAGCCTCATCTTTTTGTGTGCTCAGAGGTGCCCATAAGCTTGGGATGGGGGACCCAAGTTTGGAGGATGTGATGGGCGAAGCCATGTCAAAAACCTTGACATGGCCCTGCATGCCAGGAAGTGGAAGGCTTACTTGGTGTGGAAGTCACACGGAGTGCTAACGTCTGAGTTCTAGACACAGCTCTGCCTGTTAGGAACCATGTGATCTTGAGCAATCTACACTGAGCTACATTGGAGCTCAAAGTCTCAAGGAATCAGAATCTGCATTTTAACAAGGTGCCTGTGTGATTTCCATGGACATTTAGGTTTGGGAAGCCTGCCCAGGAGACTCTTCTTGCCATTAGCATGGTGTTAGGGTGGCAATCGCGGTGACCCTGGTCAGTATCAGGCCCTTTTAGGACTCTTCTCTGTATACAAAGGGGTTGGACCACATGGCTTTTGCGGCAAAGAGTGTAAAATGGCATCTAGATTCTAGATCTAGCCTTAGACAGTTTTGTTTGGCCTAATACCGTCCTCAAATTCTTTTGGAACAGGTGGCAGTGTTTAAAAATTGGGCAATTTCTCCTCAATATCTGAACTTGTAGTTTTTCCTGAAAAACCAAATGAGGTAGGAAATGGGCCACATTCTACATGGCAACAATATTTTCCCCTGTGAGCTGGAAAACTCACAGCCCTTGCCCCAAGTTCTCTTCTAATTACTGATAGTTTGAGGATAAAATCCCCAGGGCCTCTTAAAACATGAAAAGATGCTCAGCCTCACTCTTAACATGACAACTACAATTAAATGACAGCAAATTTCCATTTTCCACCTGTCTCTCTAGCAAAAGAAAGTTGAGTAATACACTGTGTCAACGAGGGTAAAGGAACTGGTCCCCTTGCATGCTAGTGGGAAATTGAGTTGGTACAATCTTTTTTTTTTTTT
Organism: Saimiri boliviensis; assembly: GCF_048565385.1. Lineage (NCBI taxonomy): Eukaryota > Metazoa > Chordata > Mammalia > Primates > Cebidae > Saimiri > Saimiri boliviensis. The sequence goes on from NC_133449.1 coordinate 159,951,179, forward strand.
TTTTTTTGAGACGGAGTTTCGCTTTTGTTACCCAGGCTGGAGTGCAATGGCGCGATCTCGGCTCACCACAACTTCCGCCTCCTGGGTTCAGGCAATTCTCCTGCCTCAGCCTCCTGAGTAGCTGGGATTACAGGCACGCGCCACCATGCCCAGCTAATTTTTTTGTGTTTTTAGTAGAGACGGGGTTTCACCATGTTGACCAGGATGGTCTCGATCTCTTGACCTCGTGATCCACCCTCCTCGGCCTCCCAAAGTGCTGGGATTACAGGCTTGAGCCACCGAGCCCGGCCTTGGTACAATCTTTAGTATGGACAGTCTCTCATTATCTATCAAAATCAGCAAACAACACCTACGGCTTGACCAGATAACACAAGGTCTGGAAATGTATCCCATACAGACACATGCATACAAAGGAGATATAATTCAAATGCACACATACTCGGCTAATCTTCGTAGCATTGTTTGTGATGGCTCTAGATGGAAACTCATCTGAGCGTCCATCAGTAGGGGACTGGCTGAATAAAGGATCGGAGAGCCATACAATTACAGACTAAGTAACAAGGAACTCTTAGATTACGATATGGAATGAGGATCTCCAAAAATATATTATCTACTGAAAAAAGGAAGGTGGAGAACAGTATACAAAGTCCAGTACCATTCATGGGTGGGACACCATCCGTGGAAAGAGACTAAGGATGTGGTAACTGTGGTCATCCCTGGGAAGGGGATGTCAGAGGCTGCAGCATGGGTGTGGCGGGAAGTCCGTTTACTACCTATTCCTTTATTTCTTCTGAACTTGGAACAGTCTCCATGTATCACCTACTCAGAGAATAAAAAACTAAAAACTTTCAGAGACATGGATTCTGCGGTTCTAACAGTACATGATTCTAATGTTTTATAACACGGTGACCCCAACTTTCATAGCATTGGCAGCTCCTCTTACTGGAGGCCAAGCTCCTAATCTTCTGCTTCTGGGGGCATCTTCTGGGTCTCTCTGGCCTCTGTCCCTGAGTTGGGCCACAGAAGCCCCTGTGAGCTTGAGCAGCTCTGATGAAGGGCTCCCTTTAGCTTGGGGCAGCCACGTGAACACCAACACCTCCTAGGGACATAGCGTTGGGCGTTTCCTCACCCTTTCCACCTTCTCCGTCCTCCTAGGGGAGCCTTCTCAGTGGTGCGAAGGTGTGTGAAGGTGCTGGCTGGCCAAGAGTACGCTGCCAAGATCATCAACACCAAGAAGCTGTCAGCCAGAGGTAGGTGTCTGATCTCCATGCCGCCCATCCTCTGGGGCTCTCCTCTCTCCCGCTACCTGTACTGCTTGGTTTAGAACCAGGACCCGGGGCTGAGCCCCTGGGTGATACTGATGGCAGGGGTGGGGGCTGCTCTTCCTGGGGGTGTCATGAGAATACATCTTCCCTTTTTCTTTCTTTTCCTTTTTTCGAGGCTGGAGACCACAGCCTCACCCAGACAGGCCAAGCTCTGTGCCCTGACAGGTGAGGGCTGAGGCGGCGGATGGGCCCTCCTTTCCCTGCCCTACTGCCACTCCCCTTCCCTTCTCCCCTCCAGACCTCTACTCTTGCCTCTGCCTGAACGCGATCTCCTGGCTCCTTTCATGAATGGCTGTTTCTCAGTCCTCAGGTCTCAGCTCAAGGTCACATCCTCTGAGAGGTTTTCCCAACCCCCCAATCTGAAGTGGTCTCCTCCTCCATTCTCTGGCTCTCCTCTCTCTCTCTCTCTCTCTCTCTCTCTTTCTCTTTTTAACGAGACAGAGTTTCACTCTTGTCGCCCAGGCTGGAGTGCAGTGGCGCCATCTCGGCTCACTGCCACCTCCCCCGCCCGAGTTCAAGTGATTCTCCTGCCTCAGCCTCCTGAGTAGCTGGGATTACAGGTGCCCGCCACCAAGCCCAGCTAAGTTTTTTCTTTGTATTTTTAGTAGAGATGGGGTTTCACCACTTTGCCCAGACTGGTCTCAAACTCTTGATCTCAGATGATCCGCCTGCCTCGGACTCCCAAAGTGCTGGGATTATAAGCATGAGCCACCATGCCAGGCCCATTTCTCTCTTATTGCTGTTTATTTCCTCTATAGCTTTCCCTGATCTAGACTCATCCTGTTTACTGATTAGGCCCCTTTAATACCCACCTCCCTTTTTGGGCTGTAAACTCCAAGAGGAGGGGCTGCTGTGCACCCAGCGCCTGGGGCAGCACCTGCACTCAGAGAGCAGCCAGTGAACTCCAAGTGTATTTGGCTTCAGCCGCGCCATTCTCTGGCCCTCCAGTTAGTTGATCTGCGGTGTGATCTGGGCTTTGGAAAAGATGCCCAGCTAACTATAATTTCAAATGAGTTTGAGAACCACTGTCCTAGGACCTTAGAATTGGTCCTGGGCCAGTGGCATCAGCATCGCCAGCAGCTTGTTAGAAAGGCAAAGTCTTGGCTGGGCGCAGTGGCTCATGTCTGTAATCCCAGCAGTTTGGGAGACTGAGTTGGGTGGATCATGAGATCAGGAGTTCAAGACCATCCGGGCCAAAATGGTGAAACCCCGTCTCTACTAAAAATATAAAAAATTAGCCGAGCATGGTGGTGGGTGCCTGTAGTACCAGCTACTTAGGAGGCTGAGGCAGGGGAATCCCTTGAACCCGGAGGTGGAAATTGCAGTGAGCCGAAATTGCTCCGCTGCATTCCAGCCTGATGACAGAGCGAGACTCTCTCCAAAACAACAAAAAAAAGAAAGGCAAAGTCTTCAGCCCCATTCCGGACTTGAAGAATCTGAATCTGCATTTTAACAAGATGCCTGGGTGATTGTGGACATTAAAATCCGGGAAGCCTGCCCAGGAGACTCACTTCTTGCCATTACTGTGTGTTTAAGACAGTGATGGTAGCAACCACTGTCAGTGTGTTGGAGAGGGTTATCTTCAAAGATGGCAGCCCCCACCCTGAATGAAATGGTGTATAAGCTTCCCTGGGGACTGCCTGGTGGTGGAGGGAATTCTGTTGGGTGAGGTGGGTGCAGGTGTGGGCTGTACAATCCACGGTTTGTGCAGTGCAGGAGGTGTTGTGTGAGGGGCTGGTAGTGTCCAGGTGTTTGACAGGTGCAGCTGTGCGGGGCCAGCGCCCGGCAGGTGCAGGTTCGTGGCGGTCCTCACAGCGGCTGGTACAGGAGGCTCATGCTGCTCCCTGCAGGCCTCCCAGCAGGCTCCGTGTTGGACTGTGTGTTTCTTCTTTGCTGCCTTTCTTCTCTGGCTGTGTTGCTGGGAGCTCAGCAGTTTCTTCCAGTTACCAACATCCCCCCGCGTCTTGAAGGTCAAAGGGGATCAGCAGAGGGGTGACTGGGGGTAGGATGGGGATCTCTGAAGGACCAGGAGCCCCACTTGGACCACGGTCAGTGTGAAAAGTCCAAGCTTATGGAAAGTTGGGAGCTATAGACAGAGCGGGCAGGAATGCTGGCAGGGGTGCTGCCTCATGGCCAGATGCCTGGATTGGCCTTGTCATTGCTGTGTGACTAGCAGCGGTCTGGTGCCCTTTCTGTGCATTGGGTGTTGAGTGACTACGGGAGATGTCCCAATCCCTGAGGTACAGCAGGGACAGGTGGTGATGGGTTGAGGCTTTTTCAGTGGGAGAGAGGGTCAGGCGCTAAGGTCGCCTGGATGCTGGAGAATCTCGGGTTAGTTCACTGCACTCTTGGGGCACAACCACACACCCACTTGCGGAGTGACCAAAAGACACAGATGTGTGTAGGAGAGTGGAGGGGCCACGGCTCCTCTTTGGCAGGTGACTAGGCTCCCCTGGGACAGTGCAGACCCTGGGCTATGCAGGCAGTCACTACCCAAGCCACCTCTCTTTGGCAACTTGTTGAGTCCTTGACCTCTTGGAAGGAAGGTGGCCCCGGCCTAGGTGAGTGTGGATGGCGGGGGAGGGGAGGTTATCAGAGAACCTTCTGGCAAAGTCTGCCAACTGCCAGGCACTTTTCTTCCCAGCAGGAGAGGAGGAGCAGGGCTTCTTTTAGCAGGATTCTTTGTTTGCCGCTCATGGTGCCTCGGGGGCGGGGAGGGGTTTAATGCGGAATATTGGACAACACATTCTAAGCGTCTCCTGCTGGTGCTCCTGGGTGACTTTTGGCAGCACCCCGCAGGGGCTGTGCCCACCCTCCAGGGAGCTGTGGCTTTCTTTTGCCCACCCTGCCCGGCCTCTTCTAGCAAGTGGTTCCCAAACCCAGAAGATATTTTTATATGTGTTTTCAATCTAGTCTTTAAAAAATATTCATAGTATAAACAAGTCAAAGAAACTATGAAGAAATGAAATGAAAAGTGAATTTTTTGCCTGTTCCAATCCCTGCCAAGTAGCTTTGGGAGCTTTTTTAAAAACGCAGCTGCCTGAGTTCCACCCATGAGGGTTGGATTGAGTAGGGGGGGCCCAAGTCCCTGCATTAAAAAATTCTATCATCAGTGACAGTAGCCATTAACACCAACCTAATACAATGACACAGGCTCAGCGCTAACCCCCAGCAGGTTCTCTGCCGCCTCCTAGCTCGTCCTCCTGATGACACACACAGACGTAGCACGCTAAGGGTGCACTGGGCACATGCAGGAGGCTGACGCAGCCAGAGGCGACTGGCCTGGGCACTGTGACCTCCACAGGCCCCACTCTCCACCTTGAGCATGAGGGGGTCACTTTCTCGGCTCCCCAGTGACCAGTCTTGGGGCACCAGGTGGGGAGCATGGCATGAGTTCATCCAGCCTGCACTAGAGTGTCATTCGGGTCCCTGCAAGGAAGCCTCTGAGGGGATAGTAAGACACGTGCTTCCCATCTCTGCTGTTCTCCTCCCCACCCTTTGCCTGGTACTCTTGGTTCTTGGGATGAGTGCTCTGGCCTCCCAGGATTGGGAAGTCCTTTGCAGGGGGCAGGTACTCCCTGTTCCCAGACTTGAGGTCTCTTTTTCTCCTGGCTTGTATGCCTCTTGCTGGAATCTCAGGCTGCCTGCCTGCTGGAATCCACTCCCCTCTGGAGGCAGAGCCCTGCGCATCTGCGTGATTGCATATACTATCAGGCCTGCAGTGACTGTCAGGCCTGCCCTGTCTTGTCCCACACTGCTGGAACTGTCTGGCCCCAGGGACCTCACCCCAGAATGTCCATCCACCCCTGTCTGCTGAGCTCTGCTAAGCCTTAGCTCCCACACCCTGGAGGTGACCCAACCCTCCAGGAAGGAAGGGAGAAGTTTCCCAAGATACTATCATGGGCACTGGGAGAAGCCCCTCCAGGTACCCAGGCAGGAGGCTGAAGACTTCTAGCTTCCCTCAGCCCTCTCACCATTGTGGGACTCTGATGAGCTGGTGGATCAATTCATCAATTAATTAATTATCAGAATGAGGCTGGGCTTGGTGGCTCATGCCTTTAATCCCAGTACTTTGGGAGGCCAAGGTGGGAGGATTCCTTGAGGCCAGGAGTTCAAGACCAGTCCGGGAAACATGGCAAGACCCTGTCTCTATTAAAAATACAAAAAATTAGCGGGGCATGGTGGCAGGTGCCTGTAGTCCCAGCTATTTGAGAGGGAGACTGATGTGGGAGAATCACCTGAGCCCAGGAAGTGGAGGCTGCAGTGAGCCATGATCCTGCCGCTGTTCTCCAGCCTGGGCAATGAGAGTGCGACCAAAAGTTTATTAGAATGGGAAGCAATATAGTATAGTAACTATGTACATGGGTTGCAATCCCAGTGCTGCCACTTGGACAAGCTGCTTAGCAGCTCTATGTCCCGCCCTGGGAACGTGGCAGTGACCAACAGAAAAGGTCTTGCTCTCATGGTGCCGGTTTTCTAGGGAGTGAGACTGAAAAGAACACTAAACACATCCACCAGCTGGGTAGCTTCAGGTAATGACACGTGTCAACCAAGAAAATAAGACAGGGTATGGGGAGGTGATGAGGCACGAGGGACACGCTTAGAAAAGGCAGCCAGGGAAGCTCTCCAAGGAGGTGACATTGCGCTGGGCCTGCCTGATGAGAACACCCAGGGAAGAGCTTTCTGGACAGAAGGCACAGCCGGTGCAGAGGTTGTGAGGTGGGAAGGAGCTTGGTGTGTCAGGCCACAGAGGAGGCCAGTGTGGCTGGAGCTTCCTAGCCAAGGTGAGGCTGGACCTGGTGAGGAGCTTGGATTGCGCTCTAAGTACATTGGGAAGCAGCTGGAGAGTTGGAAGCCAAGGAGTGACAGGAATTAATTGATGTTTTGAAAAGAGCTCTTTTGTGGGGCCGGGCGTAGTGGCTCACGCCTGTAATGCCGGCACTTTGAGAGTCCGAGGCAGGCAGATAACAAGGTCAGAAGTTCAAGATGAACCTGGCCAGCATGGAGAAACCCCATCTCTACTAAAAATTCAAAAAATTAGCTGGGCATGGCACCGGGTGCCTGTAATTCCAGCTATTCGGGAGGCTGAGGCAGGAAAATTGCTTGAACCTGGCAGGTGGAGGTAGCAGTGAGCCGAGATTGAGCAACTGCACTCCCGCCTCAGCCTGGGTGACAGATCGAGGCTCTGTCTCAAGAAAAAAAAAAAGGAGCGCCTTGTGGGAGGAAGGTGCAGGGGTAGAGGTTTCAGAGCTCTGAGTTTTCAGTGATTTTGGTGAGCGATTTTGATAAAGGGACTGCTCCTTTGTCAATGGGCCTCAGTTTATCCATCAATGTAACAGAGCACAGCCTCTGAGGTCAAAAGAAACATTGTCTCTATATGTCTTGAGGTTCTCTGTATCTTAGAAAATGAAAACATTGCAAGCGGGATTATAAGAAATATTGTATAATGTATATGTTTACACTCAATAAGATGAACATTTTAAAAAGTGACAAGGCAGCTTAATTGCACTATGCACAGGATGCTGATGAGATTTACACAATTAGTTCCTAGCATTTCCGGCAGTGAGGTCTGCTAACCAGACACAAGCTGGAGTTCCTTCTTTCAATCCTGTCAATGTTCTCTGCTCCTGGGTAACCTCACAGGGAGAAAACAACAAAATTCCAGATTTGGGGCTCCCAGCCCCTGAATGTATAGCCTAGGCCAGAAGCCCCCTTCCCCCTCCGACAGGCCTGACCTTGAGCTGCCTGAGTTCTGGTTCGGCTGGGGGTGGATTGGGGAGGTAGGGCATAGGGCGTGGAGCAGGGGGAGGGACCCGCATGGTCAGCTCTGGATGGGCATCCACTCCTCTGCCCGGGTGTCAGCCTCCCCTACCCTGGAGGTTACGAAAGGAGCCCACGGAGGGAGGGGGAACAAGGGATGCCCCCCCCCAACTTGGCCACACCTCCTCATCCCCAGCTTGCAGCCGGTCTTCAGCTGGAGAGTTGAGCCATGGAAACTGAATTGGACTTAATTGCTTTGCTGGTGGAAAAGCCACCTTTCAGTATTGATTTTGGCTTCCGCAGCCCTTGGAGGACAGCCAGTGATTGCTGTAGTGAAGGCGGCAGGGGGAAGGGGAGCTGGGTTCCTGGGGACAAGGGCTGGGACTTTCTCCATTCTCAGCACCCCCACCCTCATACCTGCCTGCTCTGAGAGGCCAGGGTTCTAGTGCGGGCTCGGCATCTGGGTGTTGGCATGAGTTTCCTTCTGTGGGCTTTAATTTTCCTGTTTGGGAGTTGGGGGCAAAGGGAGGTAGTGATTCTGAGTTGGGGCACAGAGAACAGTATAGCCCAGGATCGAAAGCCCAGCTCTGGAGGCTGACTTCCTGGGTACAAAGCATGCCTCCACTGCTCACTGCGGGACTGAGTTTGGGCAGGTACTTAGCCTCTCCGAAGCTCTGTCTCCTCCTCCGGAAAGCCAGAAAAATGACAGTAATTCCCTCAAAGGATTACAGTGAGGGCTGGAAAGGCGTATAAAGCCCTCTACACAGTGCTTGGCACAGAGATTTTCAAAAGGGGGTTCTTTTTTACGGTTTTGTTTGTTAAATTAAGGTGTTAACTACCAAATTGTGAAGAAAAGGACCAAAAAGGAAAATGAGAAATGCATTTTCAGTTCCAGCTCTGCCACCACAGAGGTTTCAGCTTGTTCAGACTGCAGTTTCCTCATCTATAAAAGGAGGAGAGTGGTGCCTCCAGCCTGGGATTGTTTGGGGGCACTGAGTAGGGTCATGTAGCCTACTGTGCCCAGCAGCAGGAGAATCAGAAGTCACAGTGGCAGACCCCAGGCCTCTCCCTTGGGTGTGTGGGGAGCCCCAGGGAACTCGCACAGCAGCCCAGAAGGCAGGTTGGGGAGCTCTGGGTCGGCCCCTGCAGATTTTTTGGGGGTCTCTGTGTCCCTGGTCCCAGAGTATCCTGAAAGGGAGGTGACTTCTGGGAATTAACACAGCCTTCTGGAAGAATAGCCACTCCCTTAGAAAGGTGCATTCATTCAATCATTTATTTTTTCATTTGGTTCCTTCTTTTTTTTTTTTTTGAGATAAAGTCTTGTCGCCTAGGCTGGAATGCAGTGGCATGACCTCAGCTTACTGCAACCTCCACCTTCAAGTGATTCTCCTGCCTCAGCCTCCTGAGCAGCTGGGATTACAAGCGCCTACCACCATGCCCAGCTAATTTGTGTATTTTTAGTTGAAATAGGGTTTCACCATGTTGCCTAGGCTGGTCTTGAACACCTGAGATCAGGTGATCCACCTGTCTCGGCCTCCCAACGTGTTAGTATTATAGGCATGAGCTATCGTGCTCAGCTTCATTCAGTTATTTACTGAACACCTACTAAGTGCCAGGTGTTTGGGTAGATGCCAGGGGTACATCTACCCAAGTCCCATGTGTAGGACCAAGTCCGTGCCCTCAAGGAACTAGATGTCCATAGGACTGAGTGGGACATGCTGTTCAGGGGCTCTGAAAGCACAGAGGATGGGCGCCTGCCTGCCTGGCAGTCGGGACCTGCTGCCAGGGGCCTGAGACATCTAAGGGTTGGTAGGAGTGAGTGATGACCAGTGAGCGGCAGGTGGGAGGTCGAAGAAGTGTTTCAAGCTGAGAGAATTGTATGTGCAATTCCCAGCTGCTCAGGAGGCTGAGGCAGGAGAATTGCATGTGCATGTTCCGAAGTGAGAGGGCCCAGCGGGGTCTCCCTGCAGAGGTGAAGTTCAGCCACTCAGTCTGGCCAGAGTCTAGGGCCTGAGAAACAGGCCTGGAGGCGTCTTGGAGAAGCCTCTCATTTAAGAGCTGTGGAAACGGAGGCCAGAGAGGGCAAAGACTGTGCTTGAGTCACTGCAGCCCAGGCCTCTTCCTATTTCCCCTGAACCCCACGGTCTTCCTGGAGAACTCTGAGGCCCTGGCCGGAAGGTGAGCTTTCCCAGCACCCAGGGGCTGCCCTGGGAGGTGAAGATAATACGAGGCTGTGAGGAGGGAGAGATGGAGGGTGGCGGTTCCTCCCTCACCGGGGACTCACCTGAGCCTCTGTGTTTCAGACCATCAGAAGCTGGAGCGTGAAGCCCGCATCTGCCGCCTGCTGAAGCACCCCAACATCGGTGAGCCTTGCGGGACAAGATGGGCGCGGGTCGGGGGGGTGCAGGCCCTGCTCCCTGCCCACCCTGGCAAGTGGGTGTTTGCGGGTTGGGTGGAGAGCAGCTGCTCTCTTCTCCGGGGATGGAGGCAGCAGAGATGGGAAAGGGGGCGTCTTTAATGGTTTCCACATTCCTCAGAGCCAGCTTGTTTCGGGGGAAGGTGAAGAAAGGCCCTTCCTCCCATCCCACACTGCCGGCAGCCTCCTTCGGAAAAGCTGTTTCAGGAAAACTTCTAAAGCTCTGGGAGAGATGAAAATAGGCCAGGGGGAAGCGCATGGCCTTGACCGCTGTGGCCCATTCCCCAAAAACATCCCCATGTTGATTCAGCCTGGCAGCGTGGCCCTGCCCTCCTCCCTCGACCTGGCACCTGCCTGCCTACAGGAGCAAGCTCCAACTCAGGCCCTGGCCCACAGGCTGGGCATGGGCTGCGTTGAGAGGCTGGGCCACCGTGGGCTGGGCCAGAGCAAGAGCAGCACCCATGGGGGTGCGCTCTGAAATAACACCTCACTGCCTGGCCCCCTCCCCCAGCCCTTGTGCGATTGCGATTGCGGGGCTGATCCCTGCCTGTCAGGGTCCTGAGTCATGAGGGCAGGAAGTGTGGCTTTGAGAGCTAATTCTGTCAGGGAATGGCTGTGTGACCTTGGGCAGGAGCACTGCCCTCTCTTAGTCGCTTTTCCCCATCCTCATGAGGGAAGAGCTGTCTGAAGCAGCATCTGGGGCACCTGGTGAAAAGGTGGACTTGGACTTAGTGGGCCGGGGATGGGGCTGGAATTTTGCAGTTCTAACATGCTTCGAGGAGATGCCAAGCCTGCTGACTCACAGACCACACGGAGGAGCAGGGCCTAGGCGACTGCTATGGACTCTTCCAACTCTGACAGCCAACACGCCTTCCCCCCAGGCAGGGAAGCCTCTCTCCGTGCCCAGGGCCCCAAGGGTTAACTCTCCTGCCAGAGAGAAGCGGCTCCATCTGCTATTTATACCCAGAAGGCACCTCCCCTTCCCTGTTCAAACAGCAGCCAGAGGCTCCCCAGCCAGCATCAGAGAAGACACAGCACAGGGCTGGCTGGAGCAGCCCTGGTTGAACCCTGGTCCCTGACCTACTAATGTCCTCGCTGTGTGGCCTTAGGCAGCCCCTGCCCATTCCAGGCCTCCAACCCCCAAGTTGTGTGATGGAGGGGGTTGGGAGTGACCTCTGACTGTAAGATTCTATGGTTCTTAGAGAGGTGGCTGGCTCCAGTGGAAGGAGGGGAGTGTGTGTGTGTGAGAGTGTGTGGAGTGTGCGTGAGTGAATGTGAGTGTGAGAATGTGTGAATGTGTGTGTATGAGTGTATGTGAATGTATGTGTGTGTGGCAGTGTGTGGAGTGTGTGTACATATGAGTGTGAATGCTTGTGAGTCTATGAATGTGTTCGTGTGTGAATGTGTATAAGTGCGTAAATGTGTGATGTTTGTGTGTGTGTGAATGTGTGTATGTGAGGCTGTGTTGAGTCTATGTGAATGCATGTGAGTCTGTGTAGATGTGGGTGAATGTGTGTAAGTGTGTGAATGTGTATATCTGTATAAATGTGTGTGAATGTGTGTGTATGTGAGTGTGGAGTGTGTGTGAATGCATGTATGTGAGTGTATGTGACAGTGTGTGGAGTGTGTGAATGTGAATGCATGTGTATGTGTGCATGTGTGAATGCGTGTGTGTGAATGCATGTCTGTGTGTGTGAATGCATGTATGTGTGTGTGCATATGAGTGTGAAGAGTGTGAATGCATGTATATGACTGTGTGAATGTGTGTGTGTGAATGTGTGTAAATCTGTGTGAGTGCCTGTGAGAGTAGGTAGTGTGTGAATGCATGTATGTGTGTGAATGTGAGTCTGTGTGTGTGAATGTGTGTGTCTGTGTGTATTGAGTCTAAGTGTGAGTGTGTGAATATGTATGTGAGTCTGTGTGTGTGAATATGTGTGTGTGTCTGTGAGTGTGTGAATGTGTGTATATGAGTCTGTGTGTGTGAATGTGTGTACGTGAGTCTGTGTGTGTGTGAATGTGTGTGAGTCTGTGTGTGTGTGAATATGTTTGTGTGTCTGTGAGTGTGTGAATATGTGTATGTGAGTCTGTGTGTGTGTGAATGTGTGTACGTGAGTCTGTGTGTGTGTGAATGTGTGTATGTGAGTCTGTGTAAGTGTGTGTATTGCTGCACAACTGCAACTGTCTCAGGTCAACACTGCCACCTCCTGTTCACACCTCCCTCTCGCTCTCATTCCCAGCTATAAAATGGGGGGCTTTGGACTTTGTGTGTTTTGGCTTTGGGCTGACCACAGCTCAAATCCTTGATTTGCTGTTTCATTGCTGTGTGACCCTGGACATGTTGCTCAACCACTTTGAAGCTCCATTTTAACTGGAAAATGGAAATGATACCTACCTCCTAGGATAGTGATGATGAAATAGAGCGTAGCATCATGACAGTCATTATCATGAACCTGCCCCCTTTCCCTCAGTCAACACCTTCCCTCAGAACAACCTTGTCTGAAGACACCCTCTTGCCTGAAACTCCGTAAGACTGTCATTTCTTGGGGCCATCAAGATTTTTAGTTATCACTGGAGGCACTGCATACAACATGGTGGTTAGGAGAATGGCGTTTGCAGCCAGGCGTCCAGTTTCAATCTCAGCTCTGCTGTTAACAAAATGTTTGAGCTTGGGCAGGCTGTGAACCTCTCAGCCTCAGTATCCTCCTCTGTGAAGTGGCGATAATCACAGCACCTACCTTCTAGGACTGTTGGAGGGTAAAGTGAGACAGCGCGAGTAAAGCACTTGGCACAAAGCCTAGCACGTGGTAAAAGCTCAGAAATGGAAGCCATCATCACCATCATCATCGTCGTCGTCGTCATTGGATCATTTACTCCTTCCTTGTTTACCTGATGTCAGGTGCATTATAGACCCACCACAGGCCAAGGTCTCTGCGAGGCCCTGAGAATGTGCAGGAGAAGTGGGGATGGGAGATAGGAGTGGGGGTGGTGGCTGATGCACAGGGGATTGGAAAGCAGAGCTGAGCATCCGGCACAGGATGACCCCAGAAGAGCTTGGAGCTGCTGTCAGGGCTGGAAGGGTCCTTGGAGGGTGCACTTTCCTGATTTTCCAAGCATCTTCCTTCAAAGTAGGTTGTAATCTTCCCAAAGCTGTGCAAAGAGGTACAGATGTGGGCTCGAAACCCGAAAGGCGAGCCTGTGCCTAGAGAAACCGGACTGAGTCCTGTTCGGCCTGCTTGGCCAATCTAGACAAGGTTACTGGTCGCTGCTTCCTTATGGCCACTGTCCAGTCCCCATGGGACCAGGTCAGTGAGGTCCCTGGCTCAGCACTGGTCAGTCCAACTGTGCTGTGCACAAAGCGTTTACTTCCAAGATCCTTCTTGGGAGCGGTCAGTAACCTGCTGTCTGTACCATCACCACCTGCAGATGGGACAGATCCCAGAAGGCCACTCCAAAGCACAGTCCTCCAAAGGACTGTGCTAGGGACAATCTGAAAGCTTAGTAAGTGATTTGTGGTGGGGAAGGGAAGTATGGTAAGTCAGCGATGAAGATGATAATGTCTCCATTTATTGAGTTCTTCCTAGTGCCAGGGACTGTGCTAAGTGACCACAGCGGTCCCACAGTATTGGCACTACTGTTTGGAATGGAGGCTCAGAGAGATTAAGTCATTTGCTCACAGCTACACAGCTTGTAAGAAGTGGATCTGGGAGGCCAACGCAGCAAGTCTGATTCCAGAGCCCTCGTTCCCAGTCCTTCTATTTAGCTTCCTGAGTGGATATCACAAATGTGGTGTCAGGGGCACACGAAAATAAGGGAACAAGTACTATCCTTCAACTGCCAAGAAAAAAATGCACCGTTGGAGAATCACAGGGATACCAGAAGTGCATGAATCAAGCTACGTAAATAAAAAGCTAGGCTGCAGATTTGTTTGTTCTATGACAATATTTTAAACAGTCAAAAGTGACAGCATGACTCAATGGGCACAGACATGTCAGTCATTCCACCAGGAGACAGGATCGTGATGACAGCCTATGGCCCTTGAATCTTGGGCTCTGGCTGAGTCATTTCTCAGGGCAGCCTCCACTGATGGGAGGGGAGGCTTTGTGTGGGAAAATGGCCCTGGCACAAGAAATCCTGTCTCCTGGGCTCCAAGGTGTGACTCGATGCCCCTCAGGGACTGAAGCCAACTCTAGTACCATCATGCAGGTGGTGCACTGCAAAAGTGGGAGCTGAATTCCAACCTGTGTGCCCCTCGCCTAGCTGCTCAGAGGAATGGCCACTTATCATCAGCACAAAGCCACCATCTGAGTGAGAGTCAGCTCTGGAGAAAACCTCCCTCAATTCCGTCAATTGCCCTGAGACCCAAGGACTTTCTCTAAAGGGGTTGAGGCCCCAGGTCAGAGGGTAGATCTGGGACTCCAGTCTTCTTGGGGCTCCTTCCAAAGCCTGTTGCTGTGGTTCTAAAAGTCCTTTCTGAGATGATTCTAGCTGCAGCTTGGCTTCTCAGAGCGTCTGATACTCAGGAAAGAGAAGCCAGAGACCATGGCCCACCAGAAAGAATAGGAAAGGGGTCACTCCCCAAAGACCACCTGGAGGAAGGCAGGGAGAGGGAAGAGTCTTTTGTGAAACTTTACCTTGATATACTAACAATGCAAGTTTATTGCAGATAAATGAGAAGACATATACTTTTTAAGTATCTCCTATAACCTCACATTTAGAACTAACATTTAATGATATGTGCTTCCATATGATATATGACATATGTGACTTCTCAAGTACTGTATACACATATCATCTCAGGTCAGGTTCCCTGGAAGCAGAGCCTGAGTCAGGGATTCAGGTGCTATTAGCATCCCACACTCCAGCACCTGGGGTTTGAATGCACTGACTTACCAAAGGGATTCTGGGCAGTGCCCAGATGTAGAACTGTCAGATTCTACACACCAAAAATGCAGTTAAATACACATTTACACTTTAAAAATTCAGCCTGCACTTACTTTGAAATGTACTACAAATTAAATAAATCAATGGACAGAGGAATGGTTAGAAACGTAATAATGGAAGTATAGGAAAACATTAATGATAGAATCTAGATAGTGGGCATCTGGGTGTTCACTTAACTGTATATTTGATTTTTTTTTTTTTTTTTTTGAGATAGTGTCTTGCACTTGTCACCCAGGCTGGAGTGCAGCGGTGTGATCTCGGCTCACTGCAACCTCTGTCTCCTGGGTTCAAGCGATTCTCCTGCCTCAGCCTCCTGAGTAGCTGGGACTACAGATGCCTGCCACCACACCCAGCTAATTTTTGTATTTTTCGTAGAGACAGGTTTTTGCCACATTAGCCAGGCTGGTCTCGAACTCCTGACCTCAGGTGATCTGCCCGCCTCAGCCTCCTGAGTAGCTGGTATTACAGGCATGTGCCATCACAACCGGCCTGAATTTTTTATAATAAAATTTTGAAAGGAATCAAAGCAGAATTATATATGCCTTTAAGATCTTGTTTTAGAATATATTTAAAACATCTTTCCGTTAATGTTTACAAATGTGTCGTCATTGAGGAATGCTTTAAATTTACATTTTATTATTATCATTATTATTTTGAGACATTCTCAGTCTCTTACTCAGGCTGGAGTGCAGTGGGGCGGTCTTGGCTCAGTGCAACCTCCGCCTCCTGGGCATAAACAATCTTCCCACCTTAGCTTCCCAAGTAGCTGGGACGACAAGCGCCTGCCACCATGCCCAGCTAATTTTGGTATTTTTTGTAGAGATGGGGTTTCACTATGTTGCCCAGGTTGGTCTTGAACTCTTGAGCTCAAGTGATCCACCTGCCTCAGCCTCCCATAGTGCTGGGATTACAGGGTGAGCCGCTGTACCTGGCCTAAATTTTTATTTTATCTTATTTCTATCTTATTTTATTTATTATTATTGTTTTTGAGATGGAGACTTGCTCTGTTGCCCACGCTGGAGTGCAGTGGCGCGATCTCGGCTCACTGCAACCTCCACCTCCCGGGTTTCATCACGTTGGCCAGGCTGGTCTCAAACTCCTGACCTCAGGTGATCCACCTGCCTCAGCCTCCTAATGTGCTGGGATTACAGATGTGAGCCACTGTGCACAGCCTAAATTTTCATTTTAATTTGTGCGCCTTCCTTCTCCATCTCTGGTGCCCATCCCCCTCTTTCTACAGGCACCAGCTCTGGGGTATTGGATGCCTGCCTCTCTCCAAACTTAATGTGCAAATACGAGAGCCATGAACAATTCTACTGAGTCGGAAATACATGCACCTGGCAAACATTCAGATGGCACTAGGATTCATAGTGAAAAGTGGGTCTCCTCTCATGACCCAGCTCCCCCAGTTCCCCTCCCAAGAGGCGCTCCCAGTGCCTGCTTCACTTTATTCTTCCAGAGAGACTTATGCCATATATATACGTAAATGCATCCTTTTAAAAAAGCACTACGCATGCTGTTTTGCGCGTGGCTTTTTCACCGAACGACATAATTCGGAGATGACTCTGAACCAGTAGATACATAACTGCTGCATTATTTTAGCAGCTGTGCCATTTTCCATTGTGCAGATGAATCGTCATTCACTGAGCCAGCACACCCCTGCATGGACATTTTTAGGCTGTGGTGCGGGGAAGGATGTGAGCTCTGTCCTGTGAGAACTTGCTCTTGACTGACAGGATGCGGCCCCAGAGTCAGCCCCAAGACTCAGGCCCTTCCTTCTAATAGCTCAGGGGTGCATGCTGGGAGCTCCGGGCTCTTGGGAGCTTTGCCTCTGTTCTGGGTAAATGGAGTGTGAGGAGATGACAGCTCCTCAGCACGCCAGAACGCAGGGACCCTGTCACTCCTGCCTCTGGCCTCCACGCTCCATTATCTCCTCAGGCTTGAGGGCAGAGCAGGATATGAGCTCAGGCAGCACTGGGTGAGCACCAACTGTGTGCCTCCTGGAACTCTCGTAACAAGCCTGCAAGTCTGGGAGTTTCATTTCCGTTCTTCAGGCAAGTAAAGAGAGGCTCAGAAAGGTCTAGCAACTTGCCAGAAGTCACACAGCTGGTAAGTGGTAGAGATTGGAGCCACAGGCTTTCCATGACTTGGGCCTGGCCAGCAACGAAACAGGGTTTTGGAGAGGGGAGGGGACTAAACTTTCACCTAAACAGGCATCTTTCGAGTTTAAGTCCAAGCCTCTTTCGGTAATGCCTGAGGTCTATGCGGACTCAATACAGTGAGCCTTTGTTCACTGGCGCTTGCCAAAGCACCTGGCACCTGGTGTGTACGAAGTGGCTGTCTGGGAGCATGGGATGTTGGATATAAGCGGGAGGGGAGGGACGGAGGGGGCCTGGGCAGCAGTATGTCCCGCTGTAACCAACTGCCTCGCCCCGCCCACAGTCCGACTCCATGACAGCATCTCCGAGGAGGGACACCACTACCTGATCTTCGACCTGTGAGTTTGGCCCCGTCTTGGGAGGTGCCAAGGGTGTCAGGGCAGCCTAATCACGGCTGACCTCGCTGGACCTCTTGGGCTGAATTCCTTCCTGTGGTCCAGAGTTTCCCCAAATGTGTTGGGCCTGCTACCCAAGCAGTGCAAGCTGACTTTCCTAAAACACCAACAAACACTTTTAGCTTTCATCCTATATTTATTTTTGCTTCTCTTCTATTTGTGGCCAGTGATGCTGGTTTTCCATTTTCAGTGGCAATATAAAGTTTCCTTCTGAAATGTTTAATTTTTTTTGAAGAATGTTGATTCAAAGAAAACCAATAATGAAATGATAGGCCTCAGTGGGTCCTGGGATGGCAGCGAAAATCAGTGATGGGGCCAGCCTCATCGATAAAAAATAGCCCTTGAGATATTGATCACAGGAGATGCCATAGGCTTCCTAATGAGCCTAGTGATGTGCTCTGAATGTTCCTAAGCTCCGGACTCCGGCCTGGCCCAGGTGGGAAAGAAGGGCCAGGGATGGCGGAGGAGAGGGGACTGGATGCCTTTGAGCCAGGCAGGCAATGGAAGACGGGAAGGGGACTGCAGCAGGGGACACCCCAGTAGCCCTGGGGCCCCTCCTTTTGTGACTGAGGTCCTGAGGTCCCTGAGCCCTATCCTTAGCTTCCTGGAGACTCCTCCAGATGAGGCAGCACCTGGGGTTGCCTCTATTGGAGGGTAATTCCATGCCTGTCTCCCCAGGGTCACTGGCGGGGAATTGTTTGAAGACATCGTGGCCCGGGAGTATTACAGTGAGGCAGATGCCAGGTGAGTGTCAGGAGCTGCCTGGCAATGGTGCCCAGGGACAGGGTATTCTGTCAGCTTCCCAGGGGAGGCCTGTGCTCACACCACCGTGACCCCTTCCTCTCTCTCTCCCTAGTCACTGTATCCAGCAGATCCTGGAGGCTGTGCTGCACTGCCACCAGATGGGGGTGGTGCACCGGGACCTGAAGGTGAGCAACCCACCGTGGGTGCGGCTCACCCCGGGAGCCCCTCCCCCCTCTGCACATCCCTCCTCCTGCAGAGCTGGACATGATCAGAATCCCTTTAATTTCTCTGAGTTAGGCTGGAAGTGTGTGTGGGGGGGTGGGGGGTGGGGGGCAAGATTATTTTCCCCACTGTTCAGATGAGGAAACTGAGCTTAGGAAGGTAGAGCTGGAGGGGCTTTGCCCTGAACCCAAGTTCTGCCATTTGGAGCCACACACAGACCAAGCCTCCAGCTTGGAAGATCCCTAGAGGGACTCCGGCAGCTTTGTCGTAGCTGCTGAGCCCCTGCAGTGTGTACCCATTCCTGCCACACTCCCACTGGAATATGATTTCCAGGCCAGCCTCATCCTGGGCACCCTCCCTGGGCATGCTCCCCTGGGTCTGGGTCCCTCTTTGGGGCACAGTGCTCTGAAGATGGCCCTGCCCCTCTCTGACCATCCTGGGCAGGCCATGGCTTCTCTCCTGAGCCCCAGGCAAGCTCTCTGTGGCTCATTCTAGATGAGGCAAGTGTGCACTTGAAGAGGGTCTCCAACCAGACTGCAGGCCGGCTCTCCCAGAGGGCCTGTTCCCATTATAGCTGCAGCCCCTGCACTGGAAGAGGAAGGAGGAGAGGCAGCCCAAATTTAGGCCACTCTGGATACAATTAGTGACACATTCATCAAATCAGGGCAGGACGGCTACTGAGACCCAGGACATGTTAGGAACATCGTCCCCAGAGGACAAAGGATGCCTTTGAGCCAGGCAGGCGGAGGAAGCTATATTTGTTTGGACCCAGCCTAGCTTTAGACAGCGAAAGGTCAGAGGTGGGACCCTTCAGAAGTCCCACTGGGAAGGGGGTCAGAAGACGACTGGAAACCAACAGTCTTCAGAGACTCCGAGCCTCTCCCCAAGCAGTAAATAGGAGTACTAACATTTACCAAGCACTTACTGTAGGCCACAGCGAAGTGCTTATATCAACTCTCTCAGTCAATCCAGGCACCACCCCATAAGGTAGGCATTTTTCTCACAGGAAACTAAAGCTCAGAGAAGTGAAATAATTTGCCCACATGTCACGGCATAGAGGTGGCAGCAACTGGGATCAGAAACGGGGACTGTCTAAGTGAGCCCACACTCTTAGCTCCCCTCCATCCTGAGTCCCAAGGTGCAGGGACCAGCAGGAAGTGGAGACATTCTGGAGGCTGAGCCAGTGCCAAGCAGCAGCCTCAATGCCCCAGAGGCCGGGCACGGGACCTTCCCAAGTCAGCTGCTGGCCCCTGATATAAGCCCCATCATCTTTCAGCCTAGAGCGGTTCAGATGGAGTCAGACTTTGCCTCGATTCTGGCTCTTTCTCTTGCTAGCTGCGTGATCTTGGCCAAGTCACTTAACCTCTCTGAGCCTGAGTTTTCTCATCTTGATATACACGACGAATACTTACGAAGCGCCTGCTCTGTGGCCCTGCAGCCTAGGTGCCGGTGTTAAAGTGGTGAACAGCACAGAGAAGGAACTCACATTCCACAAGGCTGACAGATAATGAATGGGCACATAGACAGATGGGGGAAATGGGGCAAATTGCGATGAGATCTATGAAGGTAGCAAAGAGGAGGAAAGACATGGGGCACCTGAGGGCTTCTCCTCTAGATAGAGTTAACCGTGGAGGGTCTCCTCGTCAGGGTGACATGAGAGTGAGGGCTGGACAAAGTAAAGGGGCCCGCCTTGTGAAGCTCAGGGGAGAAAAAATTAGAGGGAAACAGGAAGTGCAAAGGCCCTGAGGTTGAAACAAGATGGACTGTTTCAAGGGGCGTAAGAAGGTCACTGACAAACGTACGTAATAATAGCTACCCAAAAGGGTCATTGAGAGGATACATGAGATGATGCATGCAGAACACTTCACCCAGCGCCGGGCACATAGTAGGGGCACGATCAATTCTGCTGCTGCTGCTGCTGCTTTATTGCGATGGTGACCGAATCACCCCACCCTCACCTCAGCCCAGCTCCAGACCATGAAGTGGGGAGGGAGGCGTGGCTGATGGAAAAAGGGCCTTTCTGTTGTAGCAGACGGAGGTCTTGCCGTAGGATAGTCCGTCTCTGGGGACTGAGACTCAGGAGCCTGAGGCGGGGCTGGAGGTGGGGCCAGGGGCCCTGGGGGGCCACTGGGCTGCTCTTCTGTGAGCCCGGGTCCCCAGAGATGAGGCTCTGAATCTGCTGACGGTCTCTTGGCGCTTTTCTCCCCCTTTTCCCTCTTCTCTGGTCCTGACAAGCCTGAGAATCTGTTGCTGGCCTCCAAGCTCAAGGGTGCCGCAGTGAAGCTGGCAGACTTTGGCCTGGCCATAGAGGTGGAGGGGGAGCAGCAGGCATGGTTTGGTAAGTGGGGTGGGCTGGCAGGAGTGTTGGGGGCCAGCACTCCTTTGTGTTGATACATCAGCTTCTGGGAACCCCCTGCCCAAGTGGGCGTGGCTAGAGATGCTGTTGGCATCCCACCCAGCCTCTGAGCCAGTGGGCAGCACCCATCTGTGTCCCTGGGGGCCAGGCATGAGACCCTACGGGCTTCCACAGGGCTCCCTGGGGCCCCCTTTCTCCTTTCCTGTCACTCCCCTCCACCGTCTCTCCTCCCTATGGTTGAAGGCCTTAGGGAAGTTTCCACAGAGCTGCCCTAATAGTCTAGGTGCTTGAGATCATCATCCTGATTTTATAGATGAGGAAAAAACTGGCAGACAACTTGCAGAAAGTCAAGAAAGTTGAAAAGGGGTACACTAGGACTTAAGCTCAGATGGTCCAGCCTGCTTTGTGATTTTGGTGTCACTGGGTCTCTTTCAGCTACCTGGGAGTACTTTTTAGTGGGCAATATTGAGCCATGGTTAAGAACCAGAGTTCTGGGGTCAAATCTTGACTCTGCTACTTATAAAGTATGTGACTTTGGCTAAGTCACTTCACCTCTCTGTGCCTTCGTTCCTCATCTGTAAAATGGGAATAAGAATTGTATGCTCCTGCCGGGCCCTCGGTGGCTCACACCTGTAATTCCAGCACTTTGGGAGGCCGAGATGGGCAGATGACCTGAGGTCGAGAGTTCAAGACCAGCCTAACCAACAGGCAGAAACCCCATCTTTACTAAAAATACAAAATTAGCTGGTTACGGTAGCGCATGCCTGTAATCCCAGCTACTCAGGAGGCTGAGGCAGGAGAATCGCTTGAACCCTGGAGGCGGAGGTTGCGGTGAGCCGAGATTACACCACTGCACTCCAGGCAAAAAGAATGAGACTCTGTCTCAAACAACAACAACAACACACACACACACACACACACACACACACACACACACACAAGAATTGGATGTTCCTCAAGAGTGGTGTGAGGATTAAATGTGATCAAGCATGTAAAGCTCAGCCCAAGGCTTAGCATATACACGCAGTAACTCGGAACTATTCTTAAGATCACTTGTTAGAATACCTTGGGTCTTCATTATTTCAATTAACCCTCTCAACAACACTGGGAGGCACTTAAGATAGGAATCCCTAATCCCTCATTTGACAGATGAGGAAATAAGGACTAGCAGATAAAGAGACCTACCCAAGGGGCAAAGTCAGAGTTAGGACAGGCCTCCCTACGTCCCATGACCAACTCCAACAAGGGGGTGCAGAGTGGGCCAGGGCTGACCTCTCAGCCGGAGGCTCACACGGCAAGTACGTTTTGTCTTGAGGCCACTAGCAATGGATCACTAATGACTCCTGGAAGCGTGATGCTGAGAAGTTGATGATCCTGAGTGAGGACCCAGTGGGAAGGAGCTCTGTGCCTGATGACTGCTCTCTACCACTGGCTCTGGAGTGGGAAGTGGTGACAGGCGTGCTAGTTGTTGATCTGATCTAGAGGCTTTGCTGGCTCATCAGGCTTATGTCTTGGGCCCACGGGGGTTGCACAGTATAAACCCAAGTGCACCTGAGGGCCAGGGGCTGTTTTCCTCCGCTCCAGAGCAACCCTCATCCCCTCTTCCAGCAGGATCTTGCTGCAAGTTAGTTACGAGACAACCTCTGTGTATGTGTCTGCCTGTCTGTGTGTCTGGGAGCAGGGTTTGCAGGGACTCCTGGATACCTCTCCCCAGAAGTGCTGCGGAAGGACCCATACGGGAAGCCTGTGGACCTGTGGGCTTGTGGTGAGTTCATCCTAAGGCCCTTTTGTGCCCCTGGCTGCTCCCTGGCATCTGGGACCCCCTCTCTCCTTTCCCATCGCACCCCTCCCCATACGTCTTTGCCCCACAGGGGGTTGAAGGTTCTCTGGTCCTCTCTCCAGGGGTCATCCTGTACATCTTGCTGGTTGGGTACCCCCCATTCTGGGATGAGGACCAGCACCGCCTGTACCAGCAGATCAAAGCCGGCGCCTATGATGTGAGTGTCGCTCCTCTCTTCAGCCCCCATCATCCTCTGGTGTCCTTTCAATGAAAGCCGGCGCCAAGCCACTGTCTAGTCCTGGCTCAGGGGTGAACCCCAGGGGAGCACAAAGACTGACCAGGGCCAGGTGGTTACCATGCCGTGCCTAATGATTGGAGTATCCTGTGGGGCCCGGAAGGCAAGAAGCCGCGCCAAAAGGAATGAGGAGTAGGGGAGAGGCAGCCTCCCAAGCCAGGTTTTCTCTTTCTCATCTATACAAATCGTCATAATAGCTAACACTTCTAGAACACTCTTCTGAATGTTTTATGCATACTATTACATTGAATCCCCAAACCAATCTATGACATAGGTACTATTATTATTCCCATTTTACATATAGAGAAGCTGAGATACGGAGAGGTCAAGTAACTGTCCAAATCACATAGCTAAGTAATGGTGGAGCTGGGATTTGAACCCGAGCAGTCTGGCTCTACCATTAATGCTTCTAACTACCAAGCTATATTGCTTTTACGAAGATAGCTATTAAGCTATGTGCTATGTGTTTCATATTGTATTTAATTTTCAAAACATCTCTAGGGATAGCTCAAGGGGTCATGTGACTTACGCAGGTGACACAGCCCAGGAGGCAGAGCCAGGACTTCAACCCACGCCTTTTGATTCTGAAGTCTAGCTAAAGCCCCTGGCTGGCTGCTCTCCAAATAAGGCACAGTCTCAGAATGATGGATGGAGGGAGGCCTCCTTTCCCTCCACCATGTTCTGATTTGCATAGGGTCAGGGCGCCCTGCCCCTCCCCTGCAGTGAGGACCCCCAACTCCTCCTGGTGTGGATGCCCGAGTGGATGGGCAGTAGGACCCCTGCCTGCTCCCCTGCCAGTCAGGGGCTAGGGGATCGCAGGGGTGGCCTGGGGCAGGCTGGGCAAACCTGGCCCCTCTGCCCCTTCCAGTTCCCGTCACCGGAATGGGACACTGTCACCCCAGAAGCCAAGGACCTGATCAATAAGATGCTGACCATTAACCCATCTAAACGCATCACAGCTGCTGAAGCCCTAAAGCACCCCTGGATCTCGGTGAGCCTCCCTCAGCAGGACCTCTCCCAGGAGCCCCTCCGGACCTCATGGTCCAGGCCCCCACTGAGTTCTGGCCCTGGCCCTGGCCCATGGGGGCCGAGAAGACTTAATCCAAGAGACTGCCCCTCCTGTGGTTCTCAGGGTTAGTATGGAAACAAGGAGTGTTAGTTGGCTTACAACTGAGGGTGCTACTGGCATTGAATGTCTGGCGCCAGGATGCTAAGCACCCCGAAACATCCCCTAAGACACCCTGCTGAGTGGTACCCTTGGGTGTGCCTGTCTTCCAGCCTGCCTTCCGCTCACAGCCCTCTCCCCCACTTCCTCCAGCACCGCTCCACCGTGGCGTCCTGTATGCACAGACAGGAGACCGTGGACTGCCTGAAGAAGTTCAACGCCAGGAGGAAACTGAAGGTAACAGGTCCTCACCCTCCACAGTCCCAGACATGGGAATAGCTCTGCCTGGGTCTCCACCGAAGCCAGGAGACTCGCTCACTAGTTCTTTCCTTCATTGATTCAATAAGCATTTATTGAACATGCTGGACGGCGGGCTGGGCGTGGGGAGTGAGCGGTGTGTGACTGAGCCCTTGCTCTAGAGGAGAGGACAGACAAGTACCTGGGACATTACAGGGCAGTAATGAGTGTTGTGCCTGGGCAAGCCTCAAGGTGGTGGGAGAACACAGCCGGGCAATGGCATTCTGGGTCTGGAGCCAGGGGCGTTTAAGCTGAGACCTTGAAGGATAAGCAGATATTAGCCAAAGGTAGAGTCAGAATGGGAAAGTGTGGCCGGGTGCGGTGGCTCCTGCCTGTAATCCCAGCACTCTGGGAGGCTGAGGTAGGCAGATCACTTGAGGTCAGGAGTTTGAGACCAACGTGATGAAACCCTGTCTCTACTAGAAATACAAAAATTAGCTGGGTGTGGTGGCGCACGCCTGTAATCCCAGCTACTCAGGAGGCTGAGGCAGGAGAATTGCTTGAATCTGGGAGGTGGAGGTTGCGGTGAGCCGAGATCATACCAATGCACTCCAGCCTGGGCAATAAGACTTTGTCTAAAAAACAAACAAACAAACAAACAAACAAAAACAAGGGAACATGTTCCAGACAGAGAGAACAGGCTGTGCAGAAGTCTGGAAGTGCACATGACCCCTTAGGGGTGCCACAAGGGGTTCACAGTGCCTGGGGAGAGCTTTTGGGGGTGAGATGTGACTGGACATGAAACCCTGGTATGGGAAGGGGCCCCAGCTGCCAAGTACTGTGGAGGAATGGCTGAGGCACTCAGACAGTGATCATGGTCCCAAGGAGGCTCAGTGGCACCCAGGTGGGCCCAGAGCTTCGCACGCTTGCAGGTTCTGTGTGCTCTCAGTGCGGCGAGGGGCCCCTGGCCAGTGGAACAGAAGAGCCGTCAGTACACTGAGTATGTGAGGAAGAGGTGGAGGCCAGAATGCATGTGGAACCTCCTTACCTGCTGCCTTCAGGCATGGAGTGGAGGCTCAGGATGGGGACACACACCAAGGGGTGGTGGCTGGCATGATGCCAGGAGAACAGAGTCCCACCCCCGTCCGACAGTGGAAGCTGTGTCACAGAGGAAGTCTCAAAATACCAGAATCAGGAACTCTTAACATCACACACAGTGGGATTCAGACAGTGTCAAGTCAGGTCTGAATCAGATGGCTCTGGAACCAGAGGGGCCATCAGCCCCCAGCCTGCTTATTGATGGAAGAGAGTTTCTCTACATTAAGAATCCTCCTAGGATTCTCTGAGCCCAGGGGCCATGGAGGGATGAATTAGTCCTGGAGAGGGATGCTTTCAGCATGGGGGTCAGGGGAGGCAAGGTCTGCTGTTGCTGCCCAAGCAAGAAAAGTCGCTGGTCTTCGGGAGCCTCTGCTGGTACGTGTCCCCCAAGTTCATCAGCTTGGGCCAGGCTGAGGGGCCTATTAATATCTGCTCCTAGGATGGCCTTGTCCCAGGAGCTGTGCTGGCTAAAGCCTAGCTCACCCCAACTTCTCAGGGGGCAAGGGATGGGCTCTGGGCCAGGGTTGGGGTTGGGACAAATGGAGGGCAGGGTGGAAGCTTTGGCTTCCTCTCGGAATGCAGAACCTGCCTCTCCTTCCCGTGGTCCTCCCGTCTCCCTCTCCCTCCTGTGTCCCCTCCCTCTGGCCTCCTCTCCCACTGCCCTCCTCTTATCTCTTGCAGGGAGCCATTCTCACCACAATGCTGGCCACCAGGAACTTCTCCGGTAGGTGACAGGACATCAGCGTCCCCAGTAAGCCCTGCACCAGTTCCCTGGGGGCACTGTCCTGTCGAATATCTGGGCGCCCCCAGGCCACCGGGCCTGGGGAGAGTGGCAGTTACAGAGGACTCTGTGACTGGGGGCTTAGCTCGCCTGCCAAGCCTGTACCCAGAAGTGAAGAGAGGTCAAAAGTCAGCAAGCCTAGGGCCTACCAGGACTGGTTAGAGGATTAGTCTGGCTCCCCACTCCCCCAGCAATACCGGGTGGCCGGGAGGGGATGGCTTCCGACTGCAGGGGCTGAGGTCTCTGCGGGGTGGAGCCAGGCTTAGGAAGTAACAATATTGCCCACCATGATTGGAGCTCTGTGCTAAGCAGTCCCGTGCGTGCCCTCAGGTGGCCTTCATGACAAGGCAGCAGACGGGGTGCCGGGGGTGCTGCCATCCCTATTTCTGGGATGAGGAAGCAGGGCGCAGGAAGGTGAGCTGACTTGCCCCAAGTTGCATGGCTGGAGAGACAGAGCCTGCATTCAGCACAGGTTTGACCAACTCCGGAGCAAGTGCTTACGGAGCAAGGGCTCCGGAGCAAGGGCTAGGTCACCAGGGAGTCCAGGGCAGGAGCCTCCCAGACCCTTGGCCAAACTGGGCTGGTTAAGGCAGGGAGTGCCCAATTACCTGAGGCATGTGGCCTCGCAGAGAGGAGGGAAGGGATTATTGTCAGGATTTAGCAAGAAGCTCCTATTGGCACATCAGGGAGGGCTGGGCCAGTGCCCGCCAGAGGCTTCCTTCTGGGGAGCGCAGGCCGCTGGCAGGCTGCAGGGCAGATATAGATAGCAGATAGAGCAAAGCTCACCCGAAGGGCCCTCTGACTGGGGCTGGGGCCAGCCGAGAAAGCTGCGGCAGACCTGTGGCCAGCACCACAGTTAAGACGACGGCTCTGAGGACAGGGCAGCCTGCTGCATTGAGCGGGTCCACCGGCCCGTGTAACTGGTTGGGAGGAGTGAGACCCAGAGGTGGGCAGATACTGGAACTTCTGACTGGGCTTTTCCCACCTCGTTAAACTGCCTTCCCACCCTCTCCCTGGACAACGATCCTGCCATTCCGTCAGCTGAAAGATGAGCTCCCAGACAGTCAGAGTCTTTTTTTAACAACCGAAGCACCCTGGAGAACTCTGGTCCTGAGCTCGCAAAATGGCGGGCTGTGAGCTGGATTCAATCTCTTGATATGCTTTGTGGAGGGAGGGGTGTTAAAAAAACTTTTTTCTTGAATGAGTTTCTAACACTTAAAAATTAGGAGATTTTGTAGAAAACCCCAGATGTCTGTTGTCTTTTGAAAATCAGACGCTGTAGCCTCACTGACCCCCCAATCCTGTGACAGTGGGCTGGAGCTGAGAGAGGCCTCCGCCTTGAGGCTGGAGGAGAAAGCACCCCCCACCGCCCCACTGCCCATCCTAGTCCAACCCCCTAAAGCCTGTGGCGAATGGATGGCCATTCCCATCAGCTTCGGGATCCAGAGGTGGCCCCTGCCTTGGTTTCCAAGTAGGGAACTTTGAATGGGAGCCTTGAAGGGGTCTTACGTAGAAATATGGGGGTGACTGGGAAGGTAACCTGCCATGAGCCCCATCTCTCAGAGCCCCTGGGACATCAGTGACTCGTATGGCCCTCCTCTCAGCTCCCCTTCTCGAGGCCTCCAGGAGAAGTCTTATTTTGGCTGCCATTTCCTGAGCATCTGCGGCATATGGGTCAAGTGCTGTGCTAAGTACTTCACAGATGCCCTGTTTCGTTGAAGGTATTTGTTTAAGTCAGAAGCAGCCAGATGCCAGGGGGCAGGGCTGGACATTTAGGCCATTTCCTGGCTGATGCCCACTTTCAGGGCTCCGGCCGGGAGATAAGGAGGGAGGTAAGGGGAAATGACAGCAGGGGAGGCCTCCAGGGAGCTGTTGCTCTGCTTGTCCCTGCCACCTGGGCTGTAGCTGGCGGCAGCATGGGGAGGCCTGTGTGGCCTGAGGAGAGAGGCAGGGGATGGGTGCTTTGGCAGGGTGGGCCCCAGTGGGGGCATCTGCTTCTTGTCACCGGCAAGACGCAGCCTGCAGCTGTCCAGAGTGAGTAGGCAGGGCTGACACATGACCTCCGCAGCAGCATGGGGCTAAAATTAGAGAAGGCCAGGGCGGGGAGGGCGTGTCTAGCCTGGGGCCAGGCAGCCGGGCCTCTGGGTTGGCCGCCAGCACGGTGGTGACCAGGATTCAGAGGGAATCCCCAGGCTGAAACAGCAGCCTGCGGTCCTGGGACATGTTGGACACCTCCCTCAAACCATGAAGCCAGAGGGTTACGCTTGAGATTGCGGAGAAGGCGGGGAACCCAGGCCCACCCAGCGGGCGACTGGCAGTCCCTGGGCCACCAAGGAGGAAGCTGGAGGAGGAGGAGGCGTCCCCCAGGGTCGCTGGGCCAGCTCTGCTCCCCGCGGTCTGCCTCCCGGCTGCGCGTGGATGCTGCTCTTCCTCGCCCTGTGGGCCCTGGTGCCCTGCCTGGTGTTGTTAACCCTCTACTTTTTCTCCTCCACAGGAGGGAAGAGTGGGGGAAACAAGAAGAGCGATGGTGTGAAGGTAAGCCCCTCCGGCACCTGGCAGGGCCTGGTTCTGGCAGCGTTTCTGCCAACGGAGACAGGCTTTCAGGCCTGGAGCGAGACCTGGGCCTTGCTGATGGTGTCCTGGGCAGACGTGGGTCACATTCGTGGCCAGCCTGTCTCCAGACCCACAACGTGGGCTTCGGTGGCCACCATCGCGCCGTGACTGTTGGGGGCAGATGGGAGAGGCGGACTGGAGGAGGGTGGAAGTGACAGGTGTCCTGGGGCTGTGGCAGGTGCAAGGCAAGGGGCAGGTCAGAAGGAGATTGCTGTGTCTCCCCAGGGCTGGAGAGCTGCTGTGCAAGAGACGGTGCGAGGTGAGGGCAGAAATGGTCATGTGGGTGACCTCTGTCCTGCCTATGCCTGGGCTGAATGGAGCCCCTGCCCCGCTGCACACCCTAGTCCCTCCCAGAAAGCCCATGGAGGATGGACAGCCATTTCTCCAGGCTTTGGGTTCCAAGGTGCCCCCTCCCTCCAAGGCCGACTGGTGCTGGTTCGGTGCCGGAATCCCTTCCCCGATCCACGGGCCTGCCCTGGCCCATCCCCAGAGCCCGAGTTACTCCCCTCCACTCCCTGCGGTCCTCCTTCCCGTCTCTTCTCTCTTCTTCCTCTGCTCTCCAGGGCCTGGTCCCCTGCTCTCTGCGGTTCCCTCCTCCTTTGCCACTCGATCTTATCCTCTCTTGAGACCCTGCCTTTTTCTGGGCTCAGAGCCCTGCCTGGCTAGGGCCCCAGGGGTGGGGTGTGCCTGGGACATTAGAAGGTGTGGGATGCTGTGTGGATACAGCCAGGTGTGCTGGTGGCTTGAGGGCTTTGTCTAAAGAGGGATTTGTGGTCTCCGGCTGCTGGTTTTGGTCTGTCAAGGTTGCATGGGAGGAAGTCTGGGCTGGATGTCCATGGCCAGGACTGGGTCTCTGCTCTGCCCTTAGCCTTCTCCCAGCTTGAATTTTCCATAACTCCAATGAGTGGGGTATGGATTTGATGATCATTTCCAAGATGACAGCTTTAATAAACACAAAAAAGGCAACAAAATTGGATCTAATCACTCACCCTTCTCATCTTGGGTGCTAGCTAGAGGAATACATAATGATTTGATTATTAGTCCAGGTCAGTGGTTTTCACACTGAACTCTTTAGAGCCCAAAGCCGAAGGGGTGCAGTGGGAGTAGGGAGGAGGATGCCTGGTTTACACGGTTCTGAGCTTCTCATACCCACTTCAACCAGAATGTGACAGTGGTGAAGGGAGACCCTGGGCTTGCCTACAGCTAGACCTTGGTTGGGCACTTATATTCCCTGAGCCTGTGCTTCCTTCATGCGATGAGGCTGAAAGAGGTCTCCACCTCCTATGGTCATTAGTGAGGATTAACTAATACAAAGCATGTTGAGAGCTTGGCATGGTGCTGGAGAGCAGTCCACAGGCACACGATGCTAGGCTCCGTTATCTTTCCTGTTTCATATATTAGACTTCTGGGTTAGATTTCTCTCGAAAACAAAGTTTTCTCAAGAATATTTGAAAACCACAGACCTAAAGCCAAGTCAGTTTAGAAAGTTAACAGGCACTCATCCCAAATCCTGTAATGGAATCTGGCATTGAGTTTTGGCTTGCCCACTGTTTTGGGTTACCCTGAGCCAACCCCCGCCCCTCCATGTGTAGGGGTAACGGAGGGCTGTGCAATGTGCGGGGGCTGCCAGCTTTGGAGTAGCTGGGGCCCTCTCTGAGCCCTATGTGGAGACGCTGAGCTAGGGGTGCTGGACCCCCTGGGGAAAGCAGACTCCCTGGCCCTGGTTTGGGGGATCTGGGGACAGAGGCCACAGGCGCTGGTGGGCTGTGGCCCACGTTACTGGAGGAGAAGGAGGTAGAGAGAGAAGCTGCTGTGATCTGCTTGGCTGTTGGATGTGGCCCTGGTAGACGCTGGGCAAGGGATCAGGAGAGACCTCCATCAGGCTGGATCTTGGGAAGAAATGCTAATTAGCTCTTTTAGGGCAAGGCCAGGAGGTGTAAGCTCCAGATGGCAAGGACAGCTCACAGTATGGCGGGGCTCTGCGGGCCACTGCAGGCTTTCCAATGAGTACAGCTGAACACAGCATCGCTGCTTCCTGCGGCGCAGGACAGACTTCTCAGGGCAGCCTGGGTGTGGAACAAGAGGGGCTCAAAGGCCACTCCTGGCCCACCCATCTCTTTGTAGCTCAGCTTCCTTCACTCCCTTGGATGGAGGAGGAAAGACGTCCTATTGGAGGATGAGAATAACCTGGGGGCCTGGCCCAGGATATGGGGAGCCTGGCCCGCCATGTTTTCCTCCCGGAAGGAGTGTGGGGAGAATGGTGGAGCTGGGGGTCCAGGCGCGTTTTCAGTATGAGTGAAACTGGACCACAGTCAAGAAGCCATGGG
The DNA here is from genome assembly GCF_048565385.1 of Saimiri boliviensis. Lineage (NCBI taxonomy): Eukaryota > Metazoa > Chordata > Mammalia > Primates > Cebidae > Saimiri > Saimiri boliviensis. The sequence continues at coordinate 159,981,793 of NC_133449.1, forward strand.
TTCCAGTCTGAGCCCCACCATTCTCTCGCCGGGGGACCCAGGCCTGAGGTTCTGCTGCCTGTGCCAAGGGAGCACTGCAGCTCTTTGCAGCGCGCCGGTGAGAGGTCACACCAGAGGGGCCTGGGGGAGCCACGTCACAGGCTCCTTTAACTGACTCACGTTCAGCCCCGAGGGGAGGCACATGTTCCTCCTACCGCTGGAGACAACCCCATTTCATCCGGGCTTAACTGAAAAGGCAGCGACTGGCTCCAGCACTGCAGGAAGGGCAGCGCTCTGATGCTGTATTGTACTTTACGGGCCTTGAAGGGCTTTTCAAGGCTAATTTTGACCATACTCAGTTTCTATCATCCTTGCTAACCTTAAAACCACGCTTCCACATGTGGTTCTAAGAGAGGTGATTTCTGCTTTTAGTGAAAGAGGAAGATTTCTACTTTTCGTGAAAGTCGCTGTAAATTAAACTCTAAAGTGCTGGTCAATGCAAGATTATTAGCATCATCGTTTGTGATTCAGGGAAGTTGAGCCTTCCTATCACCAAGAAGCGACGTCCCGCTCCCGGCCACCGCTAGGCCTGGACTTCTAGGAGGAGGGCCTACTGCTCACCCCACTCAGCCCACGCACTGCCCCTGTTGGTGTCCCATTGTGCGTCGTGACCTCTCTCCCCATGTCCCATCCTGTCACTGTGCGTCCGAATCTGATGCAGTCTCTGCTCTGTGTTCCCTCTTCGTGTCCCGCCTGGAACCTCCTGGCCCCCGCGCGGCTCCTCAGGTTTCTGCTGACAGCTGAGCTGTGGGGGGCCTGGCCCCTTCCCCATTCTGTGCCTGGCCTGGCTCCAGCCAGGGAGGGAGGACGACCAGGGGAGAGGGGAGGGGAGTGGAGGAAAGAGGGGAAGAGGGAAGGGAGAGAGGAGGAGGAGATGAGAGGGAAGCGGAGGGGAGAGAAGAGAGGAAGAAGAGAGAGGGGAGGGGAAGAGAGGAGAGGAAGGAGGAGGAATTGAGGAGCAGGAAGAGAAGGGAGAGGAGAAGAGAAGAAGAAAGAGGAAGGAGGAGAGGGGAGGAGAAGGAAGGAGAGGGCAGAAGAGAGGACAGGAAAGAGCAGGAGAAGGAAGAGAGGAGGGAGGCGGAGGGGAGGGAAGAGGAGGGGAAAGGAGAGAGGAAGAAAAGAGGGAGGAGGCGAGGAAGGAAGGAGGAGAGGGGAGGGCAAGGGATGGGAGGAAAAGAGAGAGGAGGGGAGAAGAGGAGAAGCGTGGAAGAAAACAGGAAGGAGGAGAGAGGGGAGGAGAGAGGGGAGAAGAGGAAGAGAAGAGGAAGGAGAGGAAGGTGGAGAGGGGAAGGGAGGGGAGGAGAGGAGGGGCTGACTGCTGGTTGCCGATGGCAGAAGCCACACCATCCAGCCCAGCCGGGGAAGAGGCAGGGCCTGTGAGCGTTTATGCCTCTGTGAGCACATGGGCATTGGACGTGCCCAGTGAGCCATCCTGTCCCCTCTGTGGAGGCCCCGGATGGAAGGCACAGGGCCCTGAGTTCCTGGCAGGCAGAGGCTCACTGGATCTTGGAGTCAGAAACCCCGAATTAGACCTGAGAACCTCAAGGCATAGCCAGTGCCTCTCATGGTGAAGGCCTACCCTGTGGGCTCCTTGAGTCCCTTCTTTGCGGCAGGGAGAGGGGCCGCGTGGCCTCTGTGGTGTAAGGGCATCTAGGATAGGATGAGCCTTTGGAGAGGGGTCGAGCTCTGGGTACCTGGAGGCCTGGACAGAGGACAGAGCTCTGCAGGTCGGGCTTGGTTCGAGCCTCAGCTCTGCTAGTGGCTTGCCGCAAGGCCTTGGGCAGGCGACTGTACCTCTCTGGGCCTCAGTTTCTCATCTGTGCAATGCAAGAGTCAGTCTTCACTTGCTACCTTCTGTGAACGGGAGTCTCGAAGACTCCTGGCTCAGAGAGCTGAGGGAAGGAGAAGGTAATTTACATTTGTTCCCCTCTCCTTCCCTTGGTTCCACAGCCAATACAGAGGTTGCTACAAATCCCCAAAATGCTAGTATAGGCTAAATGGCAGGGCCAGAAGACTCAAGTTCTAGACTCAGCTCCACCTCTGGCCGAGCCTCAGTTTCTCCAGCAGCATAAAGGAGTGGAACAGGCCAGCCGGAGGTTGGGAATGCAAGCTGGATTTCAAAGGCCATAGAGGACTGGCTTCCACGCTGGCCCCTGCTTCGGCATCACCTGCAGATATTGTTTAAAATGGAGATGCTCAGGCCACACTCCAGACCTAGTTATCAGACTCCTCAGGGGGACCTGGTTCTGTTTACTGAAACAAGTTTCCCAAGTGACTATGACAGTCAATTGGGAATGAGGTCCTCCTGGCCGAGATGCACGGGCACCCTAGGAGAAGACACTGGGCCTCACCTCCAGGCCTGAGCACATTTTGTCCTTTGAGAGCACTGGATTCTGGAGGCCTCCAGTGACTGGCATCCAGAGCCAGGGTTGGCTTTTGCCGTCAGAGTTAGGCAAGGTGGGTGGCCCTGGTCCCAGACAGACTTGGCCATGAGCTTGGCTGTTAGATGGCTAGACCCAGGCAGTGTGCATGAGGACCCAGAGCTTCAGGCTGAGGACTGGCCCCCTAGTCAACTGTTGCTGGTGGCCTTGACTCCTTGACTCCTTGTCCCGATGCCAAGCCAACAAAGGACTACAGAGGATGACCCCGAGGCCCATCCTCCTCCCAAACCTCCCCTGTCGTTCCTCTGCTCCCTGCCGTTTTCACGCTGTGTCTTTTCCTGTCCCATCTCTTCTCCTTGTTTTTCCAGAAAAGAAAGTCCAGTTCCAGCGTTCAGTTAATGGTGAGTGTCTGCCGTCTTCTAACGCCGGTAAATGCTGGGCCTCAAACCCTTGCTCCTGCCTCCCTCCTGCAGGCTGCACTGGGAACCTGGGGCGGGGAGAGGGTGCTCAGGGCGTGCTTGGTACGTGTGCCTTGTGTGACAATATGTGTGTTGTGTGTGTGTGTGTGTTGTTTGCGTGTTTCTGTTGACACCTCCAACTCCACGGCCCAGACCGGCAGTCTGACAGCAGACCTGAGCCCTCCCTCGGTGTGAAGGTGGATCTGAACCTAATCCTACGTCCAGCCCTTGGCTTCTCGCTTCTCCCTGCCCTTCTGCTCTAGAACTCATCTCAGGCTTGGTTTGTGCCAGTCGCGGCGAGGGTGGGGCTTGGTTTGGCCAAAGTAGGAGGTGCCATGGAGGCCCCTCTTGAGCTGGTGTAAGGCTACCAGGCCCGCCGGTGGCAGGGGGCCGCCAGCCCTGCCTCTGTCTAGGGTCCAGTGGTGGCGTGCTGGCCCACCTCCCTCTTCTAGTTCCATCGCTGTCTCGCTCAGTCGTGTGGTTTTTCTCCCCTCTCAAGAGCCCACTCTCTCTCACACTGGGCCTCCCTCTCTCTCTCTTCCTCCCCGCCAGCGTGTGCTCCTCCCCACTCTGCAGCCGCCACGACGTCTCTCTGCCCCTCCACACCCCTTCTTCACCCTCTCGAGCAGAAAGGACCCAGGAACCCCATCCTCAGCCCTTCCAGAAAGGCCAGGGTTCTCCTTGCAGCCATCCCTGTCCCTCACCCCAGCCCCCGGCCACCTGCTCAGCTGGGCCTTCCCCCTCTTGAGGCTGAGAGTCCCACAGGGTTTTCAGGACAGCATCTGGAAGGCAGAGCCCGTGAGGCTCACAGAAACTAGCTGCGTCACCAGGCAGCCAGGGCCTGGCCATGCCTCGTCCCGCTCCCAGGCAGGCCTCATCGCCTCCTGTATTCTCTTTGGCAGGAATCCTCAGAGAGCACCAATACCACCATCGAGGATGAAGACACCAAAGGTAGGGAGGGGCCTTCAGGGTCCTGGAACCAGCTGGGCAGACCCCTTTCCTGACAGCTCCCACGTGCCAACCTCCTTTCTTGCTCGTCTGCAGAGGGCACCGTTCTGGTGCCTTATAAACGGCACGCTGGCAGGCACCATTCCCATGGGGGGCACTAGACCCACTGCTGGTGCGTAGATAAGTTTTCTTATCTTATGTATTGATTTTTATTTTATTTTTTTTGAGATGGAGTCTCACTCTGTCACCCAGGCTGGAGCGCTGTGGCATGATCTCGGCTCACTGCAACCTCCGCCTCCCGGGTTCATGCGATCCTCCTGGCTCAGCCTCCCAAGTGGCTGGGATGACAGGCACCCGCCACCACACCCGGCTACTTTTTGTATTTTTAGTAGAGATGCGGTTTTGCCATGTTGGCCAGGCTGGTCTCAAACGCCTGACCTCAGGAGATCCATCCGCCTTGGCCTCCCAAAGTGCTGGGATCACAGGCCTGAGTTGCCATGCCTGGCTGGTTTTCTTATTTTAGAGGTTATGTATTTAATGTGTATTAGAGAAACATTTAACATATTCAAGTCATACATGTATGGTCATGGTATACGTGTTCCTTTTGAAATAAGTGTTTTTGAGTTTTTTATAAAAGTGAATTGATTGTAAAAACATGAAGTAATAGTTAAGGAAGGGAGAGGCAAAATCGAGAAGGCTCCGGTGGCTAGAGTATGGGAAACACGGTGTAAAACCCACCAAAGATGCCAGTGCCACTGGAGCGAGTGGCAAGCAGGCCTCAACAGCTCTCAGGTGGAGGAGGAAGCAAAGTGCCAGGTAACTGAGTGGGATCAAAACAAGAATAGTAATGAGCGCTGCCATTCATGAAGCATTTGCCGTGCGCTAGCCCCGGTCCCAGCACCTTACCTGGACTGACTTCCTGCAGCGTCACAATAGCTGCTGCTGTGATCCTCATTCTACAGCTGAGGAAACAGAGGACAGAGAGGCCGAGTACGTCGGCCTATATTCTATGGTCCTATACTCTGTTGTCCTCATAAGGATGGTGCTGGGATTTGAACTCCGGCAGTCGGATTCTAGAGCCTGGCTGGTAACCACCACTCTGAAGGCCCTGGTAGTAGAAAGTGCGCTTGGAGCTTGGAGGAAGGGGCAGGGACTGCTGAATTCTGCCTTGGGACACCAAATCCTCCAAGTGTTAGCAGCCAGCCTCCTCCTTCCCCAGGACAGGGAGCTCAGTGGTTCCCATACTCAGGTGTGTAGCAGACACGCTTGGTCGTGGTGGTGGGGGCCATGGTCTCTGAAATATAAAAAAAGGCCATCGACCTGGACGGAACTCAGCAGTACCAGTTTAGATGTTTTGTCTTAGACTATAGAGCACTGTGTTTTGTAGGAAACATTTTTGTATAACTGTGATTCAGGCTTTAAGGCAGTTTTGACACCCCACATACCACGGCTGCCTTGTGTTACTGCCAGGATGCCTGTAAGATGAGCCCCACCCCATGTGTGTCCCTTCCTGGTCATTCCCAGCTTGGGGTGTGGTGGGTACTCTATCACCACAACCTGGCCCTAGAGCAAATCCATCTTCTATGATGGCACCAGGGACAACCTTCAAAAATACATTATCTTGAACTACTCAGGAGGCTGAGGCAGGAGGATCACTTGAGGCCAGGAGTTTGAGGCTGCAGTGACCTGTGATGGTGCCTGCGAATAGCCATTACACTCCAGCCTAGGCAACATACCAAGACCCTGCCTCTTAAGAAAAAAAAAAAAAAGGCTGGGCGCGGTGGCTCAAACCTGTAATCCCAGCACTTTGGAAGGCTGAGGCGGGTGGATCACGAGGTCAAGAGATCGAGACCATCCTGGTCAACATGGTGAAACCCCGTCTCTACCAAAAATACAAAAAATTAGCTGGGCATGGTGGCACGTGCCTGTAATCCCAGCTACTTAGGAGGCTGAGGCAGGAGAATTGCCTGAACCCAGGAGGCGGAGGTTGTGGTGAGCCAAGATCGCGCCATTGCACTCCAGCCTGGGTAACAAGAGCGAAACTCCGTCTCAAAAAAAAAAAAAAAAGAAAAAAGAAAATGAAAATGAATGAATGAATGAATGAGAAAATACATTATCTTGAAGAATTCCCTAGTAGGGTCAAGTCAGCATTCTGATTTTCACAAAAGTCCAGTGTTCTAAACACATTCCCAGGCCTGCCTCTGTGAATTCTGACTTCATAGGTATGTGGCAGGCCAAGAAATAGTGCTTCTAAGCCGTTCCCCTTATTTGAGGCTAGCTGTCCAATGATAAGAGTTGGGCTCTGGGATGTTGAGGAGACTGGATATAGCCACATAATCCCGGCCTCAGAACAGGCAGAAACTGTGGGGGTAATCTGCTCCATCTTCTCCACAGAAGTCCATTTACTGAATGACCTCAGACAACTTGCTTAACCTCTCTGAGCTTCAAATGCCTTAACAGTAAAGAGGTGATGAAATAGTAGCATCCTCAGAGGACTGCTGTGCGGATGAAATGAGAAGAGGCATATGAAGTGCACGTGTAGTGTTTGGCCCAGGGTAACTGTTTAACAAATCTCAATTTCTTTTTTTCCAACTGGAGTTCATGGTTGAATGATAGGCAGCCAGGTGACATTTTCTTGGAGCACCAATTTTACTCAAAGATGATTTTAAGGCAAATTTATATGTTAAATAGACAGATAAATATTTTGACTAGAATACAAAATTCGTACGTACTATTATTGTAAATTAACCATCAAAGACATTTTTCTCCTGGGGTAATGGCTTTGGGCTGCATCCCTGAGGTCTCATATTTGCAATCCTTATCCTGTGCTTTAGAACAATCAGGATGAGGCAATTTGTAGTCTTGAATTTTGGCTCACTTTCCAGATTTCCCCCCTTCCCAGAGGGAAAGCTGAGGCCTAGGAAGGAGAAAGGGTACATATGGCTTATTAATGGTAGGACTGGGCCCCTGTTTCCTGCCTCAATTTCCCCACATGTAAAAAAACTCAGAAGCCGCATCTGATGGAAGAAACACTCAGCCAGGAGCCTCTCTCCGTGTTTGGCAGGAGAAAGGAGCCTGTGTGCCTCCCCCAGCCTCTCCCGGCCTCAGAGAAAGTTTCCAGAGAACTATTTTCTGGTGTTAATTTGTTAAGTCTTCTTACAAAGTGAGAATAGCAGCTGGTGGGGTGGACTCTGACCTGACATGAAAGTTAATTAGAAATGTCATCCTCCAGGGAACATATTCCCCTGAGGAGAGAAAGAGACATTAATATTTCAGAGCCCCTCTGGCTCCCTGCCCTCTGAGCTGTGTGAGGCTCTGCCTTCTCCCCACTCCCCCATCTCTTCCTGATTCGCTCCATGAAAAATTAATTTCCTCTCCAACTAAAGAGCTGTCTCTGTCTCAGGCAGAGACATTCTGGGAAATATCAGTCAGGAATGCTGATCCCTTCTCAGTCTTAGCATGCTGTATTATCTTGAAAGAGTGTCCTAACCTCTCTGAGGTCTGGACTTTCCCATCTGTAGGGGAGCATTCCCGGATTGTCTGGGTGAACAGCTGGCAGATGAGAAAGGCCAGTGGTTGCTACTGAGCAGCTGCTGAGTGAACACAGCAGTGGGGCTGCTGAGGACATGGAAGAGGCCCAGAGTCAGAGTGGACTTCTCCAGATGTAAGAAGCATCAGGACCCCTGATCTTCTGTCCCACGGAACAAAGCAAGGGAGATTCCTGCCCGCTAGGCTTTATTGTTGGTAAACTCGATGTCCTGAGTAGCTGGAGGCACAGCCAAGTCAGGCACTGTCTCAGGCTACGTTAATAGAGGTATAATATCCAGAATTGGGGAGGAGATAGAGAGTGCTACCCCAGACCTGATACACTGCATTATTCAGGCCAAACCTGAGACTGTGTGCGCATACTCAGAGAGGTGTCTAGACAGCTCCAGGACCTTCAAGGATTAAATCGCCAGCTTGAGTCAGTGCCACATCCTGGAGGCCCTCAGCTCTGAGAAGAGAAGACTAGACATAGAGGCTGAGGGAGCGGGTGTTCACTTCAGGGCCCCAGCAAGCAGAAAGAAGACAAGAACTATATCTAGGGACTTTTGGAAGAGCCGATTTCAACTTGAAAGAGGAGGAAGTAAAAATAGCCAGAGCCGTCCAACAGTGCAGCCAGCTTCCCGGCAGGCCGAGAGCCCCGGGTCCAGCCAGAGCCACACCCCTCACACCAGGCTGCTGGGAAACATCCCTGCCCTGGCTAGAGACTCCAGGATGTCCTCAGGAGGAACTTCCAATTCAGAGATTCCCAGATGATAATAACCACGCTCTCATTTCCCAAGTGCAAGGCACCGCGCTAACTTCTTTACATAATGCAACATCCTTTACATAAGTGCGTCGATCGAAAGGACTCGGAGTAGCAACTGGCTCTCTAGGAGGACCACGTACATGTTAGCTGTTTCTGTTGACATAGTCTTAACTCACTTAATCCTTAGAACAACTTTACAAGGTAAGTACTATTAGTATCTTCATTATACATATAGGGAAACTGAGGCATGGGACATTCCCTTGCCCAAGGGAACAGCTATTAAGTGGCAGAGCCAGAATTGAAACCCAGGGAGGCTGGCACCGGAATCCATGCCCTCAGCCACTGTGCTAGACTCTGTGAGATGGCAGTGAGAAGCAGCCCAAGGAAATGAGCCACTGAGCACAGGCTGGTAGAATGATGAGTCAGAAGGGTCTTAAAGTCAGTGCAGGGAAGGCAAGGAGGGTGACACAGGTCCCATATCAGAAGCACGTGGATTTGCTCTGGTGGTCAGCCCTGATTCCATGTGGGAGTGGTTAGAAAGAGGTGGCTCTGGACCAGGCACAGGGGCTCACGCCTGTAATCCCAGCACTTTGAGGCCGACGTGGGCCGATCACCTGAGGTCAGGAGTTCATGACCAGCCTGGCCAACATGGTGAAAGCCCATCTCTGCTACAAACACAAAAATTAGCTGGGCGTGGTGGTGCAGGCCCGTAATCCCAGCTACTTGGGAGACTGAGGCAGGAGAATCACTTGAACCAGGAATGGGGAGGCTGCAGTGAGCTGAGATCACACCGCTGCACTCCAGCCTGTGAAATACAGAGAGATCCTATGTCAAAAAAAACAAAAACAAAACAAAGCAAAAAGCATGTGGCTCTGCCCGGGCTAGGCTTCTTCCCATCCTCAGTCTCCAGCTTCTAGGAAGGAGGGCACAGGCCAGGTTCCAGATGTCCTAGGGATAGTGGCTACCAGGCAACCTGGGCAAGTCCAAGGGGCAGGACAAAGATAGCAGCCCAGACCCTGGTTTGGTCCCATTCACTCATTCATTCTTTCATTCATTCATTCATTCACTAAGCACTTAATGTATTGAGTGCTGCTTCTGCCCCAGCCCCAAACATCTCCCCAGAGGGGCAGGTACAGCAACACCTGTGTGACCCAATGGCATTCATGGTCTAAAAATGGACTCATTCCCAGCCCAGGTGGTTCTGATTGGAGCCAGGAGAGAGAGAGAATTACCTGTTCACAGTCGTGGCTGACACTGAATGATCATCGCTCTAACTACCGAGGGTGGTGCTGGGCATGGTATGGGAGAGTGTGATGGGCTTTAGAACTGCAAACTCTGATGAGGGTCCCAGCTCCACTGGAGCTAATTACTTAGCTTTTCTCACTTTCAGTTTGCTCATCTGTGACGTGACAGTGGAGTTGTGCTATGTGGCTCTGGAACTTGGTAGACTAAGCACACAGCACATGGCCTGGTACACTCCCTCACTCATTCATTCACTCAAATGATCAAGGCTTATGGAGGCAGAGTCTGTTCCAGGCTCCAGGACACAGTAAGCAAGGGATGCTCAGCCCAGCCCCGGTGAGCTCCGCTGTGAGTTGGGGCATGCATAAGCATTCGGGCAAAGCAACTGCGTGAGGTCAGTGTTCTGAAAGGCAGTGAGCTGGGACTTCAAGGGCCTATGGAAGAGGCCCTGAGCAAGAAGCCCGGCTCTCCATCTGGTATGTGCCATGTCCTTGGGCAAATCACAACCCCCTCACTAGGCCTCAGTTTCTCTAAAGTTTGATTAGGAGGCTCTGGCCTCCAAGGGTTCTCTTAACCTGGATGTTCTATGATTCTGTGCCCTCTGGGCCTGAGGTGAGCTCCTGGGTGGGATGGTGTGGCGTGGGCAACCAGTGAGGATAGGGCTGGGGAGGGCCTCTGCTAGGCTTGGACTCCCTCCCAGGCTCCCAGACTGAGAAGTGCTGAGGCCAGACTTGAGTTTGCAATCCGGGCAATGTTTTCATCTCTTCACCCGAGACAGCTCCAGTGGGCCAATGAGCTGGCCAGGTTTAAAGCCAAGTGTAAGCCCGTGGAAGGAGGGAAAGTGGGCCTGCCTCTGGGAGACTGAGCAAGGCTTCTGTTAGGCTCCGCCAGGAGCCAGGACACCGGCTTCAAATTCCTCCATCACTGAGGCTCAGTCACCTCATATGTGAAGTGGAAGGAAGCTGGCCTTGCCTACCTCCCAGGGTGTTAGTGAAGAGCAGAGGCAACCCCTGGCAGGGGTACAGGGAAACAGGACATGGCTGCACTTCGGAGGCGCATCCCCTGTGTGCCAGGCTTTGGCCATTGCTTCGTGTGCATCCCATCACCCCACCCTCATAACCGCCCTGGGAGAACACCATCATCTCCATTTGACAGACCAGCAAACCACCTTGTGGCCCGCAGTTGCACAGCTTGTGAGGACCTGCACAGTCATTGAGGTGAACATCTGTCTAAGCTGAAGCCTGGATTCTTTCCACTATGTATTTGGCTCTGAATGAATGAGAGGTGGTGGTGTCCCCATTTTACAGATAAGAAAACTGAGGCTCAGAACATCACACATCTAATAAGACTGCCATCTAACACCACCAGAAAGACCAGCTGTTTGTGGTGTTTCAATGGCAGACAGGGGAGGGCCAGGTCTCAGCAACTGGGATTCATTATTCCTAGAAAGTTCTAGACAGCTTGGTGTCTAATTCCTATTGGCACCCAAATAGAGCAAAAAGCTCACCTAGGTTCAAGTGATGGGTATACCCTAAGACTTTTCTTAGTGGTCCTGGTTTTGGCTGTAAGGAAGCCCCTAGTTCATGGCTATCAGTGACATTGCCACAGTTGATCCTGTTTTGATTCACATGACAAAGCAAAGGTGGTAGGAATAAGTATTTGGGAGCCAAGACCTGGAGGCGCATCAGGCGTAGAGTCAGAATGTCCACCATGTGTTAGAGGCAAAGACCGCCAACAGAGACACTGGCTCTGCCGTTTGTAGTTGAGGAACGTTCACACCTTTTTTGCCTTTCTGGGCCTCAGTTTCTTCTGTGGAACGGGAGTGATGACGCCTAGCCTCCAGCAGCAATGCAAGGATAAATATCATCTGCATGAGGCCTTCAGGTCCCAGCACAGGGTCTGGCACATGATAAGGACTCAAGAAGTGGTAGCTGGTGCTTCGTTACCATCGCTATTATTATCATTATTTCTGTGTCCCCTTCTGCCTTTCAGTGCGGAAACAGGAAATTATAAAAGTGACAGAGCAGCTGATTGAAGCCATAAGCAATGGAGATTTTGAGTCCTACACGTGAGTCAGCTGGGCTCATTCTGCATGTCCTGCCTGGATCGTTGTTCAGCGGGTTACCGATGGCTAGCTTTGGGGACCCTCGTCTCCAACCCTCATCCACTCACTTTGCATGCGCTGTGCATCAGACTGAACTAACATTTCTATTTGCATCTGGACTTGATGCTTATATTGAGCTTTCTGTTCGCGACGCTTCTCTATATGTCAGTCCTCCTCCCCCGTCCTTCCTCCTCCTCACATCTTGTTCCTTGGGAAGAACGCCAACAAAACTCCCTTGCTTCCCTGAGGAAAGAGGGGGTGGACAGCATCATAGCATGGGCCTCCTCAAGAGATGAGCTGGGAAGGTGGGAAGCGAGACAGGCCCCCCTCATTCCTGCCCAGTGGGCCTGGGGGCTCACCCTCCACTCCCTTGGACCTCTGATCTCAGATGGGCAGGAGCAGGCAGGATCCACAGGGAGTGTCCCTTTGGTGAGCAGGCATGAGCAGTACCTCTAAGCAGAATCTGAACTCCTCTGAGAAATAAGGCAGCATGCACAAAGATTACATAAAATGAGACATCCCATCCACACCTGGACTCGCCTTTGGATGGGGCAGCTCTGCGTGTGAGGGCTGAGCCAGGGTACCTGTGCTGCCCACTCACGCCTTTCCTGGTCTGGCCCAGAAACAAACTTCGGTGGGGCCCTCAGCTGGTCCCGGGGAGAGTAAGTATTCTGGGCTTAGTCTTTAAGAGTTTGGCCAGTGCTGACAAAGCCTGGGCCTGGAGACCAGACATATGCTTTTTGGAGGACAAAGACTGCCCACCAGGCAGAGTGATTTTTCCCTGCTGGGTTAAGGTGAGTTGGGCATAGCCTGGCTGACGTTCGCTCCTTGGGCAGCCTGGTCCTGGTTTCCAAGGTGCCCAGAGCTGGCTTGCCTCTCAAAGGCTTGGCAGGCCAGGTGCATTCTAATTGTAGAAGGGATTTCAGCGGCAGCAGGTGGCAAAGCCCCCTAGAAGGTCACTGGCTCCCTTTGGAAGAACAGGGGCTTGGAAGATGCATGTGTGGAACTGAGGGTGACGTGTGCCTATGTGTATGCATGCACTTGTACACATGTGTGCACGTTTGGGACTGTGCACAAGGAGGGTGTGCAGGTGCGTGTGCATATGTATACCAGAGTGTTGCACTGAAGCATGGAAGTGGGCTGTTCAGCTGGTCTCGCAGCCAGTTCTAGAAAGAGTAAACTTGGAATGTATCATGCCAGTGGCTCTGGAAGGACCCAGCCAGGGAATGAAGGAAAGCGAGGTGGGTCCTATGGTCCCCAAGCTCCTCAGTGGCACTTCTGGGGGTCCTGGGGAACCCCTCACACCTATGGGATGTCACTTCTGACATCTGCAGCCTGCTCTACGTTCTGACCCCTTGCCATGACCTCTGGGTCCAGGATGCCCTGTGTAACCCTATGTTCCTTCATCTCTCTGAGCCTCAGTTTCCCCATAGGTACAGTGGAGTTGGGGCAATGGCCTCCAAGTCCCTTCACTCTAGGAGGCAGGAATACCAAGGAGCCTCCAGGGTTGGGGATTCTTCAGTGGGGGTGCGTAGTCTCCCACATGCCCAGACCCCCACCCTTGGGGGATTCTGGAGCTGAAAGGGTCCTGGGTACCCCGTTTGGTCTGAGCACAGTCCGCCAGCTCCTGGCGTAAGCCTTCTGGAGAATCTGGGGTCATGAGTAGAGAAGCAAGTTGTCTGGGGCCACCCAAACAGACAGAACAGAGCAGGGACAGTGCACCCTGCAAATGCTTTCTCCAGCTCAGACGGTGCTGGGCCTGACACCCCCTCCTGGGTGTCCCCAGTGCTACCCTGGGTTGAGAGCTTTGCTTGTCCTGGGACATTTCCTGTCCCTGGCTTCATTGCTATTGCCATGGGGGTCCATGTTATGCCACAGAAGATCCCACAGACCTGTTTCCCTGGAACGAGGAAAAGACAGCTTGTTCCCTTCCCTTGTCTGGCTGTCAGGGTCTCCCAGAAGACTAAGACTTGGAAGGGAACAATAGCTGAAAATACACAGCCTCCGTCATGCCCTGTGCTTCTCCTCCCAGATATTACCTCATGTAATGCTATTTTTCTCATCCTACAGAAGAAGAAACTGAGGCTCACAGCCAAGGCGGCTGGTAACAATAGGGAACCCTTGTTCAAATTAGCAAAACTCGCCCCTTCCAGGTATATACCTGGCTTGATGAGCAGAAGTCACTTTTATGTGAAGGAAAAGGCGGTGCCCCCAAGTCCCGACCCCACAGGAAGATAAATTAGAAAAAGCCCCCTCTGGATCCACTGCCCTGAACCAGGGAGTGCAATTTGGAGAGTCGAGAGCAAACGGAATTTCCTCCCCACAGCACCATTAGTGCACTGTGCAGCCCTGCACACCACCCATGGTACTCTCGCTTAAAGTGGCTAAGCCACTTGCCTGGGGTCTCAAAGCCACTGGTGAGCCAGGGCCTGAACTTAGGCTTCCTGGATCTAGATGGCACACACCAGTCAGTGATATCCCATACTTTATAGCTTGCTTGCAAGCCCCTCCCCGTCCACTAACTTCAACGATCCTGTGAGGTGGGTGCAATCATTCCTATTTCACAGGCTCACCCTCCAAAGGTCCAGTGAGAAGCCGCCCCAGCCCCTCTTTCCTCTGGCTTCTTTCCCCCAGGAAGATGTGCGACCCTGGCATGACAGCCTTCGAACCTGAGGCCCTGGGGAACCTGGTTGAGGGCCTGGACTTCCATCGATTCTATTTTGAAAACCGTGAGCAATTCCTTCTCTCTGTGGTGCCTGTTGTCTGCTCTCGTTCCATGTCCTGCCGGATGGCACAGCAGGGTGACGGGCAGGGCCCCAGGGGCGGCTCAGGAGCCAGCGAAGAGGAAGCTCTCATGTGGACTGGGGTTGGTACCCTCTTGGTTCCCTCTCCTAACCCTGGCCCATCGACTACCAGCTGCCCCTCCTGTGGTTGAAGATGGGGCAGGCGAGGTCCCAGAGACCAGGGACACTCAGGACAAGCCCTCCCAGGCCTCTCCTTGCCAATGACTCTGGGCAGGGTCTAGGGAGGGCCTTGATTCCCATATTATAGATAAGGGAGCCTTCCCACTGGCACATACACCCCCAAGTTATAGTCATCTTGATGCCTGGGTCCAGCTGAGCTGCCCAGCTGGTCACAAGCTGGCTGGTGGGTTGTTACGCAAGTGGCCTCTGTGGGTGGGCAGTTTGGGAAAGAGGTGAGGACAGCGAGCTCACACTGCTGTGCCCCTGCCTGTTGTCTAGGTCTCTGCCCTGCATGTCTGTCCTTCCCGGGCCTCTCCTTTGCAGGAGAGACCTTGGCAGCTTTGCAACCAGGAGCCGTCAGCGGGTAGAGGCTGGGCCTGACCTACGGTGCTTTCTGCCTGTGTCTGTGTTTCCCTAGGCCAGGGGTCAGGTAGGGATGAATTAAAATGCACACAGGTTAGAATCATGCAGCTTAGGACAGGGAGGAAGGACCTAGGAAGTGGCATATCCAGGGTCCCCCAAAGTCAAGGGCATGTACCACTGAGGCTACACAGTGATTTCAGGTGCATGTGGGCACCACTTAAAACAGCATTGGTTTACACAGTGAGAGAGCTCTTTCCTTCTTAATTCTCTTTCAATACTCTGGCTTCATCAGGGGGAAAGTCTTTGCTAGGTGCTAGCCTGTCTTCAACACCTCTCTGCCGCTTCGTAATTTCCCTCTTTATCAAAGAGAAAACAAATCTCAGGCTCAGATCTCTTTCAGGCAAGAGCATGGTGCAAGGATTATATAACTTTCTTTCATTTTCACCAGCCTTATTGTTAGAACTTTATTCATGATACTGATTGTTCATTAATGGTTATGTCAATATGTTTTGTTTTAAAATAAATCTATAGCCAGGTACAGTGGATCACGCTTGTAATCCCAGCACTTCAGGGAAATACTTTTTTTTTTTTTTTTTTTTGAGACCGAGTCTCACTCTATCACTCAGGCTGGAATGCAATGGCATGATCTCTCCTTACTGCAACCTGGGTTCAAGCGATTCTCCTGCCTCAGCCTCCTGAGTAGCTGGGATTACAGGCACCTGCCACCATGCCTGGCTAATTGTTGTATTTTTAGTAGAGACAGGGTTTCACCATGTTGGCCAGGCTGGTCTTGAACTCCTGATCTCAAGTGATCTGTCCACCTTGGCCTCCCAAAATGCTGGGATTACAGGTGTGAGACACCACACCTGGCCTGGGAAATACTTTAATGAAGTAAGTACAGGTGGCACTTGTGAATGGGAAAAATAACGAAGAAGGTACTTCAATGACTGAAGTAGGATCTAGTCCAACTCTTCATCATACAGAGGGGAAACTGAGGCTCAGAGAGGAGAAGCGACTTGTCTAAAGGAATCCAGAAAGCCAGTGGCAGAACCTAGAGCTGACTCACCCCAGTGCCCTTTCCCTTCCCTGTAGCACCTGCTGCAGCTGCACATTAGCAAGCCTCTACTGGGTGACACTCCTCTCCTGGCTTGTACCCTCTCTGAATTGTATAGCATACAGAGGCTAAGGACACCCTCCAAAAAGCTGTGAAGAAGAAAGCAACATCTTCCTTTAGTAAATCAAACAAATTCTTGAAGGCTAGCAGGAAGATTAAATTCTCGGCCAGGCGCAGTGGCTCATGCCTGTAATCCCAGCACTTTGGGAGGTCGAGGCGGGAGGATCACCTGAGGTCAGGAGCTCAAGACCAATCTGGCCAACATGGTGAAAGCCTGCCTCTACCTAAAAATACAAAAAGTAGCCAGGTGTGGTGGCACACGCCTGTAATCCCAGCTACTAGGGAGGCTGAGGCACGAGAATTGCTTGAATTTGGGAGGCAGAGGTTGCAATGAGTTGAGATGGCACCACTGTACTCCAGCTTGGGTGACAGAGGGAGACTCTGTCTCAAAAAAAAAAAAAAAAAAAAAAAAAAAGATAGAATTCTCAGGCAAGGAGAGGTGGCTGGACCCTGTAGGTTCTACCACCCTGGAGCTCCCTCAGTGATTATGGTGGTCACCATCCTACAGTCTGTCCTCTGGGGGCACCAGTCCCCCAGGGTAAACTTACAATCCCCACAAAGCAGGGACCAGGCTAAGGCTCAACTGTAAAGGCTGAGGGATCACAAGATGGAAATCATCACAGAGAGGAAGCCACGCAGCCCTTTGCCTGCATCTATGCAGAGGCCCCTCTTAGCGTTGGCCCCCCAACCCCAGGCTTAAACATCTGGTCACCTCCAGCACAGAACTCACAAGGGCAGACCCAGAGTAACTGCTCACTCCTGGCCAAGCCCCACCTTCCAGAGCCCTATTTTTTCCTGTTGACGACTTGGCTCTGTCTCCCACCCTATGCACAACGATAGATATTGGAAGCCTCCTATCTTTTCAAAAGACATCACATCAAGTGGCATTTCTTTACAAATACCTCTTAAGACCCCAGCCCTTACGGACTGTAGCAAGGCCCAGTGCCCTCAACAATGCTAAGCTCTGTTTGTACCTCCTGGGATTGTTCTAGATTGTCCTAACCCAGTCTCACCTGGAAACTGACTTTTTTAAGAAATAATTTTATCTATCTATCTATCTATCTATCTATCTATCTATCTATCAACCAGGTTATGAAACTGGCTATTTTTCATATTTTTCGTGCTTTGTTGCCCAGGCTGGTCTCGAACTCCTGGGCTCACGTGATCCACCTACCTCGGCCTCCTAAAGTTCTGGAATTACAGGCATGAGCCACCGCTCCCGGCCAAAACTGACTTTTTTTAGATTCCACTGCATTTTTTTCAGGAATTAGCCCGGCCTGGGACAAGTCAGATTGCTTCTCTGGACCTTATTTGCATATCTGTGGAATGGATATGTTGAAGAGATGGTCTGGTATACCTCCCGCCCTGAACGCTGTCAGGGACACTTACAGAGCTCTCCCCAGATTCTACAGTTGGGCTGCTGGATGACCTCTGACCTCCAAGGTCACTCCCAAGTCTATGATGCTAAAGCTCTGCATTCTGCATGTCCAAGAGCCCAGAATTCTGTTATTCTATGTGGCTAAGACTTGGTGAAGTCCTTTATCTAAAGCCTGGGTGTAACGTGTTCTAACAGGAGATGGGTGCTATTGGATACTTTCTGCAATCCTAAAAAAAAAAAAAAAACAAGGCACTTTACATTTTTCAGAAAATCAGTGGCTCACCAACCTGGCTTGGCACCAGGATCAAGGGGTAAGGAAGGAGAAGGGAGATTTTTAACATTAGAGATTCTTGATCTCCGCTCTCTAAGGGTGGGCTTGGGGAAGCTGTGCTTAAAGTCGGCACTTTGCGTGATTCAGACCTGCATTCAGGCTACACAAACAGAAGGGTTCCTCTCAGGCCCCAGATACAGATCGCCACTGTCCAACCCCTCCCCGGGTCGTTGCCTTTCCATGCTTTCATTTTCTACCTTGAGGAGAGCATCGAGTTTCTAGAATCAACATAATAATAGTAACGGTGGTGTCTCATTTTATGTGGTGGGATCTGGCGTCAAGGACTTTGTCAGCCCTATCATGACTCCAAGAGTTACGTATTGCTCCCTAACTCTGGAAAGCCTCATGACCTTGCAATGACCCCCATGACCGCTAATATCATCCCTATCATTTCAAGGTTCTAAGATTCTACAATTCTCATATTCCCCCAAGTTTCCACAATTCTGTCTCTATCTACAGTAGAAGTGGTCAGCAGACCCACGGGCTGTGTCTGAACTGCAGATATATTTCACATGGCCTGCATGATGTTTTAAGTTTGAATTCGATGAAATTTTAACAATGAAGAGTTTTCATATAAAAATTCAGATTTCCAGATTCTCTTGAAAAAAACCAGGTGTGTCAATACCAGTGTCGCTCACATAGCAGCCACCGGGAAGCTGTGTGTGGGATGCCCTCTTTAGGTGGGACGAGGCATTCTGTTTGCCACAGTCCCCATCACTCCCTATTGCCTCCCTGACCCAGAGGCAAAGGGTCAGTTGTCATTTAGCATCTTATACCTGGCTCAGCCCCTGTTGTTTCTGTGCCTGCCTGGCACCTGGGGAGATCCGGCTTTGAGACTGTGCTCGGAGCTCATCTGGTTCTAGAATCATCTAGGCTTACTCCCATGTGGCTAACAGTCTATGATTCTAACATTCCATTTTCCCATGTTGGATGAATTCTGCATGTCTGAACTCCACTGTATCTAAGCTGGGGTGTGAGGTCCCCATCATCTAGAAGTTCTACCTTACCCCAGTAGCTGAGCCCCGCCACAGAGGCCCCCTCCCTGCAAATGAAGCAGGCAGGGCGCCTCCGCTGAGAGGGCGGCTGGGAGTGGAGAAAGTGAAGAAAGACAGTGAGAAGGAAGCCCCCGGTTGCATCTCCTCTGCCCCTCCCGTCCCCACCTCCAGTGTGGTCCCGGAACAGCAAGCCCGTGCACACCACGATCCTGAATCCCCACATCCACCTGATGGGCGATGAGTCGGCCTGCATTGCCTACATCCGCATCACGCAGTACCTGGATGCCGGCGGTATCCCACGCACCGCCCAATCGGAGGAGACCCGCGTCTGGCACCGCCGGGACGGCAAATGGCAGATTGTCCACTTCCACAGATCTGGGGCGCCCTCCGTCCTGCCCCAGTAAGAATCCCTCCTTCCCGCCTCCCAGATTAATGTAAAGGACAGGGGTGTTGCCCTGGAAGGGTTATATCGGGGAAACTGCTTCCTTCAGCTCTGAAGAGCTACAGAGTGGGCAGACCCCAAGAAGGAGACCAGGCCTGCAGGTCTGGGGGAAGAGCTGTGCGGGAGCTACGGGGGCTGCTTGGACTCCATCTAAGCCCTGGGGGCGGCAGGGTGGGTGGGTTGCCCATGCAGGAAGCACCATACCCTGAGAAGCACCCTGTGTGTGTCTTACAGCTGAGGGACCAGGCCAGGGTCGCTGCGTTGCTGAGCCGCAGAGATCCACTCTGTCCGTGGAATGGAGCTGCTGGTTCTCCCAGGTGGATTTTGCTGGAATTCCCCCATCTCATCACCCCACCACTGTCACTTCTGTACCTGCATCAAGAAAACCCGCTTGTCCACAAAAGTCATCGCGACTTCAGAGCCAATGGCCACATCTCTCCACCTCTCACCCCCACCCTCTCCCCGGCCAGGCTGGGGCTTCCTCAGGCCTGAGTGCCCATGGCACTGGCCCCCCTCCCACGCCCCAGCGGCTGTCTGCATGGCCTGCCTTGGGCTGTAGGCTGGAATGCCCGGGCTGTATGCCCACCAGGGGCTGGGGAGAAGCAGAGGTGGCACGGTGAGGAAGGCAGCATCCGCCAGTCCCTCTCCTGGACCTCTCCTCTTCCAGGGTGGCCGAGGAAGGGCAGATGACACCCCCAGCCCCCTAAGCCAACCGCTCTGAAGGAGTGGGGAGAGGAGCAGACGCCAGGAGCCTCCTGCCTCAAAGCGCTCCCCGAGTCTTCTCCCTCCTGTGCTGACCTCGGGGTGGTCTGACCCTTCCCTCAGTGTGGGGGTCGCGGCCCACTCAGGTGCCCCTACTTGCTTTCTGCTTCCTTCCGGTGAAGTCCACCTCCAACATTCACCCCCCCACACACCCCACCATTGTCCCTGGAGAATTCCAGCTTCGTCGTATCTCAGAGAGGAAATCTAATTGTTTTTTGGGGCAAAAGAAAGCAACGTTTAGGTATCACTTCTACTTGGACCGCATGCCTTTTTATAGCCAAATTTCTGTGTATTTCGTAAATGGATTTTGCGTTCCTGGATATTTATGTAATAACTAGACTTCTCAGATTATTGTGAGAAGGGTCGGGTTGGAAGGGGTGTAGGAAGAGGGATGAGGGGTAGTTTTTTTTCTGTTCTAGTTTTTTTTTTTTTTTTTTTTTTGTCATCTCTGAAATGGACCTTGTCACCTGTGGTTATTAGGGTCGAGGCGAACTCAGCTCCAGAGAGAAGGGCCTCTCTGCCGTTTCTGTCCCAAAGTGAGCTGACACAAGCGTTCCTTTTGGGACTGTGGAAGCATCAGATGCCAGCGCTGACTCAGGAATAGCAAGGCAGGGCAGAGAGGAGGAGGGAGGCTGTAGGGATGGAAATATCTGGACTTTTCTTTGCTTCCCTCCCAAACGGGGGTCTTCACTACCGCACTTCCCAGGATTTCATCTCACCATATCTGCGTGCCGCCCCCAGCACCCCCCACCCACCTCTGGGGGGCCCATGAGCATGTGCTCTCATTGCCTCTCCCCTCATGGCGTCTGATGACCACAGCAGAGCACCGGGAATTTCTCCTCTTCGCGCGTCATCCTGCAGCCTCGGGTTCACATCCTCTTTCTTTTCCTCTTTCCCTCTTTCTCTGGGATTGACTCTGAGTGGAATACCTTGGCACATCCACTAGGATCTACTGTCTGCACTGTTTTCTTTGCATGACTTTATATGCAGTAAGTATGTTGAAAACAAACGCAAAGAAGAAAACACTCAACAAAACCAATCTACATGTTTTGGACTAAAAAAAAAAAAAAATAGAGGTTGTATTCTCAGTGTCCGACTCGGAATTATGTTGCTGCCTCTCTGTGCTTTTGGCCTCTGTGTGGCCGTGTTTTGCCAGCATGAGATACTGTCCCCTCTGGAGGATTTTAGGGGAGGGAGAGCCACGTCCCCAGGGATTGGAGGAGGCTCTGGTACCCTCAACCCTCCTGGGTGTTGGTTGGAGCAGAACTGGTGAGGATGTTTGATCCAAGACTTTCTTCTGAGTTCTCCCCGATCACCAGCTGTCTGCTGGGTTCTTAAGTCCTGCTGCCCAGACCCAGGCAACACAGGCAGCACCAGGTCTGCAAGCCAGGAGAGATGCTGCCCAGGCCTCCTGGTTTCCAAGCTGGTCCATCACTGGCCTCTGTCCTTGGCAGAGACCTTGCTGCCCAGGTCCTGGGGTGGGCTCTTGGCCTGCCCCAAGCCCAGAGGGCTTCCCAGTAAGGCCTAGTGATGCCATTGTCCCTGGTGCAAAACCACCTGTCCCGCTTGTGAGCTGCCGGTTCCCCAGTCACGCGTGAGGGTGTGGCCTTCACCAGGGGCTGCTGCAATTACCGAGCAAGGTCTGAGCTCTTCTTCAGCCTCAGTCTCCTCATTGGTTAAAAGGGTTCATTGCTCCCATCCAGCTGATAAAGGAGCAAACATCTGGCGATGTGAAGCCTAATTTACCTGCAGGAACTGGCAGGGATAGTCACTGGCAGGACTCCTGTTTATTTCTAGAACTGGCCAGGCCCCACGCCCTCCCCCGCCTGCCCCAGATTCCCCTCTTCGGTGCCTGTCAACTGCTTTTCAGCAGTGGACTGCAGGGGAAAGAGCAGTGGTTTGGGGTGAGTAGGCTTCAATTCTCGGCTCTGACCTGACTTGCTGTGTGACCTTGGACAAATTCCTTCCCCTCTCTGGAGCTTGGTTTCCCCGCCAGAGGAAACTGAGCTGTGGGAGCCTGAGGTCCTGCCTTTCACTGGCTGACACACCTCCTGTCCACTGTGTCCCTCTCCAAGTGCCAGAGAAGTGGAGGCAGGTCGCTACCCCAGGCTGTGATGGCCCCCACTGTGAAGGCTAGCCTGTGGGTGGGCAGCCACCTGGTGCCGCCACAGGGCACCAGGGATGATCCTGAGGCAGCAGGCAGGGGAAACTCACAGAAAAAGCTGCCCAGAGCCCCTCTCACCAGACAAACTCCATGCTCCTCCAAAACACCCTTTAGATGCAAAAAAAAAAAAACAAAAAAAAACAAAACCCAAACCCAAGTCAAAACCTTGGCTCCAGCATGCAAACACGTTTACAGGAAAGTATTCTCCTGGGTTTGTGCCCACAACGGTGCGAACCCTGACCCAGGGCCTCCTGTGTCCCTTCAAAGGGAGACCCTTTGGGGGGATGAGTTTGCCAGACTCCCCGTGCTGGTTTCTTTGTTACTATTTGTTTGGGGGTTTGTTTTAGTTCTTTTTTGTTTTCCTTTTCTTTTTTAAAACTATGTGGCTGTGAACTTGAATGACCACTGCTCAAACTTTCTGCTATTTGGGGGGTGGGATGGGAAGAAGGGGCGTCTGTTTTATTCTTGGTGTTTTCAGTGCAATAAATAGCTACAAACTTCTGTGCCCTCTGTGTGTTCCTGTCTTGGTCAAGCCCCGGCCCTGGAGGTTTTTGTTTGTTTTCAGTTCTAGATCTGCCCCAGGGCAAGATAAAAGCCTCGGTCTTCATTCTGATGGTCACATGCTCAAAGCTGAACCAGTCACTGTGGGATTATGCCTGGACCACGTGCCCCACCTGTAGAGCCAGGGAGGAGGTCAGCTTTCTCCCAGGGACATGGGGTACCTTCAGCAAGGGCTAGGGGGTGGCTATGGGTTGCCTGAGCCCAAGAGCTAAAGTCTCCCTTGTGCCTTGGGGCAAGGTTCTTCTCAGGCCCTCAGTTTCCCCGTACAATTCGGAGGTTACTCCACAAGTCCCCCACCATTCTCTTCCCTCAGCCCAGCCTCACAGACAAGCACCCAGGACTCAGCACACCAGAGAGTGCTTTAAAGAATGGAGAAGGGAAAAGATATTATCTTTATTCATAAACATATGTCTGGGCCAAGTAGCTGGGACACTTTGGTCCTTGGAGCCCAAGCTGCTGGCCTCTGGCGGGGCAGAGTCAAAGTGGGATGCAGAGGCTTTGGCCACCTTCAGACCACGGCAGAGTGATCAACCTTCCCAGCTACCTATGCGAAATGTTCAATGCTAAAACCAGGACAGCACCAGGCCAACCAGACCAGCTGGTCACCCTAAGCCGTGACCCCATTGCCCAGAGGCCTGGTTGCCACGGGGCTCAGGGAAGGTGCCCATGGGAGCCCACAATTCCCTCTAGACCATACTCCAGGTGCCTGAGACTCCAGAATCCCTGCACCAGCTGCTTTCCAGGTGTATCCTCGCTGCTGGTGTGTGGAACGGCCAGGGCGGTGTCTGTGGGGAGTGTGCTCGTGGCACATAGGGACCTTCACAGTGAGAGCACAGGCCAAGGCTGAGAAAAGCAAGAGAGGCTTGGGGGCTTCCATTTTCCACCCTTGCCCCAGAGTCTGCAAGGGTTAATACCAGGCGTCCTCCCAGCCCTGCCTTCACTTGCGCCGGTGGCTCCTGCGGAAAGCCTTGAGGGCTTAGATGGCCATTGTGCGTTTTTACCAGCAGGTGGCAGCACCGGAGCAGGTTTCAGGCGGTCCTTGGCTCCAGCGTGTCTGCCTTGCCCTGGGAGACAGCCTTTAACTCTCAAAAAGTACTGACTCCACCTAAAACTATTCTGATCTCACAGGAGCATGATAGTCTACAGTTCACAGAGTGCTTTCACAACACCTCTTGTCCCAGCTGCAACAGTCCTATTTCGAAGATGAAAATAATGAGACTCAAAGGCAAAGAGGCGCGAGGACTCACCCCAGCCTTCTAAAACTCCGAGCAAGGCACTCTGTTCCCTCCAGGGGCCTCCCCTGCCCTGGTCTGTGCTGCCCTGCCCCCATCTCTGGACGGCCAACGAGGAGTGACTGGGATTCTTAGGACCTCCTCCCTTTTTGACCCTCTTCCCTTTCCAGCCTCGGCCTTCTCTCTCGGTTGTCTACACCCGCAGTCTCCATACCCCAAAACGCACGGCAGAGGGCCGTTTCCCCCTCATTTTCCAGCTGAATGTACTGTGACACCTTCTCACCCTTCAGGACATGGTTCCAGCATCTTCTCTGGGAAGTTCCCCCACCCTCCCCGGCCTCCCCCATACCCCGGGGTAGGTCCCTCCTGGGCTTCCACCATCCACTCCACCGTCCTCACCACAGATCTCTGGTTTGAAGTCACCTAAGCAAGTGTCTGCAGAACTATGTGCTCTTTGAAGGCAGAACAGCGTCTTGTCCATGCTCCAGATGCACGCAGCAGATACGGTCATTCTTGCACAGGAGACCCCCGCAGATGCGTCCTGGAATGAAGGAGGAGTGGAGGCTGTACGGGCTTGAGTATTCCACCCACCCAGAAATAACAACAGTGAACACTTACTGGGGACAGACCGATGCCAGGCACTCCCCACCTCTTTTATAGGTGCTCTCTCAATCCTCCGCACACCCCTCCACTGCGGGCACTATTATTCTCTTCATTCTGTGAATAAGAAGACTGTGTGCCCAGAGGGAAGGAACCCGCCCAAGATGGCCCAGGGCACGAGGGAGGGAGGTGAGACTGAGGCTCTCAGCCTCGGTGAACACCTGCTTCCCACACCTGCTTCCCTGGGGCGTGCTGTGGCTGGGCTGGGCTCCAAGGAGGGTTCAGAGATGAGCTAGACCTGTCTCGTGTCTCCTGGCCCCCAGGAATCCCCAGTGCCATTCCAGACAGTGAGAGACATGCAGAGAACAAAAACTCAAGGCGGGCTGGGATGGGACTGGATCTGCAGGTGCAAGGGTTGCAGGAACCCAGGGGAAGGAGAGATGGCGATGGCGCTGGTTGAGGCTTTGTGAGGGCGCTTGGTGGGACGGAGGCAGGGCAAAAACTGGGAGCCCAGAACTGTGGTGGCAGGGTGAGCAGAACAGGCTCAGGGGGAGGCTGCGGGGGCCGGAGGTGTGTGAGGGCCGAGTGAGTCCCGAATCTGCCATGATATGGTGCCTTCTCAGGGCATGGGTAGGCTCCAGCGGTGGAAATGGCCTTCCCCAGGCGTGGGTTGTGGTAATCTTTCAGGAAACATCCCCTAGCAGGTGCTGGGGGTGCGCAAAGGGCAAGGTGGGGCAGGTCCAGTCCTGTGGAAATGCCCTCTCCTTGTCATTCCTCCTAGGGCCAGCCCTACCTTCCCATCTCCACCTAGCCCACCAGGGGTCTCAGAGGCCACTGCCCTCAGGGCCTCCTGGCTCTGCCGTGCCTTCCCAGACCCAGGGCTTCAGCTGGAGGTGGAGGGAGCTGCAGAGGGACAGTTCCTTCTTTCCAGGAGAAAAGGGAGGATTGTCAGCATCCTCTCCCAAAGTGACGTTGGAGGAGTCGCATCCCCTCTCTGGGCCTCAGTTTCCTCATATTGCAACGACACTGAACCTGTGGGCCCCAAGTCTGGGAACTGAGCCGGCTGCTGCAAACTCACCAGGGACTTTGCGAAACATACAGATGTTTCAGGCCCCACCCTCAGAGAACAAGACCCATTCTTCTGGGCAGGGGTCCAGGCAGCTGCAGTTTTAGTAAGCAAGCCCTTACTTAGGTTTGGGAATTTGCATGGAGCATCCCCTCCCCCTCCCCCCATCGTCCCCACCCCATTTTCCAAAGTCACAATGGCAGCCTGAAGATGCAGTTATCAGGGAGCCCCACCCCAGGCTTCCCACTTCCCTGTCCTCCCCTGACTCAGCTAGATCAATATTGACTATAGGCCCCTCCCCTGCCTCTAAGTCATGCCACCTTAGCCCTGAAGTTCTCTGAGACCCTGATCTTAGATCCACAGAGTCAAGGTCAAGCCAGGCTTGGGACTGAGGATGTTATTGCTGTGCCCACGCTCCCCCTGTACCCCTACTCCCAGTGATCGGGCAGGGCATCTGGCTCACTGGAGAAACCTGCAGAGCTCCTAATCCTTAAACTCATCCTCCTGTAGGGATGAGACTTCCTTCCCCCCAGGTAGAGTCAATCCCAATCCATCTCTGAAGAGGGATGCTGCTCCCCTCCCTAGCTCCCCTGGCGTGGTCCCCAGCAGAAGGCTGCATGGCGTGAGTGGGGGCAGAGAGCTCCCCTTCGCTTACCTCCCTCCTCCAAGGCACCTCTACAGAGCCCTCTGTCCTTGTTCAATCCATTTGTTTTACAGATGGGGACACTGAGGCCGGGTCCTCAGGGCACACCAGTGGGGCTGGCAAGCCTGGCCTCCAGCTTAGCCGGTCCCTGGCTCCAGGCACACCAACTCCCAGCCTCCTTCTCCCCAGGCTGGTTGGAGGTGGGAGCTGAGCCTCAGTTTCCTTATCTGTACAAGGGACAGCTGGCTAAGGAGAAGCATTCCATATAGAGGGCTTCTGCATGCCACATTTTGTGCTAAGCACTTTGATTGGTCTTTAAAAATATGTATCGAGCATTTAATTTATCTCATCGAATCCCCTGCAAAGGGAAAGCTATTCTCTCCTTTTCAGTCTGACAACGCTGGGTCAGAGAGGTGAAGCAACAGGTTCCACTCTGACCAGTCAGTCCAAGGCCTCGTTGGCTCCTACTGCCCACGGTTTTCTTCTTTTTAGAGAAGGGTTCTTACCCCGTCACTCAAGAGATCCAGCTGGGTAAGATGACTTAAACTGTAATCCTAACACTTTGGAGGCTGAGACAGGATGATTGCTTGAGCCCAGGAATTCCTGACCAGCCTCGGCAACAAAGTGAGACCCTGTCTCTATAAAATAATAATAATAATATTTAATAATGAAAAGTAGGCCGGGCGCGGTGGCTCAAGCCTGTAATCCCAGCACTTTGGGAGGCCGAGGCGGGTGGATCACGAGGTCAAGAAATCGAGACCATCCTGGTCAACACGGTGAAACCCCGTCTCTACTAAAAATA
This sequence comes from Saimiri boliviensis, assembly GCF_048565385.1. Taxonomy (NCBI): domain Eukaryota; kingdom Metazoa; phylum Chordata; class Mammalia; order Primates; family Cebidae; genus Saimiri; species Saimiri boliviensis. The sequence continues at coordinate 160,008,732 of NC_133449.1, forward strand.
CAAAAAATTAGCTGGGCATGGTGGCGTGTGCCTGTAATCCCAGCTACTCAGGAGGCTGAGGCAGGAGAATTGCCTGAACCCAGGAGGCAGAGGTTGCGGTGAGCCGAGATCGCGCCATTGCACTCCAGCCTGGGTAACAAGAGCAAAACTCCGTCTCAAAAAAATAATAATAATAATAATAAAAAGTAGCTGGGCTTGGTGGTGTGCACCTGTGATCCTAGCTCCTAGGGAGACTGAGGTGGAAGGATTGCTTAAGCCTGGGAGGTCGAGGCTGCAGTGAGCTGTGATTACGCCACTGCACTCCAGCCCGGATGACAGAAGGAAAGCCTGTCTCAAAAAACCTCTACAGAACGAAAAACAATCCTCCTGCCTCAGCCTCCAGAGTAGCTGAGACTACAGGCACAGACCACTATGCCTGGCTGTTTTAAAAAAAAAAAATTTTTTTTTTTGGTAGAGATGAAGTCTTGGCACATTGCCCAAGCTAGTGTTGAACTCTTGGCCTCAGATGGTCCTATGGCCTTGGTCTCCTGAGTAGTTGGGATTACAGGTGCCAGCTCCCTGGATTACAGAACCTGGCTCCCTGGCTGCAGTTTCCTAGGGTTGCTGCTCCCAGAACCTATGGACTTGAGCAGGAAAAGGCTTTCTTTCCCAAAACAAAAAGTGATTCTGAATGGGGGTGCTGAGAGGAGGGCTCCCCACGGCCCTAGGGGGCGGGCTGCTGCTCTGTCCTGGCGGCAGGAAGTCATGCAGAGACGGAGCAAGGGGGAATGCTGGCTGAGGATCCAAGGACGTGCAGGCGGCCCTGGACACCCTTCCAGGGCAGGACCAGCTTCAGCGAGGACTCAGGCCCCGGAGGGAGTGGCCTGGAGCTCAGAGAACCAAACTTTCCATGCGCCACCAGCAAAAAATGAGTCTGGAGGAGCCTGGCCACCGCAGACGCTGGGGCTCAGCAAGTAAGGGTCACGTAGAACTCGGAGGGGCCTGCGGCTGTCTTAACTCTTTGCTGGATATCCCCAGAGCCACCAAAGAACCAAAGAACTGTGTTCAGTTTGATGCTTCGTGGTGCAAAGCTGTGAACCAGCCTTGTGGAGTCACTGGGGCGACTGGGAGATGAGGAGAGTCCAATCTGTCCTGGAGGAGTTGGTAGTGGGGCAGAGGTGGTAGACACAAGTGTGTTCCTCTAGTCAATAACTGTGTATCGCACGCCCACCAAGCCCCTGGGTGATGCTGCTACAAGGCAGGAGTTGTCATTACCCACATTTTACAGGTAAAAGAATGAGAGCTTAGAGAGACTAAGTGACTTCCGCAAGACCACACAGCCGGGGAGGGGCGGGGCTGGGAATGAATCCAGGTCAGTGTGGCTGAGCAGGCTGAGTCTTCTACACCAAGCCCTGCTGCAGCCCCAAAGTGCTCTGGGGTCCAAGGAGCATGGCCTAAGAGTCTTCACTCTATGGAAACAAGATGCATTGTCTCAAAAGGATGTGAGCGCCCTGGGCAGGCAGGGCTGCGCTGTCAGGACTCACCAGATGCAGGGCTGAACCAGACCCCCCTGAAGATTCTAGGCATCCACATCTGGTTGGGGAATTGAAGAAGGCTTACAGGGGAGGGCATATTTAGAGGGACTTAAAGGATGGCTAGGATCCCAATGGGTGGGTGGGAAGACACTGGCTCAGGGCAGAAGGCACTGCCTAAGCCAGGGTTGGAAGGCAGGGCCTGGGCCTGCTCAGGGTACAATGGAAGCATGGGCTGGGCTGGGGTGATGGAAGGGAACACAGGGCTCGGGGGCCACTGAGGATCAGACACTCAGGTAACCAGTGTGACCCCTGGAGCCTGTTGACCCTCACTTGGCCTCAGGAATAGGGCTTATCTAATGGTGTGTGGAGGAGCCCCTGCCCCTCCACTGCTGTCCCTCCTTCCCCGCCACAGAGAACACATGTTGGCTGTGGCTGCAGATGGCCAGGCTCCTCATCTCAGCATTTCCTGGTGCCCAACGGCACCCTCTGACAAGCCCCAGAACAGGAAGGAAGGAACCCGGGGCACCTTACCCCCGACTCCAGCCAGGCACCTACGATGCCTCTCAAGGCTCCACACCAGCCTCCCAAGTTCAGGGGTCCACAGACACACAGATCAGATGAGACAGGCAGTAGAGGGCTGTGAGGGCGGAGAGCCCTGGGGCCTGACCTCAGCTCCAGAACATTCTCCCCGTGGGACCTGGGTAACCCCTCTGGGCTGCTCATCCCCTGAAATTGCAGAGTAGTCAGCTGCAGAGAGGCCGACAGGAGGCCCTAATTGAGCCGTGCTTACAGCTTTTTTTTTTTTTTTTTTTTGAGACAGAGTTTTGCTTTTCGTTGCCCAGGCTGGAGTGCAACGGGGCGATCTTGGCTCACCACAACTTCAGCCTCTGGGGTTCAGTCGATTCTTCTGCCTCAGCCTCCTGAGTAGCTGGGATTGCAGGCATGAGCCACCACTCCTGGCTAATTTTGTATTTTTAGTAAAGACGGGGGTCTCTCCATGTTGGTCAGGCTGGTCTCGAATTCCCGACGTCAGTGATCTGCCCGCCTGGGCCTCCCAAAGTGCTGGGGTTACCGGTGTGAGCCACCATGCCTGGCCTCTTACAACTTCTTTTTTTTTTTTTTTTTTTTTTTTTTTTTTTTTTTTTTTGAGGTGGAGTTTCGCTCTTGTTACCCAGGCTGGAGTGCAATGGCGCGATCTCGGCTCACCGCAACCTCCGCCTCCTGGGTTCAGGCAATTCTCCTGCCTCAGCCTCCTGAGTAGCTGGGATTACAGGCACGTGCCACCATGCCCAGCTAATTTTTTGTATTTTTAGTAGAGACGGGGTTTCACCATGTTGACCAGGATGGTCTCGATCTCTCGACCTCGTGATCCACCCGCCTCGGCCTCCCAAAGTGCTGGGATTACAGGCTTGAGCCACCGCGCCCGGCCGCCTCTTACAACTTCTAAATCAGTCATCCACATTGCACATTGGGACATTGCTCATAAAAAAAAATTCAGATTTCCAGCTGCCCTTAAAAAACCCGGAGATCTGGCAGCCTGGGCCCGCACTTCTGAGAGGTAGCCTCCCTCTTAAGCTAGGTGTGCTTTCTTCTCTAGTTCGCCACAGTCCTCACTACTCCCTCTTGTCTCTCCAGCACTTGCTGAGGGTCAGTTACATATATTCTCCCGCTCAAACCAACAGCTTTGCTCACCCAGGTTCCCGACTGGCCCTACAGGCATGTGGGTTTGCTGCCAGGTAGGGTATTCAGGGGCAGCAGGCTGGGATCCTACTGCAGACAGGGCTGATGTTTCTTCTGAGCTGCGGGCTCCCTGTTCCCCAGTCAGCTTCCACTGCAATCAGGCTGGTGGCGGTTCTGAGCCAGGGAGACCAAAAGTCAATACAGGGATCAGGACAGGGCGGTTGGGAGATGTCGCCGCCGACGGAGGGAGGAGAAGGTGGGGTGGCAGGAAAAGCTGTCTGAGAGCAGGGGAAATGGAAAAAGCAGGAGAAACTGGGCGACTGGGCCAGGCAGGCCCAGTGGCAAGGGTGGGGCAGGGGTGGGGGGAGGGCAGGAGGAAGTGGAACTAGTGGGACCCACGGACTCCTAGAACCCTCCAACCTCACACTTGGAATTTGCGAAGGGAAGCCTGGACTCCCAAGATGCTCCATTCTTGACTCCAGGACACCTGGCTGCAGCTGAGAGCCTGGTGAGGAACATTCGAAAGTCCATGGCCCCCTGCCCGTGCCACCCCAGACAGGACACGCAGAGAAGGCTCAGGACCAGGGCACTGCCAGCAGGGCTGAATGGAGCCTGCCTCTTGGGAAGAAGCACCTGAATTCCGAAGGCCATTCTCACACACTTTGCAAATTAGCAAATTCATCTCTTTCCCCCGACCCAGAGCCCCAAACAAAGAGGAGTGGGAGGGGGGCCTGAGCCTTTGTTAGGGGGAATTTATTAATATCTGAAATATGCAGCCGCCCTTCCTTTCCACCCCCAATCAAAGCCTTTGCAAACACCTGCGCCTCGCATTTGAAAGGCCCTGGGGCTCTTTTATATGACAAGGCCCTGCCAGGAGGGGGTGGGTGGGACCCGGATATTTGGAGATTCTTCCGGCCTGGGAAACTCTTGGCTCCTCCTAGTCCTGGCCTTCACCTGCTGGCAGGGCTGAGGAGTGGGAGAGGGAAGAAGTCCGTGGGCCTGGGTAAGGAGAATGCTCACGGGGTCTGCTTTGCTGGCCCCCGCTGCCCCAGGCTCTGCCTGGTTTGACTGGGTGACCTTGAGCAAGTCTCCTTCCTTCCATGGGCCTCAGTTTATCTGTCTGTATAACAGGGAACCTTAGTAGTCTCCAAGGGCCTGGAGTTGTCTTCCTTTCTGAGCCCCACCCACCCCCACCCCCCACTGCCATAGGGGAAGGTCAGAGCCGGGGGCAGAAGCCAGGAGAGCCTGTTTCCTCCCCGTCCAGTGGGAGCTGGGGAGCCCTGTGCTGCCCACCTCATGGCTCTCAGCAGTAAGGAGACAGGGTAAGGAGCATGACCTCATTTTATTAACAATAAACCAACAGAACACGGAGGACGGGGATTGCAGCGGGAAACAGGCACAGAGGCCAGCCACACTTGCGTGGGGGAGCCCTCTCCCGCAGGAGGGAGAATGCTGTGTGCATGAGCCATGCTCAGGCATTTCTGCACCCACCCTCCGCCCCCAGGGACCCACGGTACCAAGGGCTCCCCTCTGCCCTCTGGCTCTATCCCAACGCCGGGCCCAGGGCCCACGTCCTGGAGCAGGGTGGGTGACCTTGGGAGCCGCCAGCCACGGGTGTGAGCTGCTTCCTAGTCTCACGGCTGTCCTGTCACCGGTGACCAAGGCCAGCTTCCCTGTAGCTCCTGCGACTGGGGGAGGCACTAAAGGCCACCAGGACAAGGGATGGGAAGAGAGGGGCCCTGGGCCCTGACAGTGACCCTTCCTACCTCCCCAGCTTGTGCGGCTTGCGGGCCAGTGGGTGAAGGGGTGGCCCTTCTTTGAAGTGCTGGGGCCTCCTTTCCCCACCCGCAGCCTCAGCACCCTGGCTCAGGCCACCAGCACCTCTTTCCCACTTTCCACGGGCCTCCCCGCTCCACCCCGTGTCCCCTCCGATCCCCCCTGCATAGACCCGGAAGGATATTCTTCATCATGCAAATCCCCGCCCACCCCATCAGCCCTGGCTCCCCCTGTTAGTTTTCCTTCTGGCTTGAACCCTCCTGTGATCTGGTAAAACCAGTGTCTCCAACCCTCTTGGTCTCTGCCCAGGCAGCTCAGCATCCTCTGGCCCAGAGCTCCTCCCCACCCTGCCCTCTTCTTCCTCTGTCTGCAAACCTTCCCCATCCTCCAGGGCCCTGAGCTCCCACATCCTTCAGGAGGCCTGCACATGGGAGCCCCGAGGGATCTTTCTCCCCACCTAACTCACCGACCCTTGATTCCCAGGGCCTCGGAGCGTCAAGAACCTCTGGGGCCCTGACCCTCCCTGCCCAGCTCAAGATTCTGGTTGTGCTGAGGTGTGTGGAGGCAGGCTCTCCCCAAAAAGGGAGGACTGTAGGCCCTGAATAGAGATGAGAAGGTGGTGCCAGCTGCCCCAGGGGAAAGGGAGCAGGCTAGTCAGGAGGTGTGGGGTCAAGTCCCCTCCGCCACGTGACCTGGGGCAAGTCCCTCCCCTCCTGGTCTCAGTATGTCCATCTGCAAAGTAGGGCTGAGCTGGATCATTCTCAGCTTGGATGGGTCTGAGTATGTCTGTGTGTGTGTAGGGGGTTGTCAGAGGTTTCAGGAGAGGCAGAGGCTGCAGGAGGGACTTCCGCCGGAGGACTAGCATCCCTTTGGCAACCTCCCACAGCCTCTCAGAATCCCAGAGGGCACAGTCGGCCTTTGCAGGCTTCTAAGACGGGACTTCGAGGTCCTGGGCAGGGCCTCCTGCCCACCTGCCTCCTCCCTCACATCATGGACTCCTCCTCCTCTGCAATCTCACGGTCCACCTCGATGGCCGTGTTCTCAAAGCTGGTGATGCCCCCGTATTTGCGCATGTGCACCATCAGTGGCTTCGGTGACTGGCTCCCAGCCAGTGTGGCCACGTACATGCCCGTCCGGTTCTCCTCCAGCGATGGCCCCCAGTCCATGGCCGGCCGGCTGGCCTGTTGGAGCCGCTGCAGCAAAGCAATGACAGCAGTGAAAACAGGAAACAGGCAGCGCTGGTGGAGGGTTCGCTGCGGCCAGGCGCCCAGCAAAGACCTGACCACATCACCTGGTGAGTCCTGGCCACAGCCCCCCGGGGGAGGGGGCATTATGACGTTTCTCCCCCCGCCAGGGGAGGGATCCACCTGTTCGGGTGAGAATCCTGCTCTACCGCTTCAAGCTGGATGGCTCTTGGCAATGCCGCCTGGCTTTCGGTGCTCTGCTTCCTGATCAGTAACTTGGGAATCCCAGCCCCGTCATAGGGTTGTTGTGAGGGCACTGTGATGACGCACTAAGCAGGGTGCTGGGAACAGAGTAAGGCCTGGGAAGTGGCGGCTGTTGCTATAATTACACGGCAGGCCCCTCCTCTGAGTGTCTGAATGCCTATCCAGGAGGCTTCCCCTAAACGCTGAGTCTTAAGGAGCTGGGGGTTTTTGGAAAAGAGCTGTGAACCGGGAGAACTGAGGTGGGCTTGCAGCTGGCTTTCCTGGTTCCTTCCAGCCCTGACCTGCGTCCTTCTGCCTCTGACCTTTCCCTTGTGGGGCCCCAGTTTCCATGGATGGAGGATGCTGACTAATCCTGGAGATTACAGAGTTGCTCCTTCCTCCACCACATTCCCAAAGCCCTCTGCCTGCCCTGCCAGGGAGAAGAGAGAGCCCCTGTGTCCTTAAAGAACGAGGCAGTTAACATTTGGGCAGCCCGCTGGGCAGGTTCTAAGGGAGATACCGTGTGTGATGCCCTTACCCAGGGTCTCCCATAGCTCGGTACTCACAGCGCAGTGAAACTTAGGAAGACGTGTTGAGAGCATGCTACCCCACTGCTCAGAAACCTGCCAATGGCTGCTCATCTCACTGGGAATGAAATCTAAAGTGTGCACCAGGGCCTCCAGCTCCTGGGCCCTGTCTACCTCCTGATATCAGCTCCACCAGTTCTCTCCACCCGCTCTGCTCCAGCTGCTGCAATGGCCTCTGTGTGTTCTCAAACGTGCCAGCCCCCTGCCCCAGGGCCTTTGCACATGTTGCCTTTCTGCCTGGAATGTTCTCACCCTAGACACCTAATGGGTCACCCTGTCGGTTTAGTCAGGTCTGTCACCTCCTCGGAGTGGTCTTCTCTGACTATCCTGGCCAAAGTACCATTCTTCATTTATTCTTGTATTCTTCTCCTTATTATTTTTTAGACAGAGTCTTGCTCTCTTGCCCAGGCTGGAGTGCAGTGGCGTGATCTCTGCTCACTGCAACCTCTGCCTCCATTTCTCAGGTTCAAGCAATTCTCCTGCCTCAGCCTCCTGAGTAGCTGGGATTACAGGCGTACGCCAACACACCCGGCTAATTTTGGGGGTTTTAGTAGAGGCAGGGTTTCACCATGTCGGTCCGGCTGATCTGGAACTCCTGATCTTGTGATCCACCCACCTTAGCCTCCCAAAGTGCTGGGATTACAGGTGTGAGCCATGGTGCCTGGCTTCTTTTTTTTTTTTTTTTTTTTTTTTAAGTGCAAAAATTACCTTTGTGTATTTGTTTATTGCCTGTCTCTCATGCTAAAATATAAGCTCCCTGAGAACAAGGACTTCAATTTGTTTCCAGCTGAAAACTGGGGTGCTCAGACCAACGTTTCTCTGCCTGAGTGCCCCGACATTTTGGTCTGGAGAATTCTCTGTTGTGAGGGCTGTCCTGTGCATAGAAGGTTGCTCAGCAGCGTCCCTCAACTCTGTGCACTGGAAGACAGGAGCATCCCCCACTTGTGCCCCTCTCCCCTCCATGACAACCAACAATGTCTCTAGACATTGCCAAATGTCCCCCAAGGGCAAAATCACCCCCTGTGAGAACCCTGGTGTAAAACTGAGCACCCACTGCACTCCAGCTCTGTGCTGAGCACTGGCTAATTTAATCTTTACAGTGTCCTGATGAGAGGGGTGTCTCTACTTTTATCATCTGCCCGCACTGTTATTATCTGAATGTTAAAGGTCAGAGAGATCAGTTAAGTCAGCCAAGGTCACACAGGTGCGAAGTGGTGGCTCTGGGATTTGAACCCATCCTGACCCCATCCTGAACCTTTACAATATTTTGCTTTTCTGCCTTTCACAATGCAGACTATATTGATAAGCTCCTTTTCTTCTCATAGCAGCCCTAAAAGTAGGTTATCACTGTCTCCATTTTAAAGACAGAGAGATTTAATACCAGCACTTTGGGAGGGCGAGGTGGGCGGATCACTTGAGGCCAGGAGTTCGAGACCAAGCTGGCCAACGTGGCGAAACCCCATCTCTACTAAAAATACAGAAATTAGCTGGGCATGGTGGTGGGCATCTATAATCCTGGCTTCTTGGGAGGCTGAGGCAGGAGAAGCACTTGAACCCCAGAGGCGGAGTTTGCAGTGAGCCAGGATGGTGCCACTGCACTCCAGCCTGGGTGACAGAGTGAAATTGTCTCCAGAAACAAACAAAAAATGACAAAAAAAAAAAATACTACTTATTGGATACTATGCTCACTGTCTCCACTGTACTGCACTCCAGCCTGGGTGACAGAGCAAGACTGTCTCAAAACAAAATGAATAAATACAATAAAAATAAAGCCAGAGAAGCTGAGGTTCAGGGCAGTGCAGTAACTTGCTTAGGGCCACGAGGCTGGCAAATGGCAGAGGCAGGATTCTGATCCTAGGGTGAGTGCTGGAAGCCTTGGCCTCTGAAGCTGGCACTCCTGAGCTGGGGAATGCCTCCTCCACGGTGCTCACCTCTCCTCTTGAGTCCCCAAAACATGCCTCTTCCACCTGGCTGTGGGACAGGGAGCAGGGCAGCGGGGCAGTGGTGACTGCTGGGGAGCCCAGCATTCCCAGTGGCTCGTTAGCAAGGCTTGGGGAACATGAGCTTCCTAGGAGCTGGAGCCTCCACCCTGAGCAACTCCCCTGTCTTTCTTCCCTTTGCAGGTACCCTGGCTCTCAAGCAAGGAGCAGGGGTACAGCTCCTGAGGTTCAGAGACGGGAAGGAGGTTGCCCCGAGTCACACAGCAATTGGAGGTAGCACGGAGGCTAGACTTTGGGCTGCGCCAGTGGTCTGGCAGCGGGGTGGGGGAGGCATAAACCACTTCTGCCTCTGAGCAACCCCTGCAGGTGAAGCCTGGTAGCGGGGGCAGCTGAGGGGTGGGAGCTACGTGGGGCAAGTGGAGGAAGCAGTCAGGTGCTGATAAGCAGAAAGCAGGCGCAGGGGAGGTCCGCTTTGCAGCCGTTTTCTGTGGTGTAAACATCACCATTGCCAGTTTCTAGCTACCCATGGTTTAACGCCTAGCTCACACATTCCTGAGTATTTAAGGATTAGCTCTCATGAACCAGTACTAGCTGGCTCCAGCACACTTCTGGCGGGGTGCACGTGGTGTGGGTGCCTCCACGCTCTCTCTGGATGCTGTCCGTCGGGTTCACACAAGCTGCATTCATGATGACGGCCTCTTGCCAACGGAGGACGCCGCCGCAGCGGCAGCAAAAGTGCAGGGCTCAGTGTTGAGAGGGCGCAGTGAGGCTCAGACCACACCACTTCTGCTGGCCCGCAAAGGTCACTACTCCCCTCTTCCAAGGCCTCAGACCCCATGGCAAACGAGTGCACTCTATATGTTTATCTGAGTCACTCCCCAGAACGCTAGGCATGGGCAGGACTAACACCGTCATCTATCCCGGGCCACCAGTGGGACGCAGCAGGACTCCTGGGCACAGGAGAAGGGTGACAGCCTGCCCTCTGGGGTCCCTCACTGTCGCCATTTGACCCTGAGTTCCAGAAGCAAGCTCTGGGCTGGTGACCTGAGTTCAAGACCCGATTCCCCAACCCAACCCATGGTGGGACCTGGGGCTGGTCCCTCGTGAACAGTGGTCTTTGGGTTGTACCAGCCCCTCCCCCAAGGCTTCACATGGTACAAAGTGCCACAGGGCAGGACTCCAGCCCCTGAATCTGCCTCAGCCCAGATGGGTCTCCTCAGGCTCAGAGAAGCTGGATAAGGTGTGGGCGCAGGTGTTTTCTGTTCCAGCAGGGGGACCCAGCATCAGACCGCAGGTCAGGAAGGCTGAGAGTGGGCAGGGTGGGCAGACTCACCTCCCAGAGCGAGCCCTCTTCTCCGAGCACAGCCACTAGCATGCCGGCTGGGATCATGAGGCAGGACAGCAGGCCCATCAGGATACCCAGCAGCTCAGCCCAGGACGGGAAGCGGTAGCTGCCATACTCCGAGGGCTGGTACTTGACGATGCTGTACACCAGCAGGGCCTGCGGGTTGAGGACTCCCAGCATCACTGGCGGGCTTTTCTCTAAAATACCTTAGGGCCGGAGGTAGCGCCGTCCAGTGCCAGCCCGAGGCCTGAGACAGTCCAGCCCAGAGCTACCCAGGATCCTAAACTATACCGGAACTGGAGTGGTCCATCGCTAGAGCCTTTGCAAGGCTTGAGCTAGACCCAACACCAAGACCTGCAGCAGCCCAGTTCTGAAGCACCCCAATCCCTGAGCTGCTGCAGCCCCAAGACAGAAAGCACAGCCTAAAGGCTCCAATCCTGAGGCCCTGGGGCTGGGGAAAGACCCACCCATTTAACCAATGGGACTAGAGCCACGCCCAGCACAGCTACAGAAGCTGGGGGCATCGGGGGAGGGGATGGACTAGGGTTCTGGTACCCACCCCGCAGCCCTTCACTGTGGGCCACGGTGGCCCTACCGGACTCAACGTGCAGAGAGGACTCCTGCTCTGTTCTGGGGCCCCACCCAGCCACCCTCCCGCCCGCTGCAGTTACCAAGAGCGTGGCTGGGGACAGGAACAGCCAGCAGGCCCTGAAGTAGAGGCCCGGCTTGAAGCCCAGCATCATGTGGATGTCTCGGCAGAACCTCTGAATGCCTGCACAGGGGAGGGGAGGAGGAATGGCCCCACCCGCAGGCCCCATAAGCGCCAGCAGTCCCTCCTCTACCCCAACTGCCCCCGCTGGAAACCCTGGCCCTGAGGACCAGGGACCCAGGTACTGGGGGGCCCCAGGGTAGACGCCCGCTCTCCCACTGCGGAGAGCCTCCACTCCACCTCCCATGGCCCTTCTCACCATACACCCGCGTCACGGCGAGGCATGTGGTAATCACCACCACCATCAGCCCGAAGCTGGCGCTGTAGTCATCCAGAAGGACCAGCCAGTACATGCCCCCCTAAAACACAAGCACAGCTCTGGTGTCCCCTCCCGGGGCCTCGCTCTCTGCTGCAGCCCCTTCTCTTGGCAAGAAGTGAGCAGGAAGCAGCCATGCTGGCTGGGAACACAAGATGACAGGGCGACAGCTGGCTGCCAGCTCAGCCCTTCTAGGCCTTGTCTTATCTGAGTCCCATGACAGCCGTCTATTATAGAAACCTCCTTTCACCGACGAGGAAAAACAGGCTCAGGGAGGGGAAGTCATTTATCCTGAAGCCCCCTCAGCAAGTGCAGGAGCGAGGTTTGAACCCAGATCTTGCAGACTTAGTTTCCAAAGCCAGGACTCTGGGTCACAAGGCCAAGCTGCCCCCCTTGGGAGACAGGGCCCGGGAGGGTCTAGGTTCCTTGAAAAGAGGAAGACAGAGGTGGCCCAGCGACTGCTCTGCCAGGCCAGAGATCTTGTTGCAGGCATCTGCACTTGTCCCGCCCACCTGCCACCCTCCCTGCAGCACCGCTCACGTCGGTGGTGAGGATCAGTCCCATCAGGTACATGGCCACGCAGATGAGCCCTGAGAACACCGCCTTCTTAGGCCGCAGGTAGTACGGAAACTCATCTGTCACAGCTGTCACAATGGTCTCCAGAAAAGCAAACTGGGGAGAGAGGAGGGGCTGGGGGTCAGAGTTCTACCCCTTACACACATACACACACACACACACGGTACCTGCTGCCATAGATGAGGCTCACCTGGCTGTCCAGGCCGAGAGTCAGAAGCATGAAGAAGAAGAGGAAGGACCAGAAGGGTGACAGAGGCAGCATGGTCATGGCCTGCGGGTAAACGACAAAGGCCAGGCCAGGGCCTGGGCCAAGGGCACACGGGGTCAGCAGCTTGGGTCATGTGGCGGGCTCCCGTATGCACACTCAGACACACACGGCCACTTACACCCATTTGGGCGGCTTGCTTAGCCTAACCCAGAGATGATCAGTTAAATGCACCCCCTGACACTTCCTTAACTCCCAAGACATAGGCCAGCACATTGTAGGTGCTCAATAAACATAGGCTGATAGGATCAATCGGTTAATTAGTACATGAATAAACAAATACAAGACCCCAATATAACACCTCATTGAAATAAAGGTATGTGCACACTTATTGGTACAAATAATCCCACTAACACACACACTTACATGCATCCACTGGCACAAGACACAGTGATTCACAAGATCATTCTTACCCTTTTCACTTGCACATAGACACCTCAACACACATTATAACTTATTTGTACAACCAAGGCACAAAACAGGACAATCTTGCACAGAAACTCATTTACCTCCAGACATGGGCTAATGCACACTCGTTTGCTCACCCAGCGCCTTGCACATGGACCGCCAGAGACCAGCTAGGACACGTTCCTTTGCATGTACCTGTGTGCATATGCACACATACGACATACCCATCCACAATCTTTTTTTTTTTTTTTTGAGACGGAATCTTTCTCTGTTGCCCAGGCTGAAGTGCAGTGACCCAATCTTAGCTCACTGCAACCTCCACCTTCCGAGTTCAAGCGATTCTCCTGCCTCAGTCTCCTGAGTAGCTGGGATTACAGGCATGTGCCACCATGCCTGGCTAATTTTTGTATTTTTAATATGATGGGGATTCACCATGTTGACCAGGCTGGTCTTGAACTCCTGACCTCAAGTGATCCGCCCATCTCAGCCTCCCAAAGTGCTGGGATTACAAGCGTGAGCCACCGCGCCTGGCCCCCCTCCGCAATCTTGCTGGTCCACCAGCCCAGCCCCAGCTCTGCCCGACACACACGCTCACCCCACCGAGTCCTGGCAGCCTGCCCACCTGCTTTGGCTACTTGGTCCACAGGCACGCCCAGCTCCTGAGACATGTAGCCCAGCACGGAGAAGATGGCAAAGCCAGCCAGGATGCTGGTGATGGCGTTGCCCAGAGTGACGATGAAAGTGTCTCTACCAGAAGAAGTCCAGATGTGGGCCTTCCCTTCAGCCTATGAGGCCTTCCCTGGCCAGCCACTCTCCTCCCTGCTTTGAACCCCCGGGTCTGGGAGGCTGTGGGGCACTGACCTATAGATGTTCTGGTGAAACGTGTTGTAGGAGGCAAAGGTGAGGAGCCCCCCGAAGCCCACACCCAGGGAATAGAAGATCTGAAGAGCAGCTTCAATCCACACCTGTGCCGGGGAGAATGGAAAGGGAGGGTGTGCAGGGGGTCAAGAACAGAGAAGGAAGGTGGTGAATGAAGACGGTGTGACAGGTCCAGGGATGGCATGGTCACAAGCCTCACTCACAAGTGACACGAGCAAAGCCTGTCCCAACACTGACACGGTGGGATGTGAGCAAGTCCCTTCCCTTCTGCAGGCCTCAGTTTCCCACCCAGGATTTAGAAGATGATCTCTAAGCTCAATCCAGTTCTGAAGGACATAGAGCCTAACGGAAAGCATTCAGGGGATCTGTATTGGCAATAAGCCTGCACAACCCCTTTACTTTCTTTCTGGAGTCCTGGGACCTGGATTTGAACCCCAGCTTCACCACTTTCTAGCTGTGCAGCCTGGGCAAGCCACGACACCCCTCTAAACTGCAGGATCTCCATCTGTAATGAGTGGGTATGAACAGTGCCTACTTCATGGGAGGAACACGGATTAAATCACTGCATGCATGCAAGCCACTCGGGCACGGTCAGGCACAGTCGTCAGTCAATACATGTTAACCCTGGCTGTCAGTACCATCGTTATCACCATCGTCAATAATGCCCACCTTGGGTTTTACAGTCACACAGATCTAGGCTGGGATCCCTGTTCTGCGATCCCCTAGCTGTATGACCTTAAGCTTATTAAAAACTCTTTCCAGACTCAGTTTACTCCTCTGTAAAATGAGAAGGATAGTGTTTAGATTAATTTGCAGCTGGTGACACGATATTGCATTCTTGGAGAATGCTAAGAGAGTGGATGTTAAGTGTTATCCCCACAAAAACGATAATTATGTGAGACAATGCATATGCTAATTAGCTGGATTTCACAGTTCCCCTAAGTACATATGCTTCAAAACATCACATTGTACATGATAAATACATAACATTTTACCTATCAATTTTAAAATAGAAAAATAAATAATAAAAGGACACAAGAAGGACTGAGCAGAGTGCCTGGCACTGGGGCGTCCCAGGGAGCCCTCTTTCCACTCTCCAGCTCAGGCCTGACCCCCACCTGCACCCCACCCTGAGGGGCTCACCTTGGAAGACAACAGGTGATGGAACTGGGGGGTGAGATAGAACTGGATGCCCTTCCAGGCCCCTGGGAGGGTGACTCCGCGGACCAGCAGCATGAGCAGGATGAGGTAGGGGAACGTGGCCGTGAAATACACCACCTGAGGGATAGTTAGTGAGGAGCCAATGGTATCAGGGAGCTTCTTTCTGTGCCACTCCCTGTAAATTCATCTGTGGCACTTGCCTCCCCAGCCTTTGGGTAGCCCAAGCCAGGAACCGGCCTCCATCCATGAGGCTTCTCTTTTGCTCCCTCTTCACTTCACACACCCAGCATCAGCAGAGCACCATCACCTTGCTTCCCAGGGCCATCTCCACCACAGCCCCTGGTCCAGGTCGCCATTGTTGGGTATAAAAGCCTCCTCCTCCCCGTGTCCACTCCCTGCCCTGCAAACCCACTATGCAGCATCCTCAGACATTCGACATTCCCAAACTCACTCCGCCCTCTCTCCTCTTCCCAAACCTCCAGCCACCCCTTCAGCAAACACCATCAGGTCTCAACATCCTCACTGCCTTGGCATTGACTGTAAGCTTTCCTCTCTTTCTGTAAGGTTTCTGCCCTTTTTTGTCTTGAATGGCTCCGTTCCTCGTAAACTATACTCACATCATCTGCACCTTGCAGAGGAGACAAGTTCTGATTTATCAATGATAGGGCAAACCATCCCGCAGTTCTCTGAGTTTTTTCAAAATGGCTTTATTATCCTTTCCACCCCTCCATCACCTAAAGTAGCCATCCTTGGTTTTGTCTTCCAGTCTCTAGTATGCCTTTTTCAGGTAAGAGTCCCCTGACTTTCCCACCATGGATCTGACTCTATTCCCAGCTCCAGGGGTGGATATGTGACCCACGCCCAGCCAAGCAGAGCACTCCATCCTCCCAGCTGCCGGGATTAATTCAGGGAGGGATGCACAGCCCTGCTCATCCAATGAGACTCAGTTCTAGAATATTTGCAAACTGGGGAAAGACAACCCTTTACCAAGCTTGGATGTATGCTTAGAGCTGTATGTACCTCATGAAGAATGAAGCCTCAGAAGGAAGCCAACCTGGAAGGAAACATTACTGAGAGACTCAGCGAACCAGCTTCCTGATAATGCTGATTGAACCCCCTGGACTCAGCTGCACCTGAAACACACCCTCTGGGCTTTCCAACTGAGTGTGATAATTGGGTTCTGGTCACCTGCATCTCAAAGAGCCTGACTCACGTACTCGTACTCCAAGCATTCAACAAACTCTTGCTGAGCTCATTCAAAACGCCAAGCACTGGGTCAGGATACATCTGAATGTAGACCCTACCATGGTGAGCTTCCAGTCTAGCAAAGCAGCTGAGCCCCAGTGCGTCCTCACCTCCACGTCTCTGTTCAGGCAGCACTCATCCCCCAGTCCCCATGCTCTCTCCCTTCCCCTCTTCCCAGCTGAAGTCTCAACATCTTCTCATGCTCAGTCCATGCCCTGCCTTCTCCAGGAAGCCCTCACCCCATCCCGCCCCTCACAAGGCTTCACCTTGCCCGAAGACTTCACACCCTTGAGGATACAGAGGAACACGATGACCCAGGCCAGCAGCAGGCAGAGGCAGAGGTTCCAGCGGATCTCCCCAGGGCTGCCGATGCCCTGGCTGCCTTGGATGTGGAGGACATAGCGGCTGTGGAAGACAAAGGTCTCAGTGTCCCCTGGTCACCCCACCAGGTTCCGCAGACATGGAGTCAAGCCATGTCCAGCCCACAAGGCCCCACTGCTCTTCTCCACTTGACACGCTCTTGGTCCCTCTTCATCCTTCTCCTACCAACTCTGGCCCAGGAGGCTGGCCTCACCAGACCTTACCCCTTCCTCAGCTTTGAGAGGCTGAGGAAGGAAGATCGATTGAGGACAGGAGTTCGATACCAGCCTTCCTCTTCTTCCTTCTTCTTCAGCTTCTGTGCGGGTTTGGCTGATGGAGGGCAACAGTGGGAGATTGGAGTAGGGGGAAGATGAGGGGTCTGGGTATTTGCATATACATGTGTACAATACACACACACACACACACACACACACACACACACCATCCGGGGCCTGGCCATCACTGTGCTCTTTGGGCAGCCTCTCTTCCAAGGCTCTGATTCTCTCCTGGTTCCCTCCCATTTGCCTCTTAGGTTCAGAGGTGGTAACAGCTCTCTCTGTTGCTAGTCACTGATGCTACATTTTTCCCTGTGGCTTCTGTGACCCTCTGAAAAGTCCCTTCACTAAACTCCCTTCAGTGAAACCCTCTGAAAATCCAGCTGCCTCCTGTCTGCATCCTGACCCATGCAGTGGGCCGTGACATGGCCATGGAGAGCCCTGGCAGCTGCTAGGGACTGCATCAAATCCTTTGGCTTTAAGCTGCAAACTCAGGCCAATCCTTTCCCACTGGTCCAATAAACTCTTCAGCAGGTGTGGACCCTTCAAATGGACTGGAAGTGGACAAATGAATGAACTGTGTGCACTATAGGCAGGTTAAAGACCAAAACCTTTCAAGACACGGAGCCTATCTGGGAGAAATCTCCCAACAGCAGTCCTTTGTAGGTGAAGGGATGGGGATATAGGGTCTGTGTTCTCTGGAACATTCTAGAATTTTCCAGAACAAGATCAGGAATCAGGAGTCCTTAGTGTCAGTACTCCCTCTGTCACTAACTACTGAGCAATATTGAGCAAACCTCTGGGCTTCCTTTTTTTTTTTTTTTTTTTCTTTAAACACAGAATGCAGTGACAATGTTTTGTTTTCTTGACCATAAAGTGGGGCATTGGGATAGGCTGGTGAGTGCAACGTCTTTCTGACACACACCATTCCCAGCAGGACCCACCATGGGCCTGGCACTGTGATAATGATTTCACCTGCACTATGTTGTTTAATTCTGATGTCAAGCCTTTACTCTGTTTTAGTTCTATCTCTGTTAGACGAGTCTGAGATGGTCCTTACTATGTATGGTCCTGGCCTTATGCTAAGTGCTTTACCTATGATATAGCAGTTGCTCAATAAATATTTATTTAAAGAATAAGTGGGCTGGGAGTGGTGCCTCACAGTTGTAATCCCAGCACTTTGGGAGGCAGAGGTAGATGGATCACGAAGTCAAGAGATCGAGACCATCCTGGCCAACATGGTGAAATCCCATCTCTACTAAAAATACAAAAATTAGCTGGGCGTGGCTGTGTGCACCTGTAGTCCCAGCTATTCAGGAGGCTGAGGCAAGAGAACTGCTTGAACCCAGGAGGTAGAGGTTGCAGTGAGCTGAGATTGCACCACTGTACTCCAGCCCGGGTGACAGAGCAAGAATCTTGTCTCAAAAAACAAAAAAAAAGAATGAGTGGGTACATGACTGACTGGATAACATCTTACGAAGCAGGTACTGTTACCAACCCCCATTGCAGAGGAGGAAACTGAGACTCCAAAATGTTACTTTTTTTTTTTTTTTTTTGAGGCGGAGTTTTGCTCTTGTTACCCAGGCTGGAGTGCAATGGCGCAATCTCGGCTCACCGCAACCTCCGCCTCCTGGGTTCAAGCAATTCTCCTGCCTCAGCCTCCTGAGTAGCTGGGATTACAGGTACGCGCCACCATGCCCAGCTAATTTTTTGTATTTTTAGTAGAGACGGGGTTTCACCATGTTGACCAGGATGGTCTCGATCTCTCGACCTCGTGATCCACCCGCCTCGGCCTCCCAAAGTGCTAGGATTACAGGCTTGAGCCACCGTGCCCGGCCAATGTTACTATTAATGTTATCATCATCATCATCATCATCATCATCATCATTCTCAGCTAGTATTTATTGAGCACTTACTACCCAGTCCAGCACCAGACTGGACTGCACAATTTATTTATATATGCTTCCTTTCCTTTAATCCTCACGACGGCCTTTCTGAGATACCTAGTATTATTGCCCCCATGCTACAGATAAAGCAACAGAAACCAAATAAATTGTTTACAGTCACACAGCTGGTCAGGTGGAGAGCTGGGATTAAAAGCCAGGGTCCACCTGCCTCTCCACCTTCCCCAGTGGGCATCTAGCCAAAGCCAGCACGTGCGCTCAGCATGCACCGCCAAGATCAGCTCACCCTTTAGAACCTGGCTCATCTTGGCGGTGCAGGCTGAGCCCCCTGGGAACGCCCTCTGGCTACCCTCCATGGTGCAGGGTCCCCTCAGATGCTGCGGGGGCAGCAGCTGCCTGACCTCCAGTACTCCTCGCTGGGGCTGACGGTGTAGGTGAGGTTGAGGGGCAGGGTCCCATTGCCGTCCTTGGAGCCCCTGTGCTCCAGGCAGAGCTCTGTGTTCCACCAGTTGCCACAGTGCTCCCAGGGCAGGTCGCTGGTGAGGGAGGCGAAGAGGTAGAAGAGCACGTAGGCGATGATCATGTTGTAGTAGATGGCCACCAGGCCCACGATGAGCAGCATGGCTGCGCCGGCGCCTGGTGTGGGGAGAGGCTGCTGGGCTGCCCAGGCCACGTCCTCTGTCAGCCGGGTGGGGTGGCCTCCGGGGAGCTGGCGGCTTTCTGGGTTTCACTTCCCTCTCTGCCTGGAGTTTGTGGGGGTTCCAGGGGCCACCTCCCTGCCTCCCCCAGACCCGGAGCCCCTTCCCTCCCTGAGGCCTCACCTTTGAAGAGGGGGCTGATTTTCCAGACGGCCAGGGGCCCTAGGCTGGAGAACTGGCCCAGAGAGAGCTCCAGGAAGAAGAGGGGGATGCCACAGATGGCCAGCATGAGGAAGTAGGGCACGAGGAAGGCGCCTGCCAGGAGCGGGGTGGTCAGCAAGTGTCTTGGGGGCAGCTCCCACAAAAGCCCAGCTCTAGCCGGCCCCTCCCCTGGCCTGCAGACCCCCCCGCCCCACACCTGATGGGACACTTCTCTTCTCTTCTACACCAGACTGCGGAGGGCCAGAGTGGCCAGCAGGGATTTACTCACCTCTGGAGCCCCAGTGCCCAGAACAGTGCTAGGCTCAGAGCAGACGCTGAGAAACGCCTGCTGAGGGAGTGAATGAATGAGTGAGGGAGAGAATGTGTGAATTTTCTCCTGAAGAAAGTGCAGGTTCCTCAGTACAGAAACCAGCACCCTTCAGAATCTGGCTCCACTCTATCTGCCTGCCCCTCTCCACCATGCCGCCTCAGATACTTGTGACTGCCACCTGTGGTTCCGTGGGCCCAACAGCCCTTCCCCTTTGATTCTCATATTGGCAGTCACTTCTTCAGAGAACTGCCCACCACCATATGGCTCTGGAAGGGCTGCCAGTCACATCGACCAACCCCCTCCTCGGCGACCTTGGGCAGAATTAGTTGGAAGTGATTTAGAGTAACCTGGGGCCGGGAGGAGGGAGTTCATCACCCTCTCCACCCTCCCCAGTGGGCATCTAGCCAAAGCCAGGCCCATGAGAGACCTTCCCTGCAATTCTGTACAGATTCATTCAGACAGAGCAGCTCTGCAAAGCTCTCAGGTTGTTAAACCCCTTTGAAGATGAAGTCATTACAGAGTTGTCTTTGGCCACCTCCCCCCGAAGCCTGCCCCCACCAAGTGCAGGGAGGAAGCCTGTCTCCGGACAAAATTCGGCCAGCACACAGAGAGGAAGAGTAGGACGTGGGGAGAGGGCTTGCCGAGAGACACCAGGGGTAACATCAAGGTCCTGGAGCTTCAGAGGCCAGCTCTAGTCCCACACAGCCTAGCCATGTAAATTTATCCTTTCTTTGCTTCATCTAGCTTTATTTGGATTTCTCTCACTTTCTCAATATATGCTTCCTTCAAGAGTTTGCTAGAGACAGGAGGAGGTGCAGAGTATTGGTGAGAATACACTGGCTGGGGAGGAGATAGTCCTGGGTTGGAATGCTGGCTTTGCCACCCTGTGACCTTGGGCAAGGATGCTGGTCTCTTTGAGTTCCAGCTACCTCATCATATCCCTGGTGCCCACCCAGTAGGGTCATCACTGGGAGTAAATGAGATGGGTGCAGAAAGTGCCAAGCCCAGGGCCTGACAGGTGGTGAGCGCTCAGCCTTAGCTTTTGCTAATGAGACTTGGAACGGTCACTTGATGGAGAAGCAGGGACAAAAGGAAATTTGTTTCAGATGGGAGAGACTTTGTGTTTGCAGCCTGAATGGAAGGAACCAAGAGAAGAAAAAAGATTGGAGACTCAAGAGAGGGAATGATTGATGGAGCGTAGCTCAGGAGGAGGTAGGGGAGGAGGGGTGGGGAGAGCACTCAAAGCGGAGTGATCATTGGCAGGCAGATACAGCTCTTCATCACAAAGCAGGGGCAGATCCCTCCGCTCACCGTGCAGGCGTGGCCAGCCTTAGAGAGGGAAAGCTGTGGGTACCCTCGCCGGGGATGAGAGGGAGGAAGGAAGGGCCTGGGTGACATGAAGGACAAGATGGTGTGAACTCCCTCCTCCCAGACCCAGGTTACTATAAACCGCTTTCAATGAATTCTGCCCAAGGTCACCTAGAAGACAGTGACTGAGGCCACCAAAAAGCTCACTCTACCCCAGGGCCTTGGCTCATCACCCCAGACACCCCCCAACAGGGCCTCAGACCCATACCTCCTCCATTGGTGTAGGCTCGATAGGGGAAGCGCCAGACATTCCCCAGGCCCACACAGTAGCCAATGCAGGACAGCAGGAAGTCCAGCTTGCCAGTCCAGTTCCCCCTGTCTGCAGCAAAGTCCACGTCCAGGTCGACATCACCCTGGTCACTGGGGGTCATCAGCAGGTCTGGGGTGACGGGCTGCCAATGAGAGAGACCAGAGAGGTGGGGGAGAACACTGAGGCCAGGCTAGAAATGCGACCTCAAGACAAAACTCTGGACTTGAACAGGACTAAATGAAAAGACACTCTCTATCAGTCCAGATATTCAAGCGCTCTCAACTGGACTAACCCAGTCTTATGAAGGAGAGACTCAGAATTTTAAGTGACCACAAACTTACGGAGCCAGGAGGGTACGTAGACACTAACAAAGCTACCCTGACCTTAGTTTGGCTAACACAGAGGTCAAATCAAGGGACGGTTCTATTTTTTTTTTTTTTTTTTTTTGAGATGGAGTTTTGCGCTTGTTACCCAGGCTGGAGTGCAATGGCACGATCTCAGCTCACTGCAACCTCCGCCTCCTGGGTTCAAGCAATTCTCCTGCCTCAGCCTCCTGAGTAGCTGGGATTACAGGCACGCGCCGCCATGCCCAGCTAATTTTTTGTATTTTTAGTAGAGACGGGGTTTCACCATGTTGACCAGGATGGTCTCTATCTCTTGACCTCGTGATCCACCAGCCTCGGCCTCCCAAAGTGCTGGGATTACAGGCTTGAGCCACCGTGCCCGGCCGGGATGGTTCTACTTTGATGAGGATGAGGATGATCTTAGTAAGAGTTACTGTATATCGAGAACTTACTATGTGCCTACTGCGCTAGACATCTCACTCACCTGATTGCATTCTCAGAACAACTCTTTGAGCTGAATACTCATCTAAGCTCCATTTTTACCACAAGGAAAACTGAGGCTCCAAGAGGCGTCATGACATAGCCAAGGTCTCTAGCAGATTGGTGAGTGGAAGAGCTAGGTCAGGGGCCCAAAGCTTCCTGATGCAAAAGCCAGGTCTCCTCACCCACCAGTGCTGGAGTTTGGCTACTCCGTTCCGGGCGCTGTATTTTAGGAAAGATGGGCCGGGCGCGGTGGCTCACGCCTGTAATCCCAGCACTTTGGGAAGCCAAGGCGGGTGGATCACAAGGTCAAGAGATCGAGACCATCCTGGTCAACATGGTGAAACACCATCTCTACTAAAAATACAAAAAATTAGCTGGACGTGGTGGCGCGTGCCTGTAATCCCAGCTACTCGGGAGGCTGAGGCAGGAGAATTGCCTGAGCCCAGGAGGCGGAGGTTGCGGTGAGCTGAGATCGCGCCATTGCACTCCAGCCTGGGTAACAAGAGCGAAACTCCGTCTCAAAAAAAAGAAAGAAAGAAAGAAAGAAAGAAAGATGCAGACGATATACGATATGGAGCATGTCCAAAGGGCAGGTGGCCAGACTGGAGGGGGTTCAGGAAAAGAGGTTATCAGAGGACAACAGGAAGAAGCCGGGAGCCCTCAGCATGGAAAGAAGCGGACTTGGAGGGACCTGGGGCTCCCCTGAGGGAGGGAGTCCACACCTGCTCCGTGGCTCAAATGGGGTCTACTGAGAACCAAGGCGATCTGACTCCTCGGTTAGGACTGGTACTTTTCAGCCAGAAAGCTTCCCCCGGTACTCCCCTTCCCCACACGCTGACGGCTTGGTTGGGAGGTCCAATCCCCCCAGGCAAGGTGGGAGAGCCTGAGGTCTGGGTGAATTTTATGAATGCTGGCTCATGAGCAGGAAGAAGGTACTTAAGCATGATCTCTCTCAGAAAGTCATAATCTTGCTGTCCCTGGAGGAGAGACACATGGGCAGAGGGGAGGCCAGCTGTCCCAAAGGTCTCCTTTCCTTCTTCAAAGTGAGTGAGAGGTCCATGGGGCATTCTCCCTTCGGAAACCCTCAGTGATGGTGACCACAGTGGTGATTTTGCCTGAAGCTGGCTATTGGCCACAGGGGCCATGGTGAGACAGACAGCCAGGCATTAAGATGGGTGACGGTAACAATGACAGAGCATGAAGAGCTGTTTTTAAAGTAACTAGGCTGCAAGGGTTGAAACAAAAACATGCCTGGCAGTTCTTTAGCTGTGATCATAGACATGGCTGAGGTGACAGGAGTGGCAGATCCCAGACTTACATGAAACCCACCCCTCCCCTCCGATGCCCCTTTCCCTGAGGCTGCCTCTCCAGCTGGGTGAGCATCAGCCTTCAGGAACCTCTCACTTCCAGGTAAGCTCTGGGAGGGATGAGGTGGTAGCCAGTTGACACTGGTCCTGGTGTTGGGTGGTGAGCAGGCCTGTCACCCTGAGACCCCACCCCGCCCCCAGCACCATTCAGACCAGTTAGCAGGAGGTCCCGGTAATGAGGTTCCTCTGATCCCTCCAGAGAAGCTGCCCTTTCCATGCTCACGGAGCGGTCCCGGTTCTCTGTTTCCATGGTGACAAGAGTTCCAAGAGCAGGATGCTGCCAGCTCGTCCCCCTCCTCCCCCAATCAGAGGGAAGCCTGCTTCTGCTTCAGGGGCAGGAGATGGGGTCCTCCAAAGCTGAGCCAATCAGGAGCCCAACTGGAGTCCCCAACCCCACAATGGGATGAATCCCAGGAGGCTGGGACAGGGAGGATGGGACTGGCTGGCAGAGGGAAGAAAACAATCAAATAGCTGGGGCAGGGTTGGAAGCTGAATGAGTTGCTTCATACTCCTGCTCGCGTGTGAGGTTCCCACTCCGGAGTCTCCCACTCGCTACCCCAGGGGCACGCAGGAGCACACACCTGAGTTTGTCAGACCTGCATGCTCACCTTTAGGGACCCACAGCAGGGGCTGGGAGACTCAAGACTGCCCAGGGCAAGGCTCTTCAGGACAGAGAGATACAATAGAAATCTGGAGTCCAACTTCATCATTGTGCAGATTAGGAAATCGAGTTTCAGGGAGAAGAGATAAGCCCAAGGTCAAACAGCTAGTTAAAGGCGGAGCAAGACTTGGACCAAGATGCCCTGACTCCAAGTCCAGTGCTCATCTCAGCACTGCTGCTCCTTTGCTGAACCCTGGCGTTTTCTCATTCCCTGCCCACTGCTTGAGACCAAGGGAGAGGACCCTGAGAGGAGGTAGCAACCTAGAACCAACGCTCCGCCCTGCTGGTTCTAGGTTGCTTAGCCTGCCTGCAGGTGAGCAGTCATTCTCACCACTCTGTGCCTCAGTTGCCTTATTTATAAAGTGGGACTACCAAGACCTAGCCCCCAGAAGTGTTGGAGTATTAAATGAGATAAAGCTTGCTAACCCCCCAGCCCAGCACCCAGCAAGCGCTGAGCAAAACATGGCTATTTACCTAATGTGCAGCCCTGTGGCACAGAGGGAAGAGAAGGAGAGTGGAAAGGAATGGAAACAGGACCCAAGAGACCCACAAATGGTCCCAAGAAGCCACTGATGTCAGTGAATTAAAAAAAAAAAAAAAAAAAAAAAACCACACCACAGTGATTCCAAGCCCAGCTGCCTGAGGGCAGAGAACTTCAATGAATGTGTGAGTGTATGTGTGTATGTGTGTGTGTGTGGGGGGGTGTGGGTGTGTGTGTAGGGAGGTTAATAACACCAGCCCCTGAAAACAGTATTCTTACATCTACCAGCTCTTTTGCATTCTTCCCCACCCCTCACACACCCAATGGGGCCTGCTTTGGTGCTGACTTCGAGGTTCAGGTTAGAGAATGAACTTGTTCAAAGTCACCAGGCAAGTGGGAGCTGCAGAAATAGTACTCAGGAGATCTGACTCCTTGGTTAGGACAGGCACAAGCCAGAAAACTTCCCCCAGTATTCCCCCTCCCCACACGATGACCGCTTGGCTGAGAGGTCCAACCCCACCAGGTGAGGTGGGAAGAGCCTGAGGTCTGGGCCCACGGCTGCTCTCCTATCCAGGCTTCCATCTCCATTTCCCAGATGCTCGGGCCTCCTGTAGCCCCTCCCTGTCTTTGCTTCCCTTCAGCCCTGCCTGGGGTCTCAGCAGGAAAGCCCAGGGGGCTGAGAGGGAGCAGGTGATGTGCCGGCAGGGGAGGAGCAGGCAGGAAAGAGGAGAGTCCTCCCGCAGGCTCAGAGAGCCTGCTTCAGTATGGATGACCACCAGGTCCATAGCCCCACCTCCCCACGCTCAAATGAGTCCAGCCCAACGCTCAGGTATTCCAACACCCCTCACACCCGGCAATCAGCCCCAGGCGGGGAGCATTAGGGTGGAACTGGAACTAGGGGGAGGTGGGTGCCTGGCCTCCACAACCCCCACCCCGCGCCTCCCGGGGCTGCAGACACCTGTTCACAGGCCCGGCCCGGTGAACCAGGGCTCCCCTCATACTACATCCCGAACCCCAGATGGCGGGGGCAGAGGTGGGGCGCAGACGGTGACCCTGACCTTCCCTGTAATCCAGCTGAGCCCGGCCTTCCCCAGATCCCGAAGCCGGTCTGGGTGCGCCCTCAGATCCTCCCCAGGGGCCTCGATGGGGGAGGGTCTCTTCAGCCCTCCTCCGGGTGCGCCCCCGCGCCCCCCCGCCCCCGTGCTTTACCTTGCGGAGGTGAGCTTCCTGGAGCTTCTTCATCTTGGAGGGCGGGTGGCTGGGGCTTGACAGCTCAGCTGCTCGGGAGCGGAGTGTAGAGAGCGAGGGCGCAAGGGATGGTCCGGCGGCCGCTGCGCCTTTGCCCCCGCGGCTCCCGCGCACCGGCTGGGGCGGGCACGGACGCAGGCGCTGCCGTCTGGCGGCTGCGGTCGTGGAGCGCGGGCAGGGCGCTGCGAACGCCTTGTCTGTCCCTGCGCAGCGCCCGCGGCTAAGGAAGGGTGCACGGCTGCGCCCGCGTAGACACCCAGACAGACCGGCTGACGGACGGACGGCTGGGGGATGCGCGCGCCCCCGCACGCAGAGCTGCGGATTGGAGGGCCCCGAGCGAATGGGGAGGGGGTTCGCGACGGAAACCCTCGGTCTCCTGCGTGACCTTGGGCAAGTGACCTGCCCTCTCAGGGACTCCCTTTTCACAGTTGGGCCACGAGAGAGGCCAGCCACGCGTCTGGACACTGATAGCCCACCCCACTGCGTCTTCTTTGCTGTGCGACCTTAGGGGATAAGAATCTCACCTCCCTTTCAGGACTGTGAAGAATTCAGAAAGATGGAGCACAGAAAACATCTAGCACAGAGAGCCTGGCACTTAGTATGTGCTCAGTTAACATTTATTCACTGACTGTGAGTTGCCCAAGCCACCATTAGTCCAATTATTCAAACTATCAATATTTATTGAGCACCTAAAATGTGCAAGGTCCTGAGCTAGATGTCCTGTTTTCTCAGCAGGTGTTGTTACTCTCATTCTACAGATGAGGAAGCTGAGGGACAGGAAAGCTAAGTTACTTACTCAAAGTCACAGGGCTAATGAGTGACACCAGGGACGGAGTCAGGCTGCATGGACCTTTAGGCTAGCAGTGGTCGTCAACTCCCCTCCCTTCCTTAAAATGAAAGTGAAATGGGGCCGGGCGCGGTGGCTCAAGCCTGTAATCTCAGCACTTTGGGAGGCCGAGGTGGGTGGATCACGAGGTCAAGAGATCGAGACCATCCTGGTCAACATGGTGAAACCCCGTCTCTACTAAAACTACAAAACATTAGCTGGGCATGGTGGCGCGTGCCTGTAATCCCAGCTACTCAGGAGGCTGAGGCGGGAGAATTGCCTGAACCCAGGAGGCGGAGGTTGCGGTGAGCCGAGATCGTGCCATTGCACTCCAGCCTGGGTAACAAGAGCGAAACTCCGTCTCAAAAAAAAAAAAAAAGAAAAAAGAAAGAAAAAAAGAAATAACATGTGGCCGGGTGCGGTGGCTCAAGCCTGTAATCCCAGCACTTTGGGAGGCCGAGGCGGGTGGATCATGAGGTCAAGAGATCGAGACCATCCTGGTCAACATGGTGAAACCCCATCTCTACTAAAAATACAAAACATTAGCTGGGCATGGTGGCGCGTGCCTGTAATCCCAGCTACTCAGGAGGCTGAGGCAGGAGAATTGCCTGAACCCAGGAGGCGGAGGTTGCGGTGAGCCGAGATCGTGCCATTGCACTCCAGCCTGGGTAACAAGAGCGAAACTCCGTCTCAAAAAAAAAAAAAAAAAAAAAGAAAGAAAGAAAGAAAGAAAGTGAAATGGGGAGGTTTGGGTGAGCAGAAGGGACAGGTAAGTGTCACAGTGTCACTGTGATCTGTGGCTTAGATCATCAGTAACTGGTTTTCTGTCCAGCAGCAGTATGGACTCTGGAAAGTTCTAACTTCAAATCTGTAAAATGGGCCACAAGCTAGCCCATGCATGGCTGCCTCAGAATGTTCTGAGGGTCCAGTGAGCCTGTGGCTAGGATGGGTAATTACGAGCTGGAGCAATGGCACACGTTGGTTTGCTGAGACTGACTGATATACACTAGCGGACCAGTAAATACATGACAAATTATGCCCTTTTCACTCTTACGAGGGTCCCAATTCAGGTATTACTCATACATCTGTTTGGCCTACCATCAGGTGCCATGGGGGGAAGTCTCTGGGGAGGAATGAGAATAAGGGTTGGCTCTCTCCCACCCTGGAGCTTGAAAAAAGGTGGGAGGGGTTTAAGTCAAAGCATGGGCTTGGGTAAAGGCCTGGCCGGGCTCCAATCTACCTTTCCCCCAGCCCCGATCCTCTCAAGCTGCTCCCTTCTTTGAGCCTGGCCACGCAGGGTAGGCCAGTGGCTCTCCAGACCCAGGAGGGAGGTGTCTCCTCTGCCCCCAGCCTGCTGACCCATATGGGGCCAAGAGTGGCTGTGAGTGTGAAGAAAAGGAACATTTATGGAGCCCTACTGTCTGCATTATGAAGGATGTTTGCATCCAATATCTAATTTCTAATTCTTTCCAACAGCGTGGGAAGACAGGTTTGTGTATCTCATTTTACACCTGAGAAAACTATCCCAGAGGAGTGAAATCATGCACTGGGCTTTGGAGATGAAGCCAGGAAAGCTGTGGGTCATG
The DNA here is from genome assembly GCF_048565385.1 of Saimiri boliviensis. Lineage (NCBI taxonomy): Eukaryota > Metazoa > Chordata > Mammalia > Primates > Cebidae > Saimiri > Saimiri boliviensis. Next base: position 160,036,883 of record NC_133449.1, read on the forward strand.
GCTAGGAGAGGCAGAGGCCAATGATTCTCCCTTCCTTCCTTCCCTTTTTCTTTCTTTGTTTCTTCTTTCTCTTTCTTTCTTTGTTCTTTCTTTTCTTCTTTCTTTCTTTTGTTCTTTCTTCGACAGAGTCTCATTCTATTAGCCAGGTTGAGGTATAATGGCTCCATCTTGGCTCACCGCAACCTTTGCCTTATGAACTCAAGCGATCCTCACACCTCAGCCTCCCAAGTAGCTGGGACTACAGGCGTGTGCCATCATGACTGGCTAATTTTTGCATTTTTTCTTTTTAGGATTGGGTCTTGCTATGTTACCCAGGCTGATCTCAAACTCCTGAGCTCAAGGCATCTGCCGGCCTCTGCCTCCGAAAGTGCTGGGATTACAGGCGTGAGTCACCATGCCTAGCACAAACTCTAAAATTTTTTAAAAGACATTATCCACATAAATCAATCTACCCACTGAAGCTCCAATTTTATGATCATACAACAGTCAGGAGTCTAGCGACCAAGCACGTTTGACAATTGCTGTCGCCACCATCTCCTCTCCCTCATTCCAGAGGAGGTTTGAACAATTCTTAACAAAATGACTGCTTAGGAATCCAAATAGTAAATATTCGCTCTCCCTTTCCCCCTTTTCTCCCCTCTGTTTTGGTATCCTGTCAAACCAGAAGTGCAATGGAGATGTGTGTGCGTGATTTAAGGGAAGTGTCAGATGAAATGTTCTTCCTTTTATTATGTAGGGAGATATTTTTAAATGTATATAAATAAACATTTTTAATTTGCTTAAACGTTCAGATTTTATCACAGTAGAGCATGCGTTTTGTCACACCAGGGTGTGATGACTGTGAAAAACAAGGTTCCAGGCTGCTAGGCCATCTGGAGTGGTTCAGAGGAAGTGATCCCAGAGTGGCCTGGCTGGGACAGGATTGCCCTCCAAAGCTGCCCTGGCTGAGGTCGGCTGTGCTTCCCAGCTCTGGAGCCCCCGAAAGATCATCTCAAACACGCAGAGCCAGGTTGATTTCCTCAGAGCTCCACAGTCCTCCTGTTCTAACCAATGTACCCCTATCACAGCCCACCCCCCTCACCACACATCCTTGGACACACACACACACACACACACACACACACACACACACATCCTTGGCTACCGGAGACCTCCTCTCAGAATACTTCTTTCCCAACCGCGCATGCCTCTCTAGAGTAGCGCTGCAATTGCTCTCCTCAGTTCCCACCAATCTCTTGGCAATCAATGATGGGATTGGCTTTTCCATAAGACTGAGGAGCTCAGCATAGGGTTAGGAGTCTATGGACTCCCTGAAATTGTGTGTAAACAGAGCAGACATGCACAATTCTGATTTGCTAGAGGACATAAGCAGTCTGTGGGCCTTGGAGGGCCGCACAAAGTCGCTATATGCAAAGCAGCACATGTCATTCCTGATAGGAGAGCTGAACGCCTCTCATCCCTGGGGTGGCTGTGAGATTTTTTTTTTTTTTTTTACTTTTTTTTTGAGACGGAGTTTCGCTCTTGTTACCCAGGCTGGAGTGCAATGGCGCGATCTCAGCTCACTGCAACCTCTGCCTCCTGGGCTCAGGCAATTCTCCTGCCTCAGCCTCCTGAATAGCTGGGATTACAGGCACGCACCACCATGCCCAGCTAATTTTTTGTCTTTTTAGTAGAGACGAGGTTTCACCATGTTGACCAGGATGGTCTCGATCTCTCGACCTCATGATCCACCTGCCTCGGCCTCCCAAAGTGCTGGGATTACAGGCTTGAGCCACCGCGCCCGGCGGCTGTGAGATTTGACTAGACTTGCAGGGTCTCGTTCCTGAGCCATTACAACACCCCAATCTCTGGTGGAACTCTGGGTGACAGGGCACTCGTAAGATGCAAGGCAGCACAATGTACCGCTTGGAAATTGCCTTAGATGAGTTTCCTTTTTCATGGGGCTAAACGTCCATTGGTAGGTGATCATCAACCCAACCTGTGGGTCCCATCCAACCCCCTGCCCTCCCATGTGGGCAACGGCTGCAGCGCACCCTTTGATGTGGAAATGCACCATTGTGACTCTATCAAAGGAGGGGCCACTGACCTCCTGCCAGGCAGAGGTCTTCCTAATGGGGAGACAGGCTGGTCTTCCTTCAGGTGGGTAGAACATCAGCCAGGCCTGCCAGCCTCTCACACTGGGAGGCAGCAGTCCCGTGAGCAGGTGGTTCAAAAACAAGCACTTGCCAGGGGCAGTGGCTCACGCCTATAATCCCACTTTGGGAGGCCAAGGTGGGCAGATCACCTGAGGTCAGGAGTTCAAGACCAGCCTGGCCAACATGGCAAAACCCCGTCTCTGCTAAAAATACAAAAATTAGCTGGGCATGGTAGCAGCCACCTGTAATCTCAGCTATTAGGGAGGCTGAGGCAGGAGAATCGCTTGAACCCAGGAGGCAGAGGTTGCAGCAAGCCGAGATCGTGCCACTGCAATCCAGCCTAGGCAACAAGAGCGAAACTCTGTCTCAAAAAAAAAAAAAAACCCAAAACCAAAGCAACAACAAAAAACAAGCACTTACTATGTGCTGGGCCCTGTGTGAAACACACTCCTAAGCTCAGTTAAGTCTATTTTATTTCCATTTGACACATGAGGAAACTGAGGCTCTAAGAAGCTAAGTAACTTGCCTGAAGTTTTGCAGCTTGGAAGTAGTCACGCTGAAATCCAGGTCATCTGACTATAAAACCTGCGCTAAATACTGAGTCACGGAGAAGGTGTGGCCCTCCAGTCTGAACATCCCAGCACTGCAGACTGTGTAGAGTTCAGTGGGATGCTGGGAGGTGTGAGTAGGGGCCTCCTAGGTAGCAAAGCTTGGGGAATGCCAGATGAAAGAAAATTCAAGGGGTTTCTTTGCTGCAGGGCTTGTCAGAGACTTTGATGTGCTAATGACCCACTGTGACTCTATCAGAGGAGTGGCTTCTGCAGGATTTCCCAAATTCACTTGACCAGAGTTACTTCTTTATGGTAGACAAGTTCCCCAATGTCACAGATACAGAAATGAAGGCCCAGAGAGGGGAAGCTATTACCCTAGGGTCGCAGAGCACATTTTTGTGACAATCAGAAAACTCTAGTCACTCAGTGCCACCCACCTTTTCACCAGCCCCTCCCCCTCTGCTCTTGGAAGCCTGGTCTTTTCCCAAGCCTCAGGTGTCCACCATTCCTAATGGAGCCCCACTGTCTCCCAGGCCACTGGTGGGAGGAGAGAGAAGTGCCTGCTGCTCTTCAGGGGCCTGTGCCAGGCCGGGGTCCACCTTGTACGCTGTTATCATGTGCCCCGGGAGCAAAGGGCGATGGCAGGCAGGCTGTGCACACTTTTTATGGCCTGGCCACCTCCCAGAACAGTAAACAGAGGGGCAGGCAGCTGGCACCAGAGCCCCTGGGGAGAGAAGGCCCCAGGTAGCAGATTCCCAAGAGTTCAAAAAAATTAGACTTTCAGTTCATATTGCTCAAGTTCCTTTTCTCCTTTATTCCCTTCTTGGCCTGACCCATACTCACTAGTCCTTTCAGTCTCAATTCAAACATTACCTCCTCCAGGAAGCCTTCCAGGATAAGCTAGGAGTGCGCTCTGCTCTTCCTGGATGCTCTGTCTCCCTTGACGCTCTGAGTATAGCTCTGATTGGTCTTTATCCTGTTATATTAGTGTCATCTGTGTGCATGGCAGTCTTCCCCACTGGACTGGGGACTTCTGAAGAGCAATTCAGGATCCCTGAAGTCAGATCCTGAGGGGGGGCTTTGTGGATTCTCTCCTGCTCTAGCCGCCCAGACCGCATGGACCCTGAACGCATTCGCCCCCTCTAGACCTTGCTCCCCTACCCTGGAGATGCCCTTCTCTATAAACTTCCCCCTCCACATCTTCCCAGACCATGCTTTCACACCCCTCCTCCAGTCTAGGGGAAAGCACTATGTGCTTCCCACGCTGACACGCCTGGCACATGGGGGTGAGCAACAAACGTCATCTATTGAAAGAAAAACCTGCCAGCCTCGGTGGTTCACGTCTGTAATCCCAGCACTTTGGGAGGCCTAGATGGGCTGATCACCTGAGGTGGGGAATTCGAGACCAGCCTGACTGACACAGAGAAACCCCGTCTCTATTAAGAATACAAAATTCAACCCAAATGCCCATCGATAATAGACTGGATAGGGAAAATGTAGCACATATACACCATGGAATACTATGCAGCCATCAAAAACGATGAGTTCGTGTCCTTTGTAGGGACATGGATGAACCTGGAAACCATCATTCTCAGCAAACTGACACAAGAGCAGAAAATCAAACACCCCATGTTCTCACTCATAGGTGGGTGTTGAACAATGAGAACACATGGACACAGGGAAGGGAGCACTAAACACTGGGGTCTGTTGGGGGAAAATGGGGGAGGGACGGGGGGGTGGGGAGGTGGGAAGAGATAGCATGGGGAGAAATGCCAGATATAGGTGATGGGGAGGAAGGCAGCACATCACACTGCCATGTTTGTACCTATGCAACAATCTTGCATGTTCTTCACATGTACCCCAAAACCTAAAATGCAATTTAAAAAAAAAAGTGCTACACTTCAAAAAAAAAACAAAAACAAACAAACAAAAAACACTTGATTTGACTTTGAAGGGAAAGCATATAATTTTCAAAAGTTAAGCAAAGTTAAGTAAATTTACTAAATTTTTTTATGTTGTATCATAAAATAGAATTTATTGTAATAGAATCCTGTAAAATATATGAGTTACCATTCCACAAAGTAGAAATAAAGTCTGGTCAAAGAAAAAAAAAAAAGAATACAAAATTAGCTGGCCGCAGTGGTGCATGCCTGTAATCCCAACTACTTGGGAGGCTGAGGCAGGAGAATATCTTGAACCCAGGAGGCGGAGGTTGCGATGAGCCGAGATGGCGTCACTGCACTCCGGCCTGGGCAACAAGAGCGAAACTCTGTCTAAAAAAGAAAGAAAAAAAGAAAACTCTGAACTGAACATATCTGAAAAACTCAAAAGACTGATAGAGTGACTCTGATGATTATGCTTACGAAATGAACTCACGTTTTTACATCGTCTCACAGACCTACTTGAACAGTGTCCTGTTTTGATCTTTCAAATGTGTCTTAAAGGTGACCTTGTTGTGAGCCTAAACAAAGGGGAAAGGAATACACAATTGCTGGGGAAGGCGAGGATGATTTGTACTTCTCAAAAATCTTTCTTTAATGCTATGTATAATGATTTTTCTGCATTTTTTAAAAGAGAAGAAAAATTTATTCTTGAAGCTGCATCCAAGAGATTCCACTCTGTATACAGCACCTGTCCGGCTGTGAGCTCTGCTTGGTCCAGATAAAGTCCTCTGGGGGCTCCCTGGACCCTGATGGACAGCCTGGTGGGGTATAGAAACCTGGTAGGGTAGACTCTGCCCGCTTCTCCCCTCCAGGGGCCTCCCTCTCAATCCAGAGGCCTCACTGAGAGTGATCATGAGGGCTGTGATTTTGCAACCCAGTGGAGCAGTCAGAGCCAGTGCTGTGGGCTTTGTGCTTAGCAGCCAGCCTGGGGAGGGCTCAGCGCCCTTATGATGGGGGCAGGTAGAGGTGAGGCTGCAGGAAGAGGCAGGTGTGAGTTGACCACGTTTCTCAGGTCATGCATGCTCTGCAAGCAGCCCATCTATTTTAGCTCCATCCCTTTTCTCCAGGGTCAGTCGGGTCCCTATAGCAGCCTTCCGCGGCACCCCTGAACCTATGGAGGAGGAGACAGGGCCTGGAGCCTTGTCTAGGCCCCTCCCCCAACCATTTGGGGCTTGAGATGCCCACAGGAGATTGAGATCATCCACCCTGGACTCCCTTCTCCCCCAGAGGTCTAGAGCACAGGCCCTGGAAGAGGTCTTTATCCAACAGGCTTACTGCACAGATGGGTCAAGGGCATGCAGATCGTAGATTGGTCACTGTCCATTGTGTCCCAGAAGGTCAGTGGCAGGACTGAGACTCAGATTAGACCTCCTGGGTCCACAGGACCCACACCCCCAGCACCCGAGTCCCCAGGTCCCCTGGCACACAGGCTGGGCATGGGGCTATGGCAGAAACTCCTCTTTGACAGGCATTGGGGAGGAGGTGCCCAGGAGGCTGGTGTTGCTGGGGCACAGGCCCCCCAGGGACGGCCCTGCTGGGGTGGCTGTGATGTCATGGGCGGTCGGTGGCTGTGGGGGCTGCTGCTGCTGCTGCTGCTTCTTCTTGTTCACTTTGCGCTCCTTTGCCCGCCGGTTTTGAAACCAGATCTTGACCTGTGGGGTTGGAGGACAGAGAAGTGGCAGCAGGGAGAGCGGAGGGGAGAGTGCAAGAAGGAGACAGGACAGTGAGCCCCTATTTCTCCATGTGGCTTGTCCCCTCTCCAGCCACCCAGACCACATGGGCCCTGAACTCATTCCCCCGTTCTAGACCCTGCACCCCTACCCTGGAGATGCCCTTCTCTGTAACCTTCCCCCTCCCCATCTTCCCAGGCCACACTTCTTCCAGGAAGCCTTCCCTGTTACCCCGTGACTGCTCCCCTAATGTAAACAGCACGTACACCTCCTAAGGCACTGATCCTAACCTGCTGTAGCCTGTGGCTAATCAGATCCTCTTACCCCCACCTTTGGGGACAAGGATATTGGGTTTTATTGAGGGAGGGTGCTGGCAGCACCTCAGTTTCTGCTGTGCTGTGTGACAATGGCCTGGAGACTCAACCTCTCTGTTTTCCTTCTACTGAGCTCTGTAATCTGCTAGCAGCCTGGAGATCATAGTCCTCGAACTGCTCCTATGGCTGAGATGGGAAGACATACACACCTGCCGTTCAGTAAGCCCCAGATTGGCAGCCAGCTCTGATTTCCGCCGGATTGTGATGTAACGGCTGTAATGAAACTCCTTCTCCAGCTCCAGGCGTTGGTGGTCGGTGTAGACCACGCGGTACTTGTCCTTGGTCCGAGTCTTACCTGAGAAGCAGAAGGAGCCAGGAAGGAAGGTGAGTTGAGAGGCGGAGACTGCAAAAAAGGACCCCCAGGAGGAAGACAATCCAGGCTCCCTGAAGCAGGACCCTGCGGTGGGGAGAGATGTACACCCCAGGCAGGGTTCCCCTCTGGGGAACAGTCATTCCCCAGACTCAGACCTGCAGACTCACAGTATGGGAGGCAGGTATTCCTCCCAGGCCCGTCGGGGAGGCAGTGAGGCTCACAGCAGGAGAGCAACCAGCTCAGGGTTACACGGCAGGCTGCTGACGGAGCTGCGGCGTCAACCAGGTCTCCCAACCCGAGCCCTATTCCGAAGGCCAGCTCCAACAGCTTTAAACCAGCAGCTTCCAGATGTGGCTTCAGAACAGACATTCTCCAGGAGCTTGTGAGGAACACAGCTTCAGGGCGTCCCTGACCAGTTAATCAGAAAGCCTGGGTGTGGAATTCGCATTTTTAACAAACTCCCCAGGTGGTTCTAACTCTGTAGTCAGATGTCAGACGGGTTTGAATGCTGGAGCCGTGGAGGGGATGCCCACAGGCAAGGGTGATGGAGACTAATGAGACGGCAGCTGCTCTTTCCTCCCGTGCAAGCAAAGAGAGAAGGCAAGCGCAGCAGGTCGAGGCGGAAGCAGAAAGAATCTGGAACTGTCCCAGGTGTGCACTCCCAGTTGCTGCCTGGGGATGGCTTCAATGTCACATGGGGAGGACTGGGGCTGCTGGTAGACCCCTAGGACCTGCCAGTTACCTCAAAGGCTCTGGCTTACGATACCACACCAGAGGCTGGACTGCCCAAGCCATCCATACTCCCTGCTGTGTCCAGACACCAGGCAGAAATGTACTCACTGAGCTCCTGCTGTGAGCCAAGCACTGGGCTACAGCACTGAGCAAAATAAAGCAAACCCCTGTCCTCATGACGCGTATGTTCTAGGGGAGGGAGACGGGCAAAAAGAAAAATAGACACGGAAAATATTTGATATGCTAATTGATAAGTATTTCAGATGAAAAGGAAGCAGGGAGCCTCAGGACGGTGGCTAATGCCTATAATTCCAGCACTTTGGAAAGCTGAGGTGGGTGGATCACCTGAGGTCGGGAGTTCAAGACCAGCCTGACCGCCGGGTGCGGTGGCTCAAGCCTGTAATCCCAGCACTTTGGGAGGCCGAGGCGGGTGGATCACGAGGTCGAGAGATCGAGACCATCCTGGTCAACGTGGTGAAACCCCGTCTCTACTAAAAATACAAAAAATTAGCTGGGCATGGTGGCGCGTGCCTGTAGTCCCAGCTACTCAGGAGGCTGAGGCAGGAGAATTGCCTGAACCCAGGAGGCGGAGGTTGCGGTGAGCCGAGATCGTGCCATTGCACTCCAGCCTGGGTAACAAGAGCGACACTCTGTCTCAAAAAAAAAAAAAAAAAAAAAAAAAGACCAGCCTGACCAACACAGAGAGACCAATTAGTTGGGCATGGTGGCTCATGCGTGTAATTCCAGCTATCTCAGGAGGCTGAGACAGGAGAATCACTTGAACCCTGGAGGTGGAGGTCACGGTGAGCTGAGATCACCCCATTGCACTCCAGCCTAGGCAACAAGAGCAAAACTCTATCACACAAACACACACACACGCACACACACAAAGGGAAAGGTAGCAGGGAAGGATGTCTGGGAATTTAGGGAGGAGGCGGGTTGTGATTTTAAATAGAATGGGCCGTGAAGGCCTTCCTGAGAAGAATTTCAGCAAAGGTCTAAAGGAGGTAAAAGAAAAGAATCATGCCAGGCTGGGTGTGGTGACTCATGCCTGAGCACTTGGGGAGGCTGAGGCGGGAGGATCACCTGAGGTCAAGAGTTCAAAACAAGCCTGGCCAACATGGTAAAACTCTGTCTCTACTAAAAAATACAAAAATGAGTCGGACGTGGTGGCCTATACCTTAATCCCAGCTATCGGGAAGTCTGAGGCAGAACAGGAGAATCACTTGAACCCAAGAGGTGGAGGTTACGGTGAGCCTAGATCGCACCACTGCCCGCCAGCCTGGATGACCAAATGAGACTCCATCTCAAAATGCAGACATCTGGTGAGAGGGTTCCAGGCAGAGGAAACAGCAAGGGCAAAGGCCCTGAGGTGGAGCATGCCTGCTGTGTGCCTGCTGTGTGCCTGGCGTCTGCCAGTGAGGAACTGTGAGGAAGCTGCTGGAGCTGAGGTGCAGTGAGAAGGGGGACGGGACAGGAGACGAGGGAGGGACTCTGGGTTTTCCTCCGTTTGGGATGGGAGCCACTGCCGGATTCTGAGCAGAGGAGACACAGAGTCTGATGTAGGCTTTAATATGACTCTGGCTACTGCGCAGAGAACAGATTTGCAAGAGGAAGGGGAAATGCAGGGAGAGCTGCCATAATGTAGGAGAGAGGGCGTGGCTTGGCTTCCTTGTGGGGCTCAGCCTGGGGCCCAGACCTCGATTTGAGGACCAACTGGGGTTAATGTCAGGGCTTTCTTTGGGACTGGGATCAGAGGTCTGTCTGGAGAGAATATTAAGAGTCATGCTTGGCCCGGGCTGGTGTGGGGCCTGGCTAAGCACCAGTTTCCTTTATAAGAAGCTGAGCACGTGGCTATAAATAGGAGGCACAGGCAAGCACATCCAGACCCGCACATGCTCCCACCAGGGTATGGCAGGTCTCTGAAAGACCATCAACCCCTCCCGCCTCTCCCAAGTGCCCCCACCACCCCCCAGCCTTCACCTTCTTGGGTCTCAGCCCCAGCCCTGCCTGTCCCTCAGCACCCCTGCACTAACCACCCACCTACCCCCCTTCTGACACCTGCCCCCCTTCACTAAGCCCACGCAGCTTGGCAGGACAGCCACTGGGCTCCCCGTGAGCCAAATGGCTTTGTGGAGAATGGGAGACAGCAGATGTTCCTGGGCAGCTTTTCCCTGCGTTTCCTGCCAGAGCAGAGGAACCGCATCGGACGTTTCCATGTCCACTGACCTCAGCCCGCTGCCCAGCATAGCCCGGGATAGCCTCGGCCTTCCGCCAGGCCTGGCCCCAGGAAAGGGATAAGGGAGTGGCTGCCCAGGCCTTGGCTCCAGATGGGACCTCTCCTTGGCCTAGAAAATGCAATGCCGGCTCAAACACAGTTCTGCCTAATGCCACCGGCATCGGAGCCCAGCATGGCTCTGAATCCACAGACCCACTGGATTCCCTGGGCTAAAGCCGGAAGGGACTGTGAGAGTTTAGGCTCCTCCCATTTTACTGAGGAAGAGACCACAGTTCTCAATGGTTACATGGCGGCTGGAGGGCCAAAGAAGAGGCCTGGTGAGCTCTTCTAATCTAACCACCCTGGGCAGTCAGGGTCAGCGGAGGCCCAGGCCATGCCCCCCGTCTAGAGCTCTTGCTGCCTCTCCAGGGCACCACGCCTCAAGCTGCCATGTTTAGAGCCCACTGAGCCTGCCATGGAGCCCCCAGAGTGCTGGTAACAGAAGCTTGAACAGCAGACCACCCCTCCATTGCTACGTATGGAAAAGGAGGGCTCAGACCGGGGTGAGGCAAGGCCAGTGAGAGCCCCAGACTGGGGGCCCTTGAAATGCCTGGAGGGCTCGTAGTCACCCTGAGGAAGACGGGCCTAAGGCAGGGCATGAGGCTCCCTGCCCACCCAGACTGTGGCCTAGAGATCACAGGCAGTGGTCCTGAAGATGCCTTTTCCTTACAGTCCTAGCACCCACTCCTGCTCCTTCCGCTGAGCAAGCCCAGACCCATGACAGGCATTTCACAGGTGCGGGAAAGTGGGCTCAGAAAGGGCACTTGTGGAGGGCCGTCCTGACTGGTCATGGTACGAACCAGGACTCAGGTGTTCTGACCTCAGACCCAGCTCTTCCACAAGTGAAGGGGTTGGAGCGAGACCAGATGGAGATAGGGTTTAGCTGTACCATTTTCCCTCTGTCCTGGCAAGGTTACCAGGACAGACCTGGCCCACAGGCCTTGTCACCCCTCTCTGGGCTCTGGAGAGGGGCTGGTGGGCTCAGGAACCCACTGGCCAACTTCTCTCTGGTGGAGCTGCTTGTAACACATCGTTTTATGCTAAGAAAATGGCTTTGCCAAAGAACAAAATGTTTGCTATCACACCGTGTGGCTCAGGAACCAGGGAATCCCATATGCTCTTCCAGGAGTGAGAACCGAAACATACTCCTTAGCGCCCAGCTTGGCGATATCTAGCCTCATTCAACAGGCACATACCCTTTGACCCAAGAATCCCACTTCCAGCAACTGATCCCACCAAGAACTGCCCAAAGCTACATCTGTTTCCGATAGCACAAGACGAAAAACAACGTCCATGTACACAAGCAGGGAGCTGGTTAAATAAGGGATGGTGCAGCCGTAGAGAGGAGCATTATGCAGTCATTAAAAAGAAACTTTAAAACCCCATATGTTCCAATATGGAGCAAGTTCTAAGATGTGTGGGAAAAAAAGCAGGACAGAATAGTGTAAATAGTATGTTGCCATTTATGTATGAAAACAGGGGAGAAACACACATACTCACACATCTGTGTACCCACATAGTTCTCTCTGAAAGAATATACAAGAAGCCAGTCACAGGGGGTGCCCCTGGGGGAGCACTGGAGGTTGGAAAGCCACAAGTAGGAGGGAGACTTTGGGGGTTTTAGAATCTTTACCAAGCGTAAGTTTGAATTTGTGTTTTTAATGACAGCAGGGAGCCCTGGGCTCCAGTCCCAGCTCTGGGCTGGAACTCCTGACTGCCCCAAGAAACCTCTGCAGCCTGGGAAGGAGCGGGCAGGGAGGTGCGTGAGAGCAGTGGGGTGGGGAGAGGGCTCAGGATGAATTATTTACAGGCCCCTGGGACGCTGGAGCTAAGAGGGAAGTCCAGGCTCCTGTAACAGGTGTCTGCTGAGGGGCCAGCCACGCCCAGTCATCTAATGAGTAACCCTCTGGGCCAGATGCCAGCATAAATGGGTGGGAGGGAGAATGAGGAGCCCCCTTAGCTCTTCAGGGGTGGGCACAGAGGGACCTTGGGTAACTCGCCCAAATGGGAGGCTTTCTCTGTGTTCCAGTTTTGGGATGCGAATGCCCCATCCATATCATCAGGCCACCATGAGAAGTAGCAAACTCCCGTCCCCTAGAGCGTGCACAGTACAGGCCAATGGCTCCCAGCACCTGGCCAGCAGCCTTGGAACTGCCTGGGGAGCTTTTTCACAGTGCAGATTCTAGCCCCAGAAATTAAAATTCAGTGGCACTAAAACGGGGTTCAGAAACTTAGTACTTAGATAGTTTTCCAGGTGGCCCTGAGGTGTGGTTGGCTGTATAGTCAACTCCTCTCTGTGCTGGCAAGGCTGCCAGTGAAGATCTGGCCCACAGACCTTTCTCTGGACTCTGGAGCTCAACAGAAGTGCACTCTGTGATTCTAGAGGTGTCTTGGGGCAGTCAGGAGTTCCAGCCCAGAGCTGGGACTGGAGCCCAGGGCCCCTGGATGTCATTAAAGCAAACCTCTGTGGTTGTAGAGTGCAACTTCTCACTGGCTGGGTAACCTAGGAAGTCTCCTCACCTCTCTGAGTCTCATTTTCTGAATTTGCAAAATGGGGAAAATTAATATTCTAATAACAGCCAACACGTTCATGAGCCAGGATCTTTGTATACATCTCTCAATGACCCATGGAGTTGGGCAACTGTTACTCTATTTTACAGATGAGAAAACTCAGAGAGGACCACACATCAGGCAGGTGGGATTCAAAGCCAGATCTATCTGGCCTCAGAAACAGCGATAGAACCTATCAATCGGATAGTACGAGGTCTCTTGTAGTTCTCTCCAACCCTACGGCATACAGGGGCTCACTTGAGTTGGATGGGCGATGTCCAGCAAAGTACCTGGAATGCAGGAGGTGCGTGGGGAAGGTCTTACTCGTTTCCAACAGTGGTGGGATGACCATCTGGCAGGAATGCCAGGAAACGGATCTGTGCAATGGCCAGTCTGCTAAAAAAGACCATTTACTTATAAGGTCCCTTCCAACTTGGAAACATGAACCTCTCAATGTTTGTTGATTCTCTGATTGTGTTTGTTATTGTAGCTGAAAGAATTCTAAGACCAATTTCACATTCTGAGAGTCTAGACACTGAGCTTGCCCAGCTGGAGGATGGGGACAGGAGCCACGGTGGCCTGCAGTAGGGGCTCCCCATCCAGCCTGGGCCAGGCAAGGACAGAGTGTGGCCTCTGCTCCAGCACAACCAAACGGCCCCTAGGTCAGCACTTCCTTTGCCCTCTTCCTGCTGGGTGTGTGGCCCTGGGGAATGACCAGCTTTGGCCCTCAGGGCCTAGACTACAAATCCAGCCCCAGAAACCTTCCTGACTCCTCTCTGGGTGGTCCAGCCCCAACTGCCTGTGCTTCAAGATCCGAACCCCCAACACACATATGCACAGAGGCATGCATGTCTGTATACACAGGGGCTTGCTAAAAATGCAGATTCCCAGGCCCCAGCCTGGACTGACTGCATCTTAATTTCTCAGTCATTTTTTTTTTTTTTTTTTTTTTTAAACAGAGTCTCGCTCGGTGGCCCAGGCTGGAGTGCAGTGGCATGATCTTGGCTCACTGCAACCTCCGCCTCCTGGGTTCAAGTAATTCTTCTGCCCCAGCCTCCTGAGTAGCTGGGACTACAGGCACATGCCACCATGCCCGACTGATTTTTGCATTTTCAGTAGAGACGGGGTTTCACCATGTTGGCCAGGCTGGTCTTGAACTTCTGACCTCATGATCAACCCGCATCGCCTCCCAAAGTGTTGGGATTACAGGCGTGAGCCCTCGCGCCCAGCCAATTTTTCAGTCATCTTTAACAAGGCCCCTGTGGATTCTGAACCACCAGCTGAAGTCAGTAGGTCTTGGTCCCAGTTCCATGCCATTTGTGTGGCCTTGAATTAGTTCCTCCTCTCCTCTGGGCCTCGGTTTTGCCTGTACACCAGTCCAAGTACCCTCTAGACTGTAGCTTTGAGCCCTCCCTTAAGGATGAGACCTCCCCACTCCCAATACCTTGCTGCCTGCCACCCTGGGCAACCCCTGCAGAAAGCACACGCCCAACATACCCTCCAGCCAAGTCCCTCAGAGAGCCACACTGCATGCAGCAAGAGGCGATGGGGAGCTCACCCGTGTCTGTGACGCCAGTGTGGGAATGACAAACGGAAGGGCATAGGGCTTTTGGCAGCAGGGGATCAGGGGAGGTGGGAACAGGGTAGCCATAGAATCCTGCTGCAAAGAGCCCCCTTCTCCAAGATAAGGAAGTAAGTTCAGAGAGCTGGCAGGTCACTTGCTGTGGATGGCTGCAGGGCCAATAGGCAAAGGAAAGGTTGGGACAGAGGGACTCAGGAGGACTGATCTCCCTGCCCCAGATAACACATGTAGGAGCGCTGCAAGGGTGGCAGGGCGTGGGCCAGCTCAGAGGTGGTAGCACTTCTGGTGAGGGGTCTAAATTGTAGTCGCGTCACACTCTACTGAGGTTTGGTAAAGGCTGGGTGTACAGGCGAGCTTCCAGACCTTGCCTGGTGGCAGAGACCTGGGCTGTGGTCCAGCCTGGCCCTCTTAGTTGAAGGACTTGACAAGTGACTGAACTTCCCTGGGCTTTCCTTACCCTGCCTGGGAAACAGGAGGGCTGCGAGAGCAGTCTGGAAAAGGGTAAAAAGCTGTGGAGACAAAAAAGGAGAAAACAGAGCTATTTGCAGAAGTGGGTACGTTGGTGGAGTCCCTCGTGCGAGAGAGGAACGTCGCCTAATGGGAAGCTACAGGGCCAAGAAAACAGTGGCCTGGTAGTGGGGAGATTGGCAGGCCCACCAGCTGGACATGTGATCCCTTATTTGGGCCTGTTTCCCCATCTGTACCACCAGGGGGAAGGCCCTCCAGTGTGCCTAACCTCACCAGCTCCACGATGGAAGGATGTCCTTCCTGGGACATGAGGCTTTCTGCCTGACCCACAGTTGGGTCCTTGTCCTGGCTGATCTGGCAGTCCCAGGCTGCTAATATCATGGTTCCCCACTCAAGCCCTGAGCACGGATGAGGCTGGCATGGGGGCGAGGAAAGGGGGACGCTGGCCAGGCCAGCTATTTCGGTAGCACAGCAGCCTTAGCCAGATTCTCCTCCCCACTGTCAGTCTGCTTCCTGGTTAGAGTTCTTCATTATCTCTGCACCCTCCTCCTCCAGGGCCACCTTTGCATCATCTGCTGCCCTGTCTTCATCAAGGTCCACAATTGGACCTGGCTTCAGGAGGTAGCAAAGGGGAAGGGACTTTAGAGTCAGACAGAGACCAGTGGCTCTCCCTGAGTCTGGCCATACGCCAGTGGTATGTCCCTGGGCAAGCTGCTGGACCTCTTTGCGTTTTAGTTTATTTATCTTTAAAATGAAGACATGAATGCTTTCTTCGTACGGTAGTTATGGAGACCAATGTGATAACCTACTTAACAAAGTACTTATTAATAAAAACTATGATGATGAAGATGATGATGTTACCACAGAGACAAAGCAGCTGAAAGAGGCAGGAGAGTGGCCAGGCGCGGCGGTTCACGCCTGTAATCCCAGAACTTTGGGAGGCTGAGGTGGGTGGATCACCTGAGGTCAGGAGTTCAAGACCAGCCTGACCAACATGGTGAAACCCTGTGTCTACTAAAAATACAAAAATTAGACAGGCATTGTGGTGTGTGCCTGTAATCCCAGCTACTCTGGAGGCTGAGGCAGGAGAATAGCTTGAATTCAGGAGTTGGAGGTTGCAGTGAGCTGAGATCATGCCATTGCACTCCAGCCTGGGTGACAAGAGGAAAACTTCATCTTTTTTTTTTTTTTTTTTTTTTTTTGAGATGGAGTTTCGCCCTTGTTACCCAGGCTGGAGTGCAATGGCGCGATCTCGGCTCACCGCAACCTCCGCCTCCTGGGCTCAGGCAATTCTCCTGCCTCAGCCTCCTGAGTAGCTGGGATTACAGGCACGTGCCACCATGCCCAGCTAATTTTTTGCACTTTTAGTAGAGACGGGGTTTCACCATGTTGACCAGGATGGTCTCGATCTCTCGACCTCGTGATCCACCCTCCTCGGCCTCCCAAAGTGCTGGGATTACAGGTTTGAGCCACCGCACCCGGCGCCAAAACTTCATCTTAAAAAAAAAAAAAAAAAGCCAGGCACGGTGGCTCTCACCTATAATTCCAGCACTTTCGGAGGCCAAGGCAGGCAGATCACAAGGTCTGGAGTATGAGACCAGCCTGGCCAATATGGTGAAACCCCTGTCTCTACTAAAATACAAAAGAATTAGCCGGGCATGGTGGCATGTGCCTATAATCCCAGCTACTCTATAGGCTGAGACAGGAGAATTACTTGAACCTGGGAGGCAGAGGTTACAGTGAGCTGAGATTGTGCCACTGCACTCCAGCCTGGGCAACAGAATGAGACTCCGTTTCAAAAGAAGAAAAAAAAAGAGGCAGGAGAGATTCCTCAGTGCAAGAACAAGGAGCTCATGCAGAATGGATTTCCATTCTGGGAACTCTTGAGAGGGATTTTTCTGCACTGTTTAATATGACAGCCACTAGCCACATTAATTAAATATGTTTCTTAGTCACACTAGCTGCATTTCCAGTGTTCAACAGCCACATGCAGCTGGTGGCTAGCCAACTGGACAGCGCAGACACAGAGCATTTCCATCATGGTGGAAAGTCCTACTGGTCAACACTGCTAGATCAAACTCCTACCAGGGTCGGGACGCCCACACTGCAGCACACGCCTACTCGCTGCAAAGGAGCCGGTTCTTGCATCTGCCACCCATTTATATCCCTCCTGAGTTTTTCCACAGGGACACCGTCAGCCTTGGACAGCCCTTTCAGATTTACAGACAGCAGCTGCATCCCTTCGGGTCTTCTCCTAGGCTGAAGAACTTGAGGCCTTTCTGGGCTGTTTCCTGGTGGAGTTTCCAGGCCGCTGCTCACCTGGCCATCTTCCTCTAGTCTAGTCTGGGAGTGCAGCCCTTGCTGCTCCATACAGGTGTAGCTCCTGAAGTCTCACATTCGAGGTGGGGCTGCAGTGAGGGGCTCTGCCTCCAGCCCCTTCCTACCCCTAGCTGGCTACGTGACCTTGGTGAAGACCTTCCCCTTAGGCCTTGGCTCCCTGAATGCTCTTTGAGGCTAGGGCCATGCCATTTAGCTCACCAGCACCTATCACACACAGTGAGTACTTGATGAATCCTTGGTGAATACATAAAACAAATCTGCTACTTTCTCTGCTTCCTTAACTCAATAAATAGCACCTCCATCCTCCAGCCATTCAGATCACAAGCCGAGGTGGCACCTCTGAGTCCTGTCTCCCTTGCTCCCCACATCTACCCCTGCAGTGGGCAGCTCAGCCTCCAAAGCACAGCCTTCCGCCTATCTCCATTGCTCGAAAAGCTTAGCCTGAGCCACTCCTCTAATGGAGAAGAAATGTGCCGTTCTGGGGACAGAAGTCTTGCATTTGAAAAAATGTTGAACACACTGAGCACTGAATAGATGCTGGTTCGCATCATGATTACCGTAACTGCTCAGTACTTACTTGATAGATAGTTTATTACCTCCTTCATGGCGGAGGAGGCGGTAGATTAAAAACAAACAAACAAATGAAATAATGACAAACTGGGATTCGTAGTAGGAAGGAAATCGAGCCATGAGCTCAACTGAGTGGGGAGGTAGGGGGAAGAACCCTGCTTTACTTAGCTGGGAGAGGACACCAGGAACAGGCCTTATTTATTTATTTTGAGATGGAGTCTTGCTCTGTGGCCCAGGCTGGAGTGCAGTGGCATGATCTCAGCTCACTGCAAGGTTCAAGCGATTCTCCTGCTTCAGCCTCCTGAGTAGCTAGGACTACGGGCACCCGCTACCACGCCCAGCTAATTTTTGTATTTTTTAGTAGAGACGGGGTTTCACCATGTTGGGCAGTCTGGTCTTGAACTCCAGACCTTGTGATGCTCCCGCCTCGGCCTCCCAATGTGCTGCAATTACAGACGTGAGCCACTGTGCCCAGCCAACAGGCCACATTTAAGCCAAGACCTGAGGTTGAGAAGGAGGCTTCCATGTCATGAAGACAGAGGGAGATTCCAGGAAGTGAACAGCATGCACGAAGGCCCCCAGGCAGGGAGGAGCAGAGTGGGGGCAGAGAGGGCAGCCTCCTTGCGCAGGTGAACCCGTCTGCCTTGTACAGACCATTTTCTCCAATGCCTAAGAGCATGTTCATCACAGAAGACACCCAGAATATTACTGCTTGCTTGCTTGAATGAATGAATGAGAGAGGCACAAGATCAGGCTAGAGAGGCCGGCAGAACCTCTAACAGAGAAACTTGGATTTGGTTTCAAGAGCAACAGGAAGCCATGGGAGGGTGTGGGGCTTGCTCCTTCTTTCTATTGATGGGGGGGGATCCACGTGGGGTACATCCCACAAGCCTGAGGGGTGAGCATGGCATGGGGAGGGTCTGGCATGCTGACCTGGTGATGGCCCTGATTCCAGATGTGAATGTTTTTTCCACATCCCAGGAGCTCCAACACAGAAACCTGAGAGGCTGGCCCATTAAGATAACTGCCTACAGACACGCCAGACCCTGCTGCTAACAAACCATTTTGGACATTCACAATGATTCCCTAAGCTCTAAACGGCAATATCTGCCAAAGCAGGGGAGAGAAAACACCCAACCAAAAAAAAGCCTTCTGCCACCTTCTAACTGGGTCATTCCCTTTCCCAGCTACATCTGAGCAATGAGGTGTCAAATGTAGCTTTTGCCTTAGAATCGCTTCTAAACAACCTAGCCCCTGCTGGGCTCCCTCCTCCCGCAGCCTCTTACAGTACATCCCTTGCCTAGCTTCCTTTCCCCTCCACCTGGCTGGGATGCCCATGGGGAAGGGGGCTCTCAGGTTCTCCTTCCTGAGTGTGTGGCTTTATTTCACAGACACTTGCTGGGCTGTAGACTGGGTGTGAACACTGTGCTGCCATGTCCTAGCTGTGTGAGCTTGGGCAGGCCCCCTTGCCCTCTCTCTCAGCCTCATTATCCTGATCTATAAAATGAGTCTAATCCTAGATCCTTACACCACACAGGGCTAGCATGAGACTTAGTGAGATCACCCACACAAAGTTCGTGGCACAGTGCCTGGCCCATGGTAAATATTTGGCTAATGCCACAGTTATTTGCTCTATCATGAGCTCCTACTATGTGCGAGGCAGGGTGGGGTTGGTAGGTGGCAGGGATAAACAAGACAATGAAAGTATACGGTCAGGGCCAAGTGTCATGAAAACAAGCGCCTGATGCAGTGCTTGGGAGGGTGGAATCAGGGAGGGCTTCCTACAGGAGACAGCCTTGGAGAAGGAGCAGCATTTGAGCTAGTGAAGAGGCAGGAGAGGGAAGGGAGGGCAATGCAGGCCTAGGGACTAGACTGGAGAGGCAGGGAGTGTGAGGTGTGTGCTCCAGTGCACCTGCTGAGGTCTGGTAGAGGTGGTCACAGGCACCGATGCCCTGAGCACCTACTGTGTGCCAGCTGCAGAGCTGCGCTTTACAGTCTCTTCCGAGATGCAATCCTATTATTATCCTGTTACAATGGAAGAAGCCCAGACTCAGAGAAATGATCCTAATTAACTTGCCTGAGGCTATACAGCTTCTTAAGGACATGCAATCCCAGGTCTGAGACTCCCCAGCCCTGGCTCTTAACTTGCCTTATCTAGGCGTAGTAGTAGAATGGCTTCAATAGATGGTTAGGGCCAGCTCTCAAGAAGGCTCTGAATGCCACAGTAATGGAGCTGGATTTTACAATAATGAAATGGCAATTCCATATCTGTCGGGAGCCACAGAATGCTCTTGAGCAGGGCAGGTGCCTTGAGAAGGTAAATATGGCAATGGTTTTAGAAGACAGCTGGAGCATCACAGAGACGCTGAAGGTGAGAGAGCAGGTTGGTGGCTGTGGCAATGGGCCAAGGGCGAGGGCCTGCACTGTGTGGAGAGAGGAGCATTCATACCCTACACGGGCCTCAGTTTCCCCATCAGAAAGCTGAAGAGGTTGGACCAACATCTAAACCTTGCTCCCAGTCTCATCCCAGTGAACCTCTCCCTAGTCCTGAGACCTCAGCCACCCCAATGGGCCATTAACCTGTGGAGCAGTTTATTCAAAGGAATTGGAGGCTGAGCCTTCTGCAGAGGGGTGATTTGTAACCCTCCTAATGCAAATGCTGATATTTAAAATGCTCCTCATGAAATGCAAAGAGAAAAGGAAAAAAAAAAAAAAAAAAAAAAACGCCTTGTAGTCATTTCCTATCCCGGCCTCACTCAAGGGACACTGATTAGTTGGAGCTGACTAACATCGTCGTTAGGAATTGAAGACTGATTGAAGCCCAACAGCTTCCCTCTCATCTTTCCCTTTGTCACCGCCCCCTCCTTAGAAGAAGCTGAAGTCTTAGTCCCAGCTTCAGCAACCGCACTTCCCCGCGTGAGTCAGGGTGCCATCCAAGTGGAGAAACAGAGGCAGCCAGGTTTCCATTGACCTGAACTGCTTGGCTGGACAGTCACAAGTCCCAATCCTAGGGCTGGAACCCCAGAAACCTGTGTGAAAGCCAAGATCTCACCCACTCCCCTGTTCCCCAGAGAAGCCTTCTGTCTTCATACTTGCCCTCTTCATTCACTCAACAAAATATACTGAGCACCTACTAAATGCCATGCACTGAGCTGGGTGCCAGGATGCAGTGGTGAGTTAAGCAGACACAGCTCTGGACCTCATGGGAACAGACAACATATAAACAACAAGTGTTAGGAAGTGAGTAGATAAGCATTAGTGCTCTGAAGGAAACACAGCAAAGATTCGCCATGGGTGTAGCGAGGAGTCCACTTTGGGAAATGATGGAGGGCTTCACAGAGGAGGTGCGATTAAGCAAAGGTTTGAAGGGTAAGAAGAATCCACTCCTGCAAAGAATCAGGGGAAAGAGCTTTCCTGGAAGAGAGAACAAGACTAGCAGTAGGACTTGGCAGGTCTCAGGAATTAAAAGAAGCTGGAATTGCTTGAGCTTAGAAGCCAAGGTGAGAGCAGCCGGGGATGAGGTCAGGGAGGCAGACAGTTGCAAACGCTGTAGTCTTGTAGACCTCATGAAGGAGTGTGGGGTTCATCCTACACATGATGGGAAACCATCAGAAAATTCTAAATCGACTCTTCTGACATCTAGCCCAGTTCAGCCCCGCTTGTGCGAAACTGGAACATTCCTCGCAGTCTCTGTACCTCGGTTTCCTCATCTACATGTGTGGTCTCTAACTGTCCGGTTTGTCCATTCTTTTTTTTGAGACGGAGTTTCGCTCTTGTTACCCAGACTGGAGTGCAATGGTGTGATCTCGGCTCACCGCAACCTCCGCCTCCTGGGTTCAAGCAATTCTCCTGCCTCAACCTCCCGAGTAGCTGGGATTACAGGCACGTGCCACCATGCCCAGCTAATTTTTGTATTTTTAGTAGAGATGGGGTTTCACTATGTTAACCAGGATGGTCTCGATCTCTTGACCTCGTGATCCACCAGCCTCGGCCTCCCAAAGCGCTGGGATTACAGATGTGAGCCACCCTGCACGGCCAGTTTGTCCGTTCTTGAATGCTCAAGGCTCAGAAACAGGGGAAGAAGGGGCTGGCCAGGATTGGTGGCAGGCTGAAGACCTGGTGGCCAGTGCCCATGGGGTTTGGGAGGCCAGTGGCATGCACGAACCTTCCTTCAGCTGTCCTGGACAGCAGCATTGCACAGGAACCATTCCTGGAAACCCTGTCACTTCATTGCCCAGAAGGAGAAACTGAGGCCAGAGACAGGAGAGGCTTGGCCTCTATCTCAGGGAGAGTCAACATTCCCAACCCAATTCTGCCCCACTTCAGAAGCACTGAAGGGAGAGTCAGATGCCCCGGGAAGACAGGCAGCACCTTCTAACTTCAGGAAGGTCAGGGTTCCGGCATCCTCTGCAGAAGGGAGCTAACCTGGCTCCTGGGAAGTTCCTTTCCTGGAGCCTCAGGACCCCCCAGAACTCCTTCTGCCTTTTTCTCTATTATGGGAGAGCGGGAAATGCTTTTTTTTTTTTTTGCCCAGGGCAGACTCATCTGCCTGCAGGCAACAGTTTTCAAGCAACTTTTGAGACCAGAGGCTGAGCCGGGTTCAGCAGCCCAGAGACACGAGGTGATTTGTATGGAAGCTCCTCCAGGATCCCCCAGTCCTCTGACACCCACTGGCACAATCCTTTTCCCTCACACCAAGTCCCCACACATAGAGAACCTCCCCATTCATCTCCAAAGTCACCCCATGAGCAGGAAGCAGCAAGTGGAACAGAGGAGCAGGAAAGGCAGGCTTCCTTCTCCAGAGCCTCGCAGACTGAGAACTGCAGGAGCCTGAGCACTGGTGTGCCACCACCTCTTCTCATATCATGCAGGGTTCTTAACTCCAGATTTATGGATAACGCCTCTGGAGGCCCCCAGAACCCCTGAAATTGTCCAATGATGCAACGTTTTTTTCCTAGGGAGAAGATTTGTCCCTTTCAGCAGATTTTTCAAAGGAGTCCTTCTGTAACGTAAACAAGGGTTACAAACCACTGCAGAACCCCCTTTCTCTAATTTCACAGATGGGAGAACTGAAACCCAGAAACAATGATTGATGCAAGAGGAGCTGCTGTGTAGAGGATTAGAGCACAGACTTGGTGGTCAGTCAGCCTGGGTTCAAATCCCAGCCCCACAGTTCTGGGTTATATATATAGCCTTATGCATGTACCTAACCTCTCTATGGCCTAGTTTCTTCATCTTAAATGGGGTGATAATAGTACCTACTATGATGTTTTAAGAGTTAAATGAGTTAATACATGCAAGATCTCAGGTCAGTGCCTGATCCATTAGGAAGCGTTCCAAAACATTCGCTGTTATTTAATCAAGGTCACAGAAGCAAGTGGCAGAGCCTGGTTCGCTGCATCTCCCTGGAGGCAGATAGGAGGTTCTGTATCCCTGGGACTTCCAAGAGGGGGATATGATTATGGCCGGAACCTGTAGCTCCTGATCAAGCCCCCCCAACCAGCATCTGCCCTGAGGCAAGCTGGGTGTGTGTGGGGAGATGGGGGTAAAGAGAGTGAGGAGGTGGGGGAAGTCCCAGGCTTATTCCCAGCTGGGGGAAGGGGAGGAGGGGCTGGACATCAAAGGGTGGGCAGGCCAGCTTCCCGCCCCCAAGGCCAGGTGGCCTTTGTCAGGACAGGCCGGACACAGTCGGGACAATGGAACGTCGTGTTCACTTTCCGGCCGACAGGAGTCACTACCGAGCCAAGACAGAGCCAGTTACATGACAAAGGGGGGAACCCATAACGGAGGTCAAGCCGCCCCTCATTAAAGTTGGGCCCTTTGTCCTGTCCCCTCCCCGGCCTTTGAAGAGGGCAGATCAGAGAGGCCTGCCTAGGGGCGGGAGGTTCACAGGCTCAGGAGCCAAACAGTAGCCCCCTTGGCCCTGCTGGCGCTTCCCCTCCCCCGGGGTCAAGAGTTCAGGGAGGACTCCGGGAAGGTAAGGTACAGACCCCTTGCCCCGGTCTGGCCAAAGAGGGCTCTTTTTCAGCCCGAAGGATATGACCCACCGATCTCTTGACTGTGTGATGGGGAGACTCAGCCCTGGCCAGCAGTCACCTGCCCTGTTCGCACAGTTAGCGAATCGTCCCTTCTGGGGCGAACTGGCCGCCTTTGCAAAATCGGCTGGCTTAGGAGTGGAAGAAGCGGATGGAGAGCGCGGAGCCGGTGTTGCTAAACGAGTGTGGGACAGAAGTCTGGGAGCCTGCGTTCTGGTTAGGGCCTTTCTCCGCGGCCGCAGGCGCATTTCCGCACTTCGCAGGGGGTCTCGGTTTCCCTATCTGTACAGAGAGGGTTGGGCTGTGCTGCTGGACGCTCCGACAGCCTGTCAGGAGAGGGAGCCCGGAGAGCTGCCCCCCCCCCCAGGGCGAGAGTGGACAGGAGGTCCACACTCCCGGGAACCCGGGCAGCGCCGGAGCAGAGGTCAGACAGGGGGCGGCCTGAGGCGCGCCCGAGCACCTGCCGGTCCAGAGGCGCAGGGCGAGGGAGGGGTCCTTACCGCTGCCACCGCCGCCTCCGGCCGCCACGCTGCGCCGCATCCACTCGTAGGGCGTCCGCCTCTGCGCTCCGGGCGAGGACGGTGTGCCCGGGCCCCCGAGGGGCTGCGCCAGGAGGCCCGGGCCGGGCCCAGGGGGCGCGGGCACCGGGCTAAAGTCCGGAGGGGGCCCGAATGCCAGCGGGGCTGGGCTGGCGGCAGGGGCCGCGGGGCCCGGGCCGTAGGCGGCGGCCCAGTCGTCCTTGGGCGCAGGGAAGGGCGCCCCCCAGGACGTTGGGGGCGCGGGGGCCGGCTCCACGTGAGAATAGCTGGGGAAGTCGGGGTACTGCGGGGGCGCCGGGGGCGGGGCCGGGGGGCCGTAGGCGGGCTGGCCCAGGCCGAGGCTGGCGGGCCTGGCGGGGCCGGGGTACACGGGCGAATCCTTGTCCAGCACATAGCCCACATACATGGTGGCCGCGGGGCCCCCCGCGCATGCTGGGCCCTGGAGCCGCCGCAGCCGGCCGCCCCGACGACGAGCAACCGCTCACCTGAACTCGCCGGCCTTGCCGCCGCGCCCGCCCCACCCAGGCCTTTTATAGCTCCCGGCCGCCCGCGGCCCCAGCCGAGGCGGGTTTGCATTTCAAAGCGGGGGGAAGCCTCCGGGCAGCGAATCAAAGGGGGAAACCCGTCGGGGGCGGGGGGTTCAAAAGGAGACAAATTGCCGCCCCAAGCGGGAGGTGGACTGGCCAGGGCCTGGAGGGGGTGGGGGCGCGGAGGGCGCGTCTTGGGCGAGGGTCGAGGCCGCGCTGCGAGTGGGAATCGCCTTCCAGGGGGCGGCCTTGAGGCCTGAGCACCTTGTCCTTCCAGCGGCCGCGTGGACCGCTCTGCAGCCCCATTTTACAGGTGGAGGAACGAGCTCCCAGGGGCCAGGGAATTCTAGGCCAACTTCACACAGTGACCAGTTTGAGGTGAGGGAAAACGCAGACTTCAAACAGGGCTCCCGTCTGTAGGATCGCAGGTCCTTAATCTTCTGGCATGGAGGGGTCACGACCCCTCTGGTCATGGAAGCTGTGGATGGTTTTCTCTGGTGAGATGCACATATGGACACACAGGAGTCTTCCTTACAGTTGGGGGACTGCCTGGGTTGGCCTTCTAGAGAAAGTTCTCAAAAGGCATAGTGTGTGTGTGTGTGTGTGTGTGTGTGTGTGTGTGTGTGTGTGTTGGCGGGAGTCTTCTGGGAACATTACAGGAAACTTTTAGGAAATTATCTTGATGACCCCCCACCCTCTTTTTTAATTGAGAAGTTTCAAGCATACACAAAAGTAGAATTGTGTAATGTACTGCCGTGCACCCATCACCCAGCTTCAACAACTGTTAAGGTTTTGTCATACTTATTTCATCTATTCCCCCCTTTTCTGAAGTATTTTAAAACAAATTCCAGACATCATGTCATTTCACCCCTACATACTTCAGCACGCATCTCTAAAACACACGGACATTTTCTTACATAATATGCCATTATCACGTCTAGCAAAATTAAGGCAAATTCCTGGGTATTACCTAACACACAGTTCAGATTCAAAGTACTCCAGTTGATTCAAAAATGCCTTTGTAGCAGTTGGTTTGTGTGAATCGGGATCCGAAAGCCCTGATCCATGTATGATGGCTGGGACCCCTTGGCATTTTAAATGCCTTATGTTCCTCCACCCCATGTGAGGGACTGGGAAACATTTCACAGCTACCTAAGGGGGAGTGGAGGCTGGGAACATTTGAGGGAGTGTCAGTGAACTGGGAGTGGGGGCAAGATTTGGGGAAGAATTCATGAAGGACAGGGATCTGGGTCAGGAAGTCAGATGGGGTCCCCACAACAGGGCTTTTTGTTTTTTTCTTTTTTGAGATGGAGTCTTGCTCTTTTGCCCAGGCTGGAGTGCAGTGGCACAATCTGGACTCACTGCAACCTTCACCTAGTGGGTTCAAGTGACTCTCCTGCCTCAGACTCCCAAGTAGATGAGATTACAGGTGCCTGCCACCATGCCCAGCTGGGTTTTATTTTGTATTTTTTAGTAGAGATGGGGTTTCACCATGCTGGCCAGGCTGGTCTCAAACTCCTGACTTCAGGTGATCCACCCGCCTCGGCCTCCCAGAGTGCTGAGATTACAGGTGTGAGCCACTGTGCCTGGCCCCCACAAGGGCTTTGTACCACAGGGAGCTGTGCAGAAGCCCCTGTGAGATTGGATGGGCCCACATTTCCTGGGTTCCTCTCATCATGCAGGGGTGTGTGGTCTCCAGAAGGTCAGAATCAGTGTCTTACTGTTCAACCTGTCTCTCTTGGGTGACCATATTATCCGGGATTTGTCGGTGTCATCTCAGGGCTGGGCAGATGTTTCAGGATTAGAACATAATTTACAGGGCCCAAAGCAAAATTCAAATATGAGGTCCCTTGTTAGAAAAGGATTAAGGATTTCAGGATGGTGGCAGCAGAACATTCACCTGAGCTCGGGCCCTTCCACACACTGGGCTCTGTGTGACTGTACTGGTGACCTGCCGGTGAAGCTGGCCCTGGTGAGATGCTCGCTCTTCTGGAGCTCTGATATGTGACAGGGCTGGAGACTCAGCCAGCACAGGGCTCCCTCCACTCAGAGGAACCCTTTCCATTGCACAGGTAGAAGCCCTGAGGCTCAGAAAGGAAAGGGGTAGTGCCCAATGTTTGCAGCAAAATGAAGGCTGCTTGTAGGAGAGGGGAGGGAAGATCCTGGCTGTTGCTGACCGGGTGGAGCCCTTGGCTACCTTGCAGGAGCACATGGCTGTCCACATGTGTGTGGATCAGCACATGACACAGATGAGCATGGCTGCCTCAGCAGGGACTATCCCACTTTCCCAGGTCAGGAAGCGGATGCGGTGCTGAAATGTTTCTCAGAAGTCATCTGGAGCTCTGGGCTCTGCTTAGGACTCAAGTTTTCAAGGGATTGGTGGGAAATTGGCAGGTACACAGAGGAGGGAGAAGAGGCCCAAGAGGACTGACCTCCACTTTTCTGAGCTGAGATAGCTGGGACTGCTTGGACTGAAGAGAGGACCTGGGATGGGGTCTGAGTCTGGGGAGGAAGACAGGACAGACCTGGGATCTCAGGGAGGAAGCTGCAGGCTGCAACATGGATTTCAGCCCACCCATATGTAAGAAAGGGCTCGGTAAGGGGCCATCTGTCAGGAAATGGGCTGTCATGAGAGACAGTGAGCTCATCATTGCAGGAGGTATGGAAGTGACTGCTGGAGGTTGGTCTCAAGTTAGGGATGCCAGAGAAAGGATGCCTATCCTGGGGGAAGGGTGCTCTCCACGTGCCCTCTAATTTCAAGAGTATACTCTGTCAGGCCTAAATGGTAGCCTTAAAGGTTGGAAATAGGCATATGAGTAGTCAGGCATGGTGGTGGGTGCCTGTAGTCTCAGTTACTTGGGAGGCTGAGGCAGGAGAATCACTTGAACCTGGGAGGTGGAGGTTGCAGTGAGCCAAGATGGCACCACTGGTCTCCAGCCTGGGTGACAGAGCGAGACCCTATCTCAAAGAAATAAATAAATAGGAAATCGGCATATGATATGAATTCATTTCTTTATATATTCATTCATTTGAAAAATAGAAGTTAACACACCTCCTTTGTGCTGACACTATGTTGGGTACTGAGTCAGGCCCTGCCCTTGCGGTGCTTACTGTTGGGGTCTGGTGGGGTGGACAGGTATGAATAGAATAATCACAAATAAAGATAAAATTACATCTTGGCAAGGGCCACGAATAGGGAGATTTGACCCAGAGGGAGGAGTCAGGGAAACCTTGCAGGAGGAAGTGACATGTGAGTCAAGGCCCCAGGGAGTGGGGAAGGGTGTCAGGGGCCAAGGGTCGGTATGAACAGAGGCCCTGAGGCCCTAGGGGGACACTTGCCCCCCAGCACTGAAAGGCCAGTCTGGAGCGGGAGCGGCAGGAGAGGAGTCCGGCAAGGGGCAGGGCAGGCCCTGGTGGGACAAGCCTGATGAGGGCATTAGCTAGGGGTTAGAGTGGCGGAGGGCAGTGGCGGGAAGATAGCTGTGGCTGGTGTGCAGAGAATGAGCCAGAGGAGAGCGGGGCGCCAGAGAGCAGCAGGAAGCCGGGCAGGGCTCCAGGAGTGATGGAGATGGTGGCCAGGACTAGGCGGTGGCTGAGAGATGGGGGCCAAAGCGGCAGTCCTTTCCCAGCAGAGCAAAGACTGTTTTCCTGATCAGACCAGGGATCCCCGAGGCCTGAGGAGCCCCTCCAGGGCTCTGTGGTCCCTCAGTAGTGTGTCCTCCCAGGGCGGATGTCCCACTCCACCGACAGATCCTGGGGCAGGCCCCCAGCCTTCCTATGGATTCCCCTGTACCGGGCTTTCTGACTCCTAGCTCAGTTCTCTCTGAGATTGCAGGGTTTGGCCCTTGACTTTCTGCTGGAGTAATAATAACAATAACAATCGCACTGCTACGTACGAAGCATTTACTAGGTGCCAGGTATCAGGCCGAGCCTTTGCGTGTGTTACCCTCACTGCAGCACAAGGAGGTGGGGTTGATTGTTAGCCCCATTTTGCAGGGGGAGGAAGCTGGAGCTCAGAGAAGCGAAGTCACCTGCCTGAAGTCACACAGAAGTCAATGTCCTATCTGGTAGTTTTTTCTTTCCTCTCTATCCGGCCCCCACTGCCAGGACAGTGAGCTGTGTGTGCCTCCCTGCCCCCTAGTTTGTTAGCTGGAATTTTGCTTAAACAAATAGTTGGTTCCTCTTCCTCCTTTGACTTCTTCATGCAAAAAAGCCTCTGCACTCCCTTCGTCCTCACCCCTAGGTGGACCCCCAGTGGAAGTCCAGATGTGGCACCCCCAGCTTCCCCCCACCAGGAGACTGTAACCTTGTTGAAAAGACCCAGGCTGGGAGTCTGAAATTGCAGGTCCTCCCTGACCTTGGCTTCCGACTCAGCACGTGACCCTGAGCCCCTGGGCCTCAGTCTCCCCCTGTGCTCACTGGGTCTGGTTGCCTGGGATAGCAGCCTAGTGTGGCTCTGTGCATGGAGAAGGCCCTGTCTACCCTGTTCTGTGGTCAGCCTCTTCCTCTCTGACAGCCCCTGTCCCTGGGAGTGGCTGTTTATTGGACCCCTCCTTCCTCCGGCTCCCGGGTCGGCCCCTCTTCCCCTTGGAAGCCCTCCCTCCAGGCTGTTTTCACACACCCAGCCAGGGCCTCCTGGGGTGGGGCACAGAGCTGATGGCCTCATAAAGATCTTAGTGATAACTTGGTTTTTCAATCAGGTTTATGGCCTTAGAAGAGACAAGTTTCTGGGCTCAGCTTTCTGTTGGAAATAGTTGGCCTAAGAGAAGCTGGTGGGCACCAGGGCCAACTATCGGGCACAGGCCCACTGCGCCCCACTGCTAGACTCTTGAAGCTCTCTCTGGATTGTAGCGCGAGGGCTTTGGCCCGGGGGTCCATCCCAGCGAAGCCTCGGTCTCGCTCTGTGACCCCGGACACATTAACTCCCCTCTGAGTCCCCGCTTCCACCTCAGAATCAGTGGTGTTAATTCCTGCCCCGCTCACCTCCAGACTGGGACAGATGTGGGGGGCTCCTGTGAGGCATCTTTGCCTTCCAGAAACCTCTTACCTCCCAACACCTTTCCTCTGCCCCTCTTGCCCCTCCAGGGGCTGGGGGCGCCACCTGCTGGCACTCCTGGGTACTGCTGGAGGACTCGCTGACAGGTAGTTGCCTTGTCTCAGTGAATGCCTGGGTGCCACTGATTGTCCTAGGGAAACAGAGGGGTAGGGAAGGGTGGTAGTCCCCAGGAGACAGACACTTAGGGAGCAGAGCGGATGCAAGAACCAGAGACCCAGGGCATAGATATCCTTCTCAGAGGAGCACCGTGTCTGACCCCCTGTGCAGAGGAGACACAGGCCAGGAAAGGAAGGCTGTACTGTGAGTCCACTGGCCAGGCACAGGCTGGGACCCAGAAGCCCAAACTCCCCATTGAGATGCATTTCTGCAACCTCTCAGGTGGATGAAGAATTGCGGGCAGCGCGGAGCAGGGGTGTGTGTGTGTGTATAGCATTCAGTCCACGGGCGGCCATTGCAACCTCCACACTTGCCTCCTGCCTCCCTGCTGCCCCCTTTAGTCCATTCTCCATTGTGCACCTTGGTGACCTGGTCTCATCAGTCCCCTGTTTAAAAATACTGCAGTGGCCGGGCGCGGTGGCTCAAGCCTGTAATCCCAGCACTTTGGGAGGCTGAGGATCACGAGGTCGAGAGATCGAGACCATCCTGGTCAACATGGTAAAACCCCGTCTCTACTAAAAATACAAAAATTAGCTGGGCATGGTGGCACGTGCCTGTAATCCCAGCTACTCAGGAGGCTGAGGCAGGAGAATTGCTTGAACCCAGGAGGCGGAGGTTGCGGTGAGCCGAGATCGCGCCATTGCACTCCAGCCTGGGTAACAAGAGCGAAACTCCGTCTCAAAAAAAAAAAAAAAAAAATACTGCAGTGGCCCCTACTGACCCTCAGGATAAAAGCCAGACTCCCTCGGGCCCACAAGGCCCTGATGCCCGGCTGCTGACCACCTCACCAATCTTCCACCACACTCAGCCCGCTCTCTGCCCCAGCCATTCTTTTCTGTTTGTTGAAACACATCAACATTTCTCTGGCCTCCAAGATTTTGCAGATGCTTTTCCCCCTGCCTCAAACACTGTTCCTGCTCCTGCATGTGTATGGCCTCACAGGCCTGTTCCTTCCCCACAGAAGCCCTACTGTACCTGAACAAGAACTCCCATCCACCCAGCGCATTCTCTCTGTCTCTCATCACACTCACAATTTGCTTTTTTTTTTTTTTTTTTTGAGACAGAGTTTCACTCTTGTTACCCAGGCTGGAGTGCAATGGAGCGATCTCGGCTCACCACAACCTCCACCTCCTGGGTTCAGGCAGTTCTCCTGCCTCAGCCTCCTGAGTAGCTGGGATTACAGGCATGCACCACCATACCCAGCTAATTTTTTGTATTTTTAGTAAAGACGGGGTTTCACCATGTTGACTAGGATGGTCTCGATCTCTTGACCTCGTGATCCACCTGTCTTGGCCTCCCAAAGTGCTGGGATTACAGGCTTGAGCCACCGTGCCTGGCCTACAATTTGCTATTATTAATTCGTGGTTTCTTGGGTGTTTGCTTGTGAACTCTGTGAGGACAGGGCACACAGTAGGTCCTCAATTAATTTCTGTTGCATGGATGGATGGTAGGAGGAACAGGGTGGCCTGGGTGTTAGAGTGAGAGGCCCCCACCCCCAGGCCTGCTATGTACCCTCAAGCAGGTTCTGGAGCACTCTGGGCCTTAGGAGCCAGTGCATCCAGTGAGGGTGAGGGCCCTGCTCTTCTGGAGATCTGTGAGCCATCTGCATGTACCAGGCAGGACACACTCCAGTGGCCCACGGTCCTGGGGCACTGAAAGGGAGGCCAGCAAGGGGGCGGGGAGAGGCTGAACGGGCAGTGTCTTGAAGCCTTTGTCTCCTGGGATCCTGGCAGACCTCGGTGGCTATAGTCTGGCTAGGTAAGAGAGTCCTAGGAATCTAGGGAGGGAATGTGGCCCAGGGTCCCCACTGGTCCCCCTGCCCACTCAGAAGGCTGAGTGTCCAGGAGGTAGGGGACAGTTCTCACTCTATGCCTCTCTGGTTCCCTAGCCATAGGCACAAAGATCTGCCGGCTCTACTCAGGGCATGCATGGCTGGAGGGACACTGAGCTGGGGGTCAGGAGTCCCATATTCCAGCTCCTCCCACCCCCACCATGAACCTCAGACGAGCCACCTCCACTTTCTGGGCCTCAGTTTCCATGCCAGTGGAAGGGACACATCTTAGGGCCCTTCTGGCCCTGGTGTCTAAGACGACTGTGTCAGCGCCAGGGATATGTGTGCTGCTTCCTCATCACCCCCACCCCACCCCACAACCCTGCCTGGGGAGCCTGGAAGTGGGGGCAGAGCCGGGAGCGTGGGAGAGCCAGATGTGGTGGCCGCTGGCCTGCCTGAGTGAGGGCTGAGCAGCCTCCTGGGAATTCTCCCACTCAGACTCCCTTTCCGGTTCCCTCCCCCTGCCCCACTGAGAGCTGCAGCTTCCGGCTCTGACAAGCGTGGGTGGGAGGGGGGGTCTTAGCACAGGGGTCTGCTCAGCCTGGCTCCCTCCTCCGGGGAAGAGCATGGGCCTATGAGTCCAGACAGCAAGCGGAGGTTCCAGTCCCAGTCTGTGGCTGACACATCGCAAGGCCTTGCCCAAGTTCCTTTCCATTATTGGCGTCAGTCATAGCAGCTGTGAAATGAGCATGTCGGATGAGCTTCCCTCCAGCCCTGACGGTGGACTTCTGGGACAGCAGCTCTTGGTGACA
Source organism: Saimiri boliviensis (assembly GCF_048565385.1). NCBI lineage: Eukaryota > Metazoa > Chordata > Mammalia > Primates > Cebidae > Saimiri > Saimiri boliviensis. The sequence goes on from NC_133449.1 coordinate 160,069,285, forward strand.
CCTGAGGATCAGTCACCTTTTGTGGCACTTTCTTGTTCTGCTCTAGGGCTTGACAAAATGCCTAGGGGCATGGTTTATTCAGGCCTCTCCACAACCCTGTGAGGTAGGCACATGTGTTCCCATTTAACAGTTGAAGGAACTGAGGCTCAGGGAGCTCAGACCACGTCATCGCCCATCGTCACACGCCTGGGAGGTGGTGGAGCTGGGTTGGAGCTGCCAACATCAGAGTCCAGACATTTAACTCTTGAGTGCGCCACCATGCTGTTGGGGAGGGCAGTGTGGAACCCTACGGCCCAGAGCCCCCCTCTCCCACTGCACCCCATCCAAGTCCACCTCAGGCAGGGCTCCCCACACTCCATCCTCTGCCCACCCACTCTCAGCCCAGCCTTCCCCAGGACAGCATTGTCCAAGGCTGGACTGGGCTCCCCAGATCTGGGCAGGTGTGAGGATGCTCATAGCTTGTCCTGTCCACGGTGGGCTTGGGGGCCACACTGACCACCCCAGGGTAACGGTGCTGCACTGCCCATGTGTCCCGTCCATTGCTTGTCCTTTCAGAGTGCACGCAGGGAAACCAAGGCCCAGAGAAGGGAGGGCTCAGCCCAGGAGACACTGTGATGGAATGCTGCTCAAATGAGGGAACTCACCATTTCAGTAATGACACTTCCAGGCAATGAAGTCCTTTGTACAAACCTAAGAGGCTTATGAATCAGTCTTTGACTTATCTCCATTTTCCAGAGGAGGAAACCAAGGCCCTGGAGTTTCAGTGACTTGCCTAACTAAGCTCACGTAGCTTGAAAATGGAGCAGCTGATGGGATTCGAACCCAGCTCCATCTCTAGCTCTCCAACCTCCCCTCTCAATCATGACACCTTTGCCTCCATTGTCCTGCCCTTGATGAGTGCCCTGGGGTGCTCCTTGTGGCTCTGCGCCTCCCAACTATATCTCGGTTGAGAGGAGGAGGAACAGTCCTGGTGCCCACCAAGGGTTAATGGTGGTAGGGGCTAAGTAATTCCAGATGGGTCTTAGGATGGCTGGGCTGGCCGGAAACTGGAGGCCGCCAGCTTCCCAGGGGAGCCACCGCCAACTGCCCCTCCCCTCTGTGCTGAATCTCTGGCCCCCAGCTGTACCCGCCCTAGGGCCCACCATCTTCCTCCCCCTTGCTAGAGTCCAGCTCTAAGGGAAATTGCAGACAGAACATCCCAAGAGCCTGTTGCACAGCAAGTCCATCCCTGTTATATACAGTTAGGGAAACTGAGGCTCAGATAGGCCAGGGGACCTATTCAAGGCCTCCCAATAAGTCTGTGGCTAGGTCTTCTGACTCCCAGACTACCTTCTTTGGAGACTAGGGGTTGGCGTGTCTTCTGACTCCCCCCAGGCTGTCCTGGCCACAGAGGTTCAGCCAAGGCTTCAGAGGTGAATGGCCCAGGCAGATGGTAGGAGAGTTGTACATTTCTGATGGAGTCTTTGGGCACAAGAAATCCCTGTCCTTGTGCCCTGTGGGATCTTTTCACATTCCCTATGACCCTGCTGCCATAAAGACCTGGCCAGGCCCCCTCTCTTGGGTACTCTTATGGTCCCCACCCCGTGGCAGGGAGCCAGTCTGAAAAACACTTCTCTTTCCGTGTAGTTCAGCCCACATGCTCTGCTGGGCAATCCCGATTGGGACTAGACCAAGAAATGATTGCAAGGTAGATGACTGTGGTTGGCATGGAATCCCAGCTCAGGCAAATGCCCTGCTCTGTGAACATGGGCCTGGGGGAATCTGAGGAGGAAGGACTTAGCAGTGCAGAGGGGAGAGTGGAAGGAGGGCAGAGGCAGCCTCTACCTGTGTCACCTGGGACACCTTTCTTCACCCTCTGGGACTTAGTTCCCCATATGTACAGTAGTGGGAGCAGGGATGGTGAGCCCACAATATATGCCCTTCTGAAATAAAGCCCTTTGCCATCCGAGGGCTAGGAGTCTGTAAGTGGAGATGTCCTCTGATCTGAGAAGCTGAGGTGGAAGAAGAGACCCAGCCTGGGGCCCTGGAGGAGTCTTGGCAAACCCTGGTGGGAAAGGAGGGCCAGAGAATGGAAATGCAACAAACGGATACTTGAAACGATCTTGTTGAGTGACTGAATGAAAGAGCCACAGGGGGATCCTAGGAAGAAAGCAGGGCTGGGGGCTCATCTACACTGGAATGGGGGAGTCTTGGGTGGGGGTCAGATGACTTGTGTCCCTTCCATCATGTGACTCATGTTCTGCCCTGGCTCTGCCATTGCTGTGAAAGTTTGGGAAGCTTATTTTGCTCCTCTGGGCCTCAGTGTCCCCATCTATAAAATGCGGTAAATAATCCTCTTCTTGCACCCAAGGGGCTTTGAGACTCAAAGAGGAATATGTCTGTCAGTATCCAGATATATCCATCCTGTGCTGGGTGACCTTGACCAAATCGCCTTCTCTCTCTGTGCCAATTCAGCCCTGGGCCTTGGTTTTTCCTTCTGAAAAATGACTGATCGGCTTGGAGGGTCTTTCCATCTCTTCCATGCCACCTCTTCTCAGCAGTGCTCTCTGATTCTCTCAGGCCTCCATTAGGAGTCCCTCTAAATGCACTCTCAGCTTCCTGTCTGCCCACTGGGTACCTGCTGGCCCACTGAATGTCTCACTCATGAGCCTGGGTGCTTCTGAGGTCAGGACCATGTCTTACTACTGTGTCCCGGCACTCAGTATAGTATTAGAAGGTAGTAGGTGCTCTGTATGCTTGTTCAATGAATGAATGTTGACTGAATCAACCACAGAGATGATCAGAATCTCCTTTACAGATGGGGAAACTGAGGCACCGAGAAATGACTCTCCCCTGGGTGTCATGGCAAGGGGATGCCGCCACCCAAGTTGGGCTTTGGGCAAGTGGGGCCCAGGCCACACTTTGATAAAAGTGACTCAGCTGCTGGTGGCTGACGTGGGCTGTGGAATTTCTAAGCATCCCCTCACATCCTGAGAGATCGGGCGATGGGAGGGAGGCAAGCAGAGGGAAAAGAAGAAAAACAAGAAACTTGGGGGAAAGGAAAGAGAGAGGAGAAAAAAACTGAAATTGAAAACAGACGCACGCGTCCACCCTCCCTGTCCCACTGCCCCCCTTCTCCCAGCTGGGCCAATCAGAGGCCACTCTACAGCCTTTCCCCCAAAGGCGGGGGGAAGGGGGCGGGCGGGGAAGCCCACGGTGGTGTGAGCTCCTGGGGCTGCCAGCAGCCAGCAGTGACCGCCCGCCCTATCTGGGACCCAGAATCGCTCTGTGAGCAACTTGGAGCCAGAGAGGAGATCAACGAGGAGGAGGAGAGAGCCGGCCCCTCAGCCCAGCTGCCCAGCAGCAGCCTGTGCCCGCCCTGCCCAACGCAGACAGCCAGACCCAGGGCGGCCCCTCCGGTGGCTCTGCTCTTCCCGGAGGATGCTTGCGGAGTGAGGCGGAGCTGGGCTGCTCCTCACCCTTGCAGCAGCCCCCTTCCTCCGTCCCTTCGTTCTCCTGAGCCTTCAGGAGCCTGCAACAGTCCTGCCTGTCCTTCTACCCAGCTGTTACCCACGCTGGGACCAGCAGTCTTTCTGATAACGGGGAGGCAGCAGTAAGGAGGGCTTCCTGGAGGGGGTGACTGTCCAGAGCCTGGAACTGTGCCCACACCAGAAGCCATCGGCAGCAAGGTAAGTGCTGGGAGGGGTGGGAACCCTAGCTCCATGCCCTGTCCCTTTGCCCTAGCCTGTGTCTCTTTGAGTAGGTAAAACAAATGAAAGGTATTTTTAACAAAACCAGATGAGAGGAGGTTGGGAGACTATGGGTGATGTCAGGGCTGGAGGAGGCAGTTCTCTCCTTTCCCTGGCTCTGGGATGAGTGGCCTCCGCCTCATCATCCCGGCTGCTCCTGCCTTCATCAAACAGTCCCTAGGGGTTTCTGAGTGCTGAGTGGGGGTTTCCAAATTACAGCACAGTCAATGGTGGGGGGGGTGGTGACGGGAGAGGGGAACTGGGAGAAGGTAGGCAGGTACACCGGAAGCCGGGGACGAGGACCCTCGCTGCAGTTCTCCGCCCAAACCCTGTTTCTAAGAGTCAGTCTGGCTTTAGGCCAGTCAGCGGCCAGGCAACCTTTGGAGATTTAAATGGATTTGCAAATTTTCTAAATTCCTATGATATCCTTCTAAACCCCCAGCAGCTAGAAAAGTTTGAGGATGACGGTGGGGGGGCCATGGCAACCCCCTAGTGGTCATGCTGCTGGGGCTGGGGGCTGGGGGCTGGGACTTGGCCATCAGATCTGGGGGCTTCTCTGTGAAGAAGGGGTCAGCCACCGGCCACTTCCTTTGGCCCCACGCAGCTGCTCAGGCCCCCTCTTTGTCTCCCTCCTTCTGGACTCTACCCCTTCTCCATGCCATTCTAAAGCATAAATCTGATCACACCACCTCCCTGCCCAGGATCCGCCTGTGGCTCCCCAGTGCCTGGAGAAAATCCCAGCTCCAAACAGAGGCTGCCACTGATTGACGCGGCACGCCGCGACTGCACTGAGTGCTTTATGAGACTGATATCATATAATGCTCACCAGCAACCCCAGAGGCAGCGACTGTTTTTACCTCCGCTTTATACATGAGGAAACTGAGGCTCACGTGGCCACATGACTGTAGCCACACATCTAGAAAGTGGCACAGCCTGGAGAGGTTGGAACCTCCTTGTGCCCCATTACTCCAAACTTGGGCCTTTTGTTCCCACCAGTCAGATCCCAGAATTCCCGGAAGAAATGTGCACTATCCTGCTTGTGGGCATTTGCCCCCCCTTTCCCCCCTTCCTGGAATGCCCTTCCTCATCACTTTTCTTTCAGGGATATTCTGTACTCCACCTCTTCCAGGCAGCCTTCCCAGGTTCTTCCTATCTTCCAAGTGCTAGCCATGCACTTTGTGCTGAAGCCGTGCTACTTGGCCCTCTCCTGTGGGTGATCTGTTTTGAGTTTCGTTTGTTCATTGGAGATTGTTCAGGCCCCAGCAGTCAGACCTGAGGCTGCACTTTCTGCTGGGGAAAGGTTTCACCATCCTGTGCTCTGCCCCTAGTGCCCAGCCCTGGGTAGGCAGTGGGGCTGAGATGTCCTGGTGAATCTCACCAGGGAGGAGGAGCTCACTGAAGACCTGCTCCCAAGTGTGAGACTAGACCAGCCCTCCAGCCATCGCCTCAGGTGCCCTTGCAGGACATCATGTGGCTCCTCCAGGTGGCATTTCTCCACTGCAAGCAGGGAGGAGTATCTCTGCTTCCCTCTGTGAGATAAGAGGGAAGCATAGAGGCCTCTAGTGACAAGTTCTGAAGTCATGCAGTCCACCACCATGACTGTATGTCCCTGAATGCTGTGAATTCAGGGTCCAAGCAGGAGACCCTGAATTCACAGCATTCAGGGACATACAGTCACAGTGGTCCCTGTCCCTGAACACCTAGCCCATGCAGGCATAGAACCTGGCACCTCCCACACCTAGGAATCCTCATGGCAAGTTTTTGAAATCAGCGTTATGATCTCCTTTTTGTAGATGAGGAAGCTGAGGTCTGGAGAGGTCAGGTGACTTTGCCAGGGCCACACAGTGGGTCGAGGTGGTGTTTAGGCTGAAGTCAGCCTGGCCTTAAAGGCTTCACCTCGTGCTCTCCGGGAAGCTCCCAGTCAGAGGGAGGAATCTCCGTCTTCCTGCAGAGCCTCAGGTCTGACTGCTCCAAGGTCCGCCCAGGCCCTGGCTTGGTCCTCAGAGAGGAAGGAGACCATCTGGTTAGCACCTTCTCCCAGACGGCAGTTATCAGTAGCCCCCCTCGTCTGTGAGAAGAAGAGCTGGGACTCGTAATTGCCCACGGATGTGGCAGGCAGCGGAAAGCACCGTGGATCAAGAGTCAGGAGACCCAGTGCTTGCCCTGGCTCAACTGAAATCTACCGTGTGGCCAACCTCAGACCTCCAACATCCCCTCTCTGAGCTGCTTCCACAGCTGGGAGGCAGTGAGCGCTGTGGGTAAACAGCACCAGGCTTGGGGATCAGATGACTATACATTGACCCTGAGTCCGTTTCTGGCTGTGTGACTCTGGGCCAGCGCCTTGCCTCTCTGGGCCTCAATCTCCTCTGTGAGCAGCAAGCCCACATGTGGGCTCCATGAGACAACAACATTGGCAAGGCGCTGAGCACAGTTCCTGTACTTCACAGCTGGACCTCTGGCCACCGGCTGAGAGAGCCACTGCTCTCCTGGCCTCCTGCATTCACTTGACCATGAAATTAGTCTGCAACCGGCAAAAGGCTCTGCCTGTGAAAGGGACCTGGACATCACGCATGTTCTAAAGATCTGTGTCCATCCTCCAGGCACAGGCCACAGTCTGACTCTGAGACCAGCTGCCTCCTAGGCTAAAGGAGGGTGCTCTGGGCATTGCTGAGAACAGACTGCTGTTGAGTGCAGTGAGGAGGGAGAAAGGGATGAAAGGGGCTTCTGAAATGCCCACCCATTTCTTGCAATTGATTCAGAACCCAGTGGGCAGTGGGTTCTTGGAATGGGAATCTTTTTTCAGTGCCCTTGTCTTATGACCAGAGTGTTAAGAGGGAAGAGAAGGGGTGTCGGGCCCCTCCCCAGGGTCAGGGCTTATAGCACCTCAGCTAGGAAGCAGTGTGAGCAGGATGATATAACAGGAACCAACCCGTTCTTAGCAGTTTCTGTGTCTACTTCAATTCTGCTTTACATCCAATACCTCGAAGTTGCTGCTGTATTCCTCAGCGCCTAGAACATGCTTAGCATTCAGGACATTCTTAATAAATACTTACTAGATTAATTTAACCATTACAGCAACCTCAAAATTAGATATATAAACTCTCCCCATTTTTTTTTTTTTTTGAGACTGAGTCTTGCTCTGTCTCCCAGGTTGGAGTGCAATGGTGTGATCTCGGCTCACTGCAACCTCTGCCTCCCGGGTTCAAACGATTCTCCTGCCTCAGCCTCCCAAGTAGCTGGGATTACAGGTGACTGCCACCACGCCTGGCTAATTTTTGTATTTGTAGTAGAGACGGGGTTTCACCATGTTGGCCAGGCTGGTCTCAAACTCCTGACCTCGAGTGACCCGCCTGCCTCAGCCTCCCAAAGTGTTGGGATTACAGGCATGAGCCACTGTGCCTGGCTAACCTCTCCCTATTTTACAGCTGAGAAAGTGCGCAGTCAGTTGCCTAAGGTCCCACAGCTCAGAAGTGGCAGAGCTGGGATTTGCCCCGGGTGTTTCTGACTCCAGAGCCCCTTGATGAGAGGCTGGCTGGGGCCTGGGATGCCCCTGGGGATCCAGTGTAAACCCTGAGAATGTGCCTCAGCTGTGGGGGCCCTCAGCATTTCACAGGTAGTCATCAGACCCTAGAACCCTATGGACTGTGCACAAGTCGATCTCTCTTGGGGCCTCAGTTTTCCCATCAGTCAAACAAGGAGGTTGACCCAGATGATGGCAAAGCTTTCTTCCAGCCCTAAAACAATTTCAGGATTCCAAGCCACGCCAGCCTAGATTGGCAGCTGCACAAGCCTTGCTGTGTACTCAGGGATCATGCATATTTAACTTCACAATGAAAGGGTTTTTTTTTTCTTACCCTTTCTCTACACATTACAGAAAGAGGTCAGGATCGATGACCGCTAAGGGAAAACTTGAACCTGCAATAACAAGGAGGAACCGTCTAACAATTAATGTGTCCCCTTAACATGCTCAGTTTCTCGAGGAGCTCAGAGGGTTCCCACAGAGCCCACATGCCCATGTTCCTGGGATGCTGAGCAAGGAGGGCCAGGGAGGTGGACCCACAAGGGGCTGTGTGTGGATGGTGTAACCCTTTAGGTCCCTTCCAGTGCTGAGTTTTCGAACCTCATATGCTCTGATTTCAAGAGGAGGCAAGACTTTGGCCCAGATGGGTGATGGGATCCAGAGTTGAGGGGAGAAATGGGCACAGGGACCTACCTTTAGTGGGGGTGGGTGTGAAATTCACTGACGTGTTGCTTCTAGTGTAGAAGCCACCTCACATCCCTCCTGAGCCCTCAGGCCCAGATCCTCAGGATAAAGACTTCCCGAACCTCCAAGCCCTAGCTCCAGAGCCCACCCCCGCCCCGCACATCCACCAGATGCTTCCTGGAGCGGCCCACCCCTGGCCTGAAAATCAAAGTGTATTGCTTTAACCACATTAAAATCCTCTCCTCCCCTCAGTTCAGATCAGGGCTATTTGATGTCTCAGGTGCCCAAAACCTTTTATCTGCCAGAGATACCAGCTTCTCTGCCCTATGATGGAGAGGGCTGTCCCTTGGGAGGGTCAGGGGGTCTGAAAGTTTCTGAATATCAGAGATGAAAAGGACTTTTGGGGGTCACCTGATTCAACTGCTTTATTGTATAGATAGGAACTAAGGTCCAGAGAGGGGAAGGGTTGCACCTAAAGTCCCTACAGATCATTGGTGATGGCGCCGAGCCTGGGACCTGAGGTCCCTACAGATCACTGATGATGGTGAGCCTGGGACCTGGACTCACCTTTGTTCCACTGCAGGTGCTGTATCTTCCCCATGTCTCTGAAGGCCTAGAGAGACCCAGCTCCACCTCTGTGGTTCAGGGCTCAGCCTCCAGTTCTCTCTACACAGAGTTTGGGCTGAAAAGGAGCAAAGCCGTCCCAACAAGAGATGGGAATCTTCCTGGGTAGTTTGCTGGACCCCCGAGCCTTTGGCCACACCACTTCTTCATTTTAATTATAGTTTCCTCTTATAATAAAGTGGAAAGAAGCCGAGGGAGAAGCTTAGTAACCCCCAGAGGTCCATCCAGCTCTGCCCTTAGTCTCTGAGAGTTCCTGCCACGCTTTCTGTGGCACATGTGTGTCTTAGCACATTCTTGTTGCTGCTATTCTGTTACCTTCCCTTCTGAGAAGTGAAAACCCAAAGGCAGTGGCCCCACCAGCTTCTCCACTTGAGGCTGAGCTTCAGTGGGTACGGGGTGGGGTGGGGGTTCCAGTTAGTCCTAGAGGGGGCAGGGCTCAGCTTTCTAAACATGTCACAGAAGCCCTGGCCCTCCTGACCCAGAGCATTAAAGGTAAAGTTGTAGGTTTGGCCTGGTGGACTGTGGGCGCTCCCATCTCACCCGTATCTGTGATCTTGTCAGTCCCCAGTCCGTGGCCTATCTGCTGAATGGATAAGTGAAATGGTGACTAGATAAATAAACGTATATAGAGATGCATAAATGGATTGGTGGGTGGGTAGATGGGTAGATGGATGGATGGATAAATGGATGGAGACAGACAGATGGCCTCCCCTTTAGTCCAGGGCACGGAGATGACTTCATGAGGATGAGTCCTCATGAAGGCCTATGTTTGGCTTAGCATTCTGTAGTCATCATCTTGAAAATCTTAATAATTTTCAACAAGGAGCCCTGCCTTTTCATTTTGTGCTTGACCCACAAATTATGTAACTGATCCTGCCAGGAAGTTCAGGCTGGGTCTGGGATGTCTTCATCCCCAAAACCGGCCTTGCTGCCTCCACTGTCCCCATCCTAATCCACAGCCTCCCACTAAATGCCAGCTTGCTGGTGTCATCTTCCTGCCTGGAGGCCCCCTCCCCACAGTGCCTGGAATTACAGCATTGCCCTGCCCAGCCAGCAGCTACCACCCGCCATCACTATCAATGCCCTGAAAAGTTGGCTTCCTAGTGCGTCCAGAGCAAATCCTCACACAGCACCATAGACCTTTCCCAAAGTCTCCCTGCCTCCTTCCCTGGCCGTCACCTACCTGTTTGCTGAAGAGCCTCAGTTTCTAGCCTAACACATCTCTCCCTGCCATTTCTCCCAGATGCCTTGTCATCTCTCACAGAGCCCTGGCGATACCCTTCCCTGGCATCTTCTGCCAAAAGAACTCAATGAAACCCTGAAGGCCTACCTCAAGGCCACCTCCCTCAGGAAGCCATGCTCCCTCTCCCCACTGGAGCCATCATAGACTCCTATGAGTTACCATTTACCGAGCACCCATGATGTGCCAAGTGCGTCATCGTCTCTGGCCCTCCCAGCAATGGAAAAGGAGGTCTCTCATGCCATTTCCCAGGAAATCAAGACTCAGACAAGCTAAACTTAGAGAGGTCACCCAATTACGAGGTGATAGATCTGGGGCTTGGACCCAGGAATAAATGGCTTCCAGCTGGAACCAGGCTCGCAGCCTGGCGGGGCTCCCATGCCATTTCTCTGCCCTGGATGGCATCAGGCACAGCCTGTTGGCTTCAGAGTGCCATATGTCCACCAGCTCATCCCATCGCCTCCCTGGAAGGAAAGAGTCACCAGTGCCTGCCCATGTCAGTTCCATAGCCTACTGAATCTTGTGTTATTAAGAGGCAGCAGAGGCCCCAGGACCGAAGAGCTGACCCTACAGAGCCATGTAATCCCTCATACTGTGTAAGCATTTATTGAGCACCTACTGCAGTCCTAATTTCATATTAAGAACTTGGAGAAGGCCACGGTGGCTCACGCCTGTAATCCCAGCACTTTGGGAGGCCGAGGTGGGTGGATCACGAGGTCAAGAGATTGAGACCATCCCGGTCATCATGGTGAAACCCCATCTCTACTAAAAATACAAAAAATTAGCCGGACATGGTGGCGCATGCCTGTAATCCCAGCTACTCAGGAGGCTGAGGCAGGAGAATTGCCTGAACCCAGGAGGCGGAGGTTGCGGTGAGCCGAGATCGCGCCATTGCACCCCAGCCTGGGTAACAAGAGCGAAACTCCGTCTCACACACACACACAAAAAAAAGAACTTGGCGAGAGTCCAGACTGTTGTTAGGCAGGTTTCCTGGTTTGTGGGAAGTCATATTAAAGGACTAAGACAAAAGTTCAGGAAAGAAGTAGGTGACAGACAGTGGACTGTCAGTCATTCGATTTAGTCACTAAATCCCTGAGTGTGCTAGGATGAGACCCTCCTCAGTGAGCCTCAGTATACTGAGAAGGGCTGTTGCTACGGATCGCACCAAGAATCATAGCAACTGCCTCTTCCTGCGGAGCCTTTTTTGGGAGAGGCCTTCCTGCACCGTCTCACTTCTGACATGCTTCTCTTTGCTGAGAAGCCTAGTCCTGTGGAGCCTTGGCTGTGCGCACGAGGCTGAGTGAGTGAGTGACTTCTCCCTCTGGTGAATGAATAATAATAATGTGGCCACCAACTTTGCAGAGGGCTGTGTGCCAGGCCCTGTTCTGAGCATTTTGCTTGTGTTAACTCCTTCAGTAGCCCTGACAACTCAGTGACGAGCCCCAATCTACAGATGAGTAAACTGAGGCACAGACGGGCGGGAAAGTGAATGACCAAAGACAGGGGTGGGAGGACTGATGCTGAGACGGTGAGAGGGTCAGTGAAACGGGGGTTTTCTGCCCTCCTGCTCTGCTGCCCCAGAGGGCTCTGAGGGGAATCTCAGTGTTCGGTAATTGGCACTGATGAGCGGAGGGTTTACTCATTAGCTAGCTCCCCATCTCCTATGTGCAGGCTCTGGGCCTGTGGGGGAAGGCTGTGTGCTGGTGGGTCAGTGTGAATGGCCCAAGGCCTGCCTGTCCCCTGCCCATTTGGCTCTGAGAACCCATTCTATTTGCAGCCCCCACCCCTGCCCATGGCCGCTCGGGGCTGGCAGCAGCCCGGGGAACAGAAGGTTTGCTTGTCTGCGCCTGCCGCACCCCCCTCCTCAGTCTCAGCCTGGGACCCCTCTCAGGGGCTCCTTTGGCTGCCAGGGCCTGGCACTCTCTGTTGCCATGACACCGGCTGGAGATGAGGCTCTGGGGGGTGGGGGTGGGGAGGGCAGCTTGGGATGGTAGAGGCCTGGAGCTCTGCAGCTGCAGAGGCCCTGGCCCTCTGCAAACAGTGGAAGGGGGTGCTTGGGCCCCCGCAGGGGCGGGCCTGGACCCTGAGCACAGCAGGTCTGTGGCAGAGCTGGCAACACACCTGGGCTGATTGCCTGGATGCTCTGTCCCACACGAGCACTGCCCCTGCCAGACCCCGGCTTTCCTAAGCAAAGACCCCTCTCCTCAGTCTTGTGTGCTGACCCTCAGCCTCTGCAGTGAAGTTGTGGAAAGGTCCTGAGTTCTATCCCTAACTTGACTTTAAAATTATTGGTGACTCAGGACAGGCCCCCCTGCACACACTGCCCCTTAGTCAGAGCAGAGGTGGGACCCAGACCCCCGAGGATCTTCTCACCCCTGAGATACTAGATTCCATATGGACTCCATTAGAGGGAGTCTGGCCAGATAGGCAGAACTGTTTCTGGGTAGGAGATAGGCAGTCTGGCATGTCGGGCAAGAATTCAGGTTTTGGCAGTTGTGGTGACGCACATCTATAGTCCCAGCTACTCAGGAGGCTGAGGCGGGAGGATTGCTTGAGCCCAGGAGTTTGAGACTCTAGTGAGCTGTGAGCTATGATCATGCCATCTTGCCACTGTACTCCAGCCCGGGCAACAGAGCAAGAACCTGTCTCTAAAAAAGAAAGAACGTAGCCTTTGGAGTTGGACCCGCCTGAGTTTGCATTCCAGTTCCTTTGCATCTTACTTATGTGACTTTGGGAAAGTTACTTAAGTAACACTTAAGATGTGACCTTGAGAAAGTCACCAAAAGTCTCTGAGACTCAGTATCCTCCTCTGTAAATGGGAATAATGAGTGTACCCCCGTCACAGGGTGGTCCTGAGGATGACAAAATCTCCAGACGATCTTATTTAGCAGAGTGCCTGGCTCTAAATTAGTAGGGGCTTTTGTTTGTTTCCAGATTGGGGGGATCAGAACAATGACTAGGGAGACGTCCTGTGTTTGGGGAGAGGGTGGTTGGGGGATTGAAGCAGGACCAATAAGCAGAGACCACAGTGAGATAAACTGTACTTAGTGTAATTAACAAATCTCGATAGTCTGGCCTCCGAAGCTGCTGAGCTGGCTAAGAATGAAATGGGACAGAGGTGAGGTGGTGAGATCCCTGTCATGGGAGGCGTGCAGTTGCAGAGAAGGTCGGGGATATGTGAATAGTGGAAATGTACTAAGATTGTAGGGCTATGTGAAACATAGTGTGACTGTTTTCTACTCAAACTGTCAGCTTCAGCTTTACCCAGCTCCGAAGAGAGCATCAACGAACGAAAGAAGTTGGGACAAAGAAGGTGAAAGAATGAGGCTGATGACTTTTATTTTTTTATTCAAGCTTGTTCTGTGCCAGGTACCTTTTTTAGAGAAAGTTCTGTGCTGTCCTTTTTGCGGGGCTCCTCATCTTTGCCTCCTGCCCCAGACGGGCTGTCACACGGGCATTGGGCTGTGTGCTCTGGAACCTGTCTGCCCAGGATTGAACGCTGGAGCCACCATTGGCAAGCTCTTGGGCAAACAGTGTAACTGCTCCGTGCCTCAGTTTCCTCATCTGTAAAATGAGGAAGCGGTACCCATGCCATGGGATTGTTCTGAGGACTCGGTGAGATCATTCACATAAGGAGCTTCGCCCAGATGGTGGGTAACAAGTACAGTGGACCCTTGAACAACCAGGGTGCTAAGGACGCCCACCAACTGCAAAGTCGAAAATTCATGTATACCTTTTGACTCCCCCCATATTTAACTGCTAATAGTGTACCGTTGGCCTTACTGATAACGTAAGGTCAATTAACACGTATTTTGTCTGTTATGTATATTACATACTGTGTTCTTACAATAAAGTAAGCTAAGGCCGGGCACGGTGGCTCAAGCCTGTAATCCCAGCACTTTGGGAGGCTGAGGTGGGTGGATCATGAGGTCAAGACATCGAGACCATCCTGGTCAACATGGTGAAACCCCGTCTTTACTAAAAATACAAAAAAATTAGCGGGGCATGGTGGCGTGTGCCTGTAATCCCAGCTACTCAGGAGGCTGAGGCAGGAGAATTGCCTGAACCCAGGAGGCGGAGGTTGCGGTGAGCCGAGATCGCGCCATTGCACTCCAGCCTGGGTAACAAGAGAGAAACTCCGTCTCAAAAATAAAATAAAATAAAATAAAAAATAAAGTAAGCTAGAGAAAAGAAAATCACAAAAAAGAGAAAATACATTCCGTATTCATTAAGTGGAATTAGATCATTGTAAAAGTCTTTTCCCTCGTCTGCACATTAAGTAGGCTGAGAAGGAGGAGGCAGAGGCGGGGTTGGCCTTGCTCTTGGGGTGGCAGAGGTGGAGGAGGTGGCGAGATAGGAAGGATGTGAATTTTTCACATGTGCAAAATATTCACGTGTAAGTGGACCTGCACAGTCAAACCTGTGTAGTTCAAGGGTCAACTGTACTAAATCAGGTAACTATTATGATTATTGTTATTTTTAAGGCTGTTGGAGGCCCAGATGGGGCCGGGGTGAGTGGGGGGACTCTGGACCAGGAATCCACAGGGCCCTGGGGGTGGCCCTCAAGGTGCCGCAGGAGGCAGGAAGTGCTTGCTGTGCAGCCGCTGGGTAGGGGTGTGCAGCGGGCCTCCCTCCCTCACTGACCTCCTTCTTTGGCTGGTTCCCAGCCTTCCTGGGGACCCAGGCCTCCTCCCTTGGGCCCCCAGCAGCCGTGAGGCACACACTGAGCACTTTCCCACGCACTGTTCCAAGGAGCCGGCCGGCCCCACCCCCAAGCACATGCACTCTGATGGGTGAGGGGGTGTGTGCTGCGGAGAGGGGGTCTTGGGCTTCGGAGATCAGCCCGTTCTTTATCGGCCTGGCTCTGTTCCAGGCAGATGTTTCATCTTATTTTGGACTTCCAGAAAATAGGTCATTTCTTTCCATTGTGTTCCCTGGGGAGGCTTCATGGGGAGAGGAGCACGGAGTGAGTGACGAGTGTGAGGGCCTGGCTTGGGCCTTGGGGAACTGAGTTGGGGGCAGCCTCGTCTTCCTCCCTCAGTTGTGAGGGAGCCATCAGGGCCAGGGCTGGAAGGTTCTCAAAGGTTGGGTGGAGAAGCCAGTCTGCTCTCTTTCCTGGCTCCCAGGTTGGGGCTCCCTAACCACATGGCCAGATCACACCCACATCTCAGCCTGCTTGGGGACAGCCACATGGGCCGGACTCATAGCCAGGCCCAGGCTATGCTGCTGTCCCTTTCCTACTCACTAGCTGCTGGCAGGAGGACTTCATCCCTGGCTCCAGATGCCTCTTGCCCCCACACACTCCCAGGCCTGGAACTGGCAGCCTTCTCTGAGCTGAGTCATGACATCCCGGCTGGGGCCCCTCCCCAGCACCCCCACCCTGAGCCCAGCATTCCAACTCGGCACAGCTGCCTTCCCGGCATGGAGTCCTGAGGCCACAGCATGCCAGCCCTGAAAGTACCCTCAGGACAGTTTTGCCCACCCTTTTGCACGGATGGGGAAACTGAGGCTCAGTAAGGGACAGGACTGGACAGTAGTCGCCCTTATCTGCAGTTTTGCCTTCTGAAGTTTCAGTTACCCCAGATCAACTGTGGTCCAAAAACATTAAGTGGAAAATTCCAGAAACAAACAACTTATAAGCTTTAAATTTTGTGCTGTTCGGAGTAGTGTGATGAAATCCTGCACTGTCCTGTCTGTCCCGCCCAGGAGTGAATCATCCCTTTGTCCGTATACACTACCCTCCTGGTAGTCATCAACAAAGGCCACTCCTGACATCCAGCCATCAGCATCATCATGGCTCGATGGTCCAGGGTCACCTGGAGCAGATGACATACATGATCCTTCTGATAACATCTGGAGGTCAGTAGTAGCCTAACGCTACTTCACAATGCCTGCAGCATCACCTCACTTTATCTCATCATGTAGGCACTGTGCCATCCCACGCCTTCACAGGAAGAAGGGTGATACTGTGCAGTAAGATATTTTACGGCAGCGACCACAGTCGAATAACTTTTATTACAGTATATTGTTATCATTGTTCTGTTTTATTACTTAATGTTGTTCACCTCTTACTGTGCCTTGTTTATAAATAAAAATTCATGATAAGTATGTATTTGTAGGAGGAAAAACACAGTATGTATAGGGTTTGGTGATAGGGTTTGGTTTTTTGTCTTTTTGAGACGGTGTCTTGCTCTGTCTTCCAGGCCGGAGTGCAGTGGTGCGATCTCGGCTCACTGCAACCTCCGCCTCCTGGGTTCAAGCGATTCTCCTGCCTCAACCTCCTGAGTAGCTGGGATTACAGGCGTGCCACCACGCCCCGCTAATTTTTGTATTTTTAGTAGAGATGGGATTTCACCATGTTGATCATGCTGGTCTTGAACTCCTGACCTCGTGATCCACCCACCACAGCCTCCCAAAGTGCTGAGATTATAAGCATGAGCCACTGCGCCCAGCTAGGGTTTGGTTTTATCCAAAGTTTCAGGCATCTACTGGGGCCTTGGGATGTATTCTCTGCAGATGGGGGGACCACTATTCTATAAGTGGGTGTCACAGCTGGGACTAGAACCAGGTGCCAGGCTGCCCACCCCAAACCCCTGCCAGTCTGTCCCAGGCCTGTAAAGTATCCGAAGACTGGACTGGGTCAGGAGCCTGGAGTCTGTGGCTCACTTCTGTCAACAACTTAGCAAATTACCTCCTGTGAGTCCCAGTCACCAATCCCTACCTGACTGGGCCTGTACAGAGAAAGTGACTTTGAAACAAAGGTCAATGTGTGTCAGGACAGGTGTGCTGTGGAGAGGGTGGGGCAGCCGCTGTAGCCTGCACCCTGGGGCCTTGAGCCACCAGCCTCATGTCTGAGCAGGGGCTGGAGGCAGGGAGCTGCGCAGGCAGGTGAGCTTCAGCCCCACTTACCACCTGAGCCCATCTTGTCTAGGCCAAAACAGTGGGACTCTCGCCTTCCTTCTCTAAGCCTCAGTTTCCCCACCAGTACAATGGAACACAGAACGGCCGTTGGATTGGATAGATGATCCCTGAGGCCTTTGGTGCGCTGACATTCTAAGACTCTGACCTCATAACCCTACAGCCAGGCCTCCTCCTCCCTCAGGCATTTGGTTTATTCAGAACATCCCCGGCCTGAGACTGCCTTTCCCCAGCACCCCCCACTTCTCCCTGCGGCAGGATGGCCCTCTCTCATCCCATCTCACTGCTGTTTCTACACGGCCTGTTCCCGGCCTCCAGACTGAGCATCCGTCTCTCCCCTCAGTGCCCACAGACCCTCCGTATCCTAAACCAGCTCAGTCTCAGCTCTCACTCCTGCTCTTTGGCTTCATTCTCATGTCAGAAAATGGCATTGTCCCCTCAACACGCGCACACACACACACACACACACACACACGCACAGACACACACTCCTGCCTCCTAGTATTTCAAGCCAGATACAAGGGTGCATACCTCCCTCTCCAGCACCTCAATTTTTTTTTTTTGAGACAGATTTTCGCTCTTGTTACCCAGGCTGGAGTGCAATGGCGCAATCTCGGCTCACCGCAACCTCTGCCTCCTGGGTTCAAGCAATTCTCCTGCCTCAGCCTCCTGAGTAGCTGGGACTACAGGCACGCACCACCATGCCCAGCTAATTTTTGTATTTTTAGTAGAGACGGGGTTTCACCATGTTGACCAGGACGGTCTCGATCTCTTGACCTCATGATCCACCTGCCTTGGCCTCCCAAAGTGCTGGGATTATAGGCATGAGCCACCGCGCCCGGCCCCAACCCCTCAATATTAAATCACCCAGTCCTGTCAATTCTCAGCTAAGTAACTCTCAAATCCATCTATTTCTGAGTCCCCACTGCCATCTCCCTAGACCCGACCGAACATGCATGTTGGTCAGAGAAGGGGTGGGGCTGGTGGCATACAGCATGGATCACACCACTTCACTTTAATGTCCGCTCTACCCCTCCTGGCTCTGCATTCCTAGCCCAGTTATTAAGTGCTCTGGTTTTCCCACCTGTAACATGGAAATGTATCTACCTCATAGGGTTGACTGAGGATCAAGTGAGCCAATACATGCCAAATGCTCAGAATGGTTCCTGACACAGTAACATGGGCTTTCTGGCTTGTCTGTTCATGCATATGGCTGTGTGTTCCAGTGAATCTGGGGTTCTGTCTGCACAGTTCTGTGCATGTTGTATGTGCTGCACCATGCATGTGAACTGTTGCACATGGGTGCATCTCCACCTGTGCTGGGCACAGTGAAAGCTGTGTGCATGTGTTTTGTGTGGGTGTGCACATGTTTGGTGCCTGCATGAGGGCTTGGCACATACGTGGCCTGTTGCATACACATGTGTTTCAGAGGAGCGTGTGAGCGAGTGTGTAGGCAGGTATCTGTGCATCAGTGCTGTGTGCATGTGCTCACCGTGTGCAGGCTTCCTCCATCAGCCCCCGCAGCATTGCAGGGCCC
Source organism: Saimiri boliviensis (assembly GCF_048565385.1). Lineage (NCBI taxonomy): Eukaryota > Metazoa > Chordata > Mammalia > Primates > Cebidae > Saimiri > Saimiri boliviensis. The sequence continues at coordinate 160,087,536 of NC_133449.1, forward strand.
CCTCCCTGGCCTGCCTGTGTCGTGGGAGCCTCAGGACCCTGAGGGAGGGAAGCTGTTGCTGGCGGATGTGGCCAAGATGGGCTGGATTTATTTAGATTAAGGCGGTGGGAAAGGAGTGGAGAAGTGGACGTGCTGGGAGGAGGGAAGTCTGGGCTCTGAGAATGACTCCCCAAGCATGCTTGCTCTCCTGGACTTGGGGCACCCACTCTTTTCCCCTGGACTTTGGAAACTTACTCTACTCCTTTGGACTCAGGCCCCCATTCTGCTCCCTTGAACTTGGGGGTCCTTACTCTTCTCCCCTGAACTTGGGGCCCCCACTCCTCTCCCCTGGACTTGGGGTCCCCACTCCTCTCCCCTGGACTTGGGGACCTCCACTCTTCTTCCCTGGACTTGGGGCCCCCCACTCCTCTCCCCTGGACTTGGAGCCCCCCCACTCTTCACCCCTGGACTTGGGGCCCCCATTCTTCTCCCCTGGACTTGGAGTCCCCCACTCCTCTCCCCTGGACTTGGGCCCCCCAACTCTTCTCCTCTGGACCTGGGGCCCTCCACTCCTCTCCCCTGGACTTGGGGCCCCCCACTCCTCTCTCCTGGACTTGGGGCCTCCACTCATCTCCCCTGGACTTGGGGCCCCCCACTCCTCTCCCCTGGACTTGGGGCCCTCTACTCTCCTCTGGACTTGGGGCCCTCTACTCTCCCCTGGACTTGGGACCCTCTACTCTCCCCTGGACTTGAGGCCCTCCACTCCTCTTCCCTGGACTTGGGGCCCCCACTCCTCTCCCCGGACTTGGGGCCCCCACTTCTCTCCCCTAGACTCGGGTGCCCACTCCTCTCCCCTGGACTTGGCATTCCAATCTGTGCCCCTGGACTTGGGATCCTCACTCTGCTCCCATGGGCTTAGGGTCCTCACTCTGCTCCCCTAAGGGGTCCGTCCCTCTGAGTCACGTGAGGAGCTAGGCACGATCTCCACCTTGGGCCTCTGAGCCTCCAACCTGGCCAGAATGGAAGGAATCCTGAGGGGTTCCTGGCATACAACCCACTCTCTTCATGGGCAAAATGTTCCCAATACACCCAGGGGTTCCCTCCCTCTCTCTACTCTAGAGGCCTCCTAGGCAAGAGGGACAGCAAGTGGGGGAGTGCCTGCTCTCTGACTGTGACATACAGGTTGTCCTAGGTGACCCTTCCCTGGAGTACTGTCCTCCTAAAGAGAGGAAATTGTCACAGGCAAGCCCACCACCATCAAGTCAGCTGCCTGGGCCTCCCTGGGATAGGCTGGAACCAGAGCAGCCTCTGGGAAGCACAAAGAGGCCCCTAACACATTGGATGGACAATGAGGGGGTGTCAGGGAGTCATCCACGATGGCCTAGGAGGTCATGTCTGGGTGCCCTAAGCCCTACTCTGCCCTCCCTGGCCCTCCAGCCTGTCCCTACCACTCTTCCCCTGCCACCTCCTGGGGTTCCACATCACCAGCAGAAGTCCCCTGAAACACTGTTGTCTAACTGTTAATTGTAGAGATGGGAAAACTGAGGTCCAGAGAGGGAAACAACTTGTCAAAGCCAGCACAGCAAGTCTATGGCTGAATAGTCATGGAAACTCCATCTGCGGAGCGAGACGGGTAGCGGATTCTCATGGGACTCTAGTCTCAGGAATGTAGCGCCCTCCTGCTTACTAGCCCCCACCTCCTCAAAACACCCCAGTAAGATTCATGGTAACTAGAACCTTCTCTTTGGCCAGTCAAAAAGGCAGAGCTGGCTGGGCGTGGTGGCTCACGCATGTAATCCCAGCACTTTGGGAGGCCGAGGCAGGCAGATCACAAGACCAAGAGATCGAGACCATCCTGGCCAACATGGTGAAACGCCATCGCTACTAAAAATACAAAAGTTAGCTGGGCGTGGTGGCAGGCGCCTGTAGTTCCAGGTACTCAGGAGGCTGCGGCAGGAGAATCACTTGAATCTGGGAGGCAGAGGTTGCAGTGAGCTGAGATAGTGCCACTGCACTCCAGCCTGGCAACAGAGCAAGTCTCCATCTCAAAAAAAAAAATTTTTTTAAAGGCAGAGCTTCACCATAGGCGCAGCTGTTAGAGATGACACCTATAAACCCTCTGTATGGATGGGGAAGCAGAGTCTACAGAGGATGGAGGCTCGTTCAGTCTCACAGTGGGTCCCAGGGCGCTTATGAAGGGAGCTGTTACTCTATTCATAGCAAAGGCAGTCTAAGATCCCCGGGGTGCCTACACCCTCCCTACGACATCCACACTGTCTGCCTGTCCTCTCCCCACAGCTTGAATCTGCCTTTTTGCTGTGTGATTGGGGCATGCTTCTGTCCTTCTCTGGGCCTCTGCTGCCCATTCGAAAACCATTCCCCCTAGCTCAGAGTCTCTAAGCCACCCCTAGCCCCAGGCCTGGCAGGAGGGGGCCTGAAGGGAAGAGGATGGAGTGCCACATGGGAGCAGGGTCGGGGGCTGCATGCCATGAGGGCTCAGCCCACACCGCCAGCCCAGCCTTCCAGAGCCAGGCAAGCCCCGCTGCAGTGACCTCCCTTCTCCAGGCCAGGCAGCCAAATTCCTGCTTTAGAATAATAAACAGTGTGGCCAGCCAGGGAGACTGGGAGGGGAGGGGCAGGGAGGCTGAAGTGACCCCCTCCCCCAGCCTCGGCTGCTAATGATTTTCTTTGGCTGAGATCTCTAGCGGGAAGGGGGCAGCCAAAGGGGCACCCACGGAGGGGCAGATGGGCCTCTGTGGGGGCTGCTGGCTCCGCCTTGGCGCTGCTCCCTCCTGACCAAGGAGGCCTGGCGTCCAGCTGGAGGGGCTGGGACAGAGGGATGGTAGGGAGCAGTGGCTGTGGAGGGGGTGTCAGAGGGCTGGGCTTTGAGTCGGGAGCAATTCAGAGAGGGGAAAGGAAGAAATGAGGAGACCTGGCAGGCGGTTGAAAGGGATGGGGAGAAGAGCTGATTTGCTCAGACTGCTTCCTGGGGTGTTGGACAGAGCTAAGACTGGAGGTCCACGGGAGGGGGAGCCTCGCCTCTGTCCCACCCCTGACATGTGAATGCAGCCCTGGTGGTGGTGCCACTCACCATCATCCACTTCCAGAGCTGGGGACTTAGGCCACAGGGAGAGCAGTGGCTCGAGAGGTGCCGTGCTGGGGCCCAAACCTGGTCCGCAGCCCTAAATTGGAAACCAAAAGGAGTGAGATGGGGAGGCGGGGGCAAGCTGGGCATGGCCTTTAGAGGCAGGCCGGGCTGGGCAGCCCACAGCCAGAGGAGCCTCGTGGTTGTCTTTTCACATCACCACCTCCCAAACTCAAGCTCTGTGACCGCCATCCTCTGGCCTCCTTCCTGCCAATGCTGCAGGTGGACTTTTGGCAAACCTAGCTCCTGGTGGTCTCTTGGGACCCAAGGTGTGTCTTCCAAGTTAGGGGAAAGCAAGGCCGCCCCCATGCAGCCTGCCTCTGTCTTTGTCCTTGCCTCCGGTTCTCAATGCCTCCGGTCCTGTCTCTCCGCGCACCCCCTGTCTCTGTATCTCTGTCTCTTTCTGCTTCTGTCATTCCAGGTCTCTCTCTGTGTGTCTCGCTCTCGGACAGGCTCTGCTGTGGAATCTTGGGCAAACTTCTCACCTTCTCAGAGCCTCAGTTTCCCCATCTGGACCCTGGGGGTGGGGGTGGGGAGTCTGGCTTCACTGGCCTCCAAGGACCTGTGAGTCCTGGCTGCTCCACCGGGCCTCTCCTGGGCCCAGCCGCTCTGCCCTGGGCCTCCCTGTATGCTCTGGGCTGAGCAAAGGGGTCCAGGCCCACCCCCCACATTCCACAGCCGCGGCTCCCCCGCTTCCCTTCCCACAGCCCACAGCCGCCTCCATTTCCTGTTGTGCTTGCGGAGCTGCGGGAGTTCTCTGGGTTCTGGCCTTCCCACTCCTCCCCCCAGGCCTTTCATCACACTTTCCCAAATATTTGTCCTGGCAGATAAGGGCCTGGTATTGGAACTGTCACCCGGAGGACAGGCTGTCAGACCTGGCAGGCCACTGGACACCATCCAGCCCAGCTTCCCCTCCCTCACTGTACAGATGGGGAAACTAAGGCCCGGAGAGAGGCTGGGGACGCAGCCGAGGCCACATGAGAGTCACAGGCAGAGCCAGAGCAGGGGCCAGAGCCCCCCAAGGCTGAGTCCGGGATGGAGAGGAGAGGGCCTGTGGGTATGAGTGCCCTTATCAGGCTTTGTCCTTGCTTTTGACTTCAGCCCTTTGGACATGAAGGCTGGGTGGCCCAAGCTGGGGCTCATTCTGCAGGAGCAGGTGGTGAGATAGGCCTTGGCACTGCCTCTGCCCGCCCTGGGCCCTGACTCCTGTTTAACTCTGCAGGACACCATGCAGCTTCCGGGTACGATGGCAGCTCTGGCCTTCAAAGGTAGGTAGATGGGAGATAAGGTAGGGGACCCGGGGGGCTGCGGAGTAGGACCCTGGAGCTGGCAGGGGTGATGTGTGCTGGCAGCAGGGCGTGAAGCGCCAGGCGCACTGCTCCGCTCTCCGGCCTCAGCTTCCTGGATTTCCAGGGGGCTCTGTGGAGGCCTCCAGCTGCCAGCCCTTCAGCTCAGAAAGCGTCAGTGGGCCCCTGCTTGTCCAGAACCATCAGCTCAAATCCTTTGATTGGCGCTCCACACCCCACCCCCTCTTCTGGCACACACCCCTGGCCTCCTATCCTCCGTCTGGTGGGTCTGTGGCACCCCGCTTGGACCCCTCATTGGCCGGGAGCTTCCAAGGCCCTGCTGGGCTTCTCAGCACGGCCCACTGCTCACTCCTGCCCGTGAACATGTTCTCAGCTCTGCAGGGGCCGAGCGGCTGACCCAGCAACTAATGACCAGCCAGCAGCCTGCCTGGCAGAGGACCGTGAGATGGACTAGCTCCCTGACCGCCCACCTCCCCTCCTGGTCTTTATCACCAGGGGGCATGGAGGGCTTGGCCTATAAAATCCTTCTCCAGGGGATGTCATGGAGGGGAACCAATCACTTGACACATGCAGCCCCAACCCCAGTCCCCTCCAGCCCACAGGGGCCTCAGCAGCTTTTGTACCCCCACTCCGAGCTACCTGAGCCCCTCCCTCCCATCCTTCTCCCACCCAGAGCCACCTCTGGGCCTTGGGCAGAACTTGAGCAGCTGGGAGGGGGTGTGCTGTAGGGAAAAGGCTTCAGAAAGTGACCTGGGAAGCAATGCAGGAACTGGAGGCCAGGGAATTGCTTCCCGAGGATTTCCTGGCCCCTTCTGGTGCCTACTGTCTGCACACAGCACTGCTGAAGGACTCACAGGCTGGGGTCTAAAGGACTGACATAGGCAGTCTGGAGGAGTCCCTGGCACCCTGGAGCTGGGGGAGCGGTCCTCGGAGCCAAGGCTGGAGAGCCCCCGTCTATGTCAGATAAAGGAACTGTGCTCTTTAAGGACTTGAGGGCTGTGTATATGTGGCCCCCGCTCAGGCTCAGCCCCGGGAGAGGTGCTGCGGTCCCTGTGCCCTGATGTCTGATACGTCCTCTCTCAAAGGCCAGCTGCTGTTGCTGCCCCTGCTGTTACTGCTGGAACCGCAGGTCTCTCAGAGCCTAGTCATCACACCCCCCGGGCCAGAGCTTGTCCTCAATGTCTCTAGCACCTTCATTCTGACCTGCTCGGGTTCAGCTCCGGTGGTATGGGAACGGATGTCCCAGGAGCCCCCGCAGGAAATGGCCAAGGCCCAGGACGGCAGCTTCCTCAGTGTGCTGACATTGAGCAACCTCACTGGGCTAGACACGGGGGAATACTTCTGCACCTACAATGACTCCCGTGGCCTGGAGCTGGATGAGCGGAAGCGGCTCTACATCTTTGTGCCAGGTAAGCGCCCCCAGCCTGTGTGCCCACTCCTTACCCCTCTTGTCAGCTGAAGACCTCAGGGGAAGTCCAGAGAGTGCTTTAGTTTGTTGTGAAATGCGGCCATCCTAGAAAAGCAGGCAATCATGGAACCAGCCTGGCTCAGTCTAGGAGAGTGTTCATCCCCACTCCTTAGTCTGGGTTATCTGCCTGCTCCCTGCCAGTCACCCCATTCCTGCCTGCCAAGAACTCTACATTCTCAGCTGCTTCCAACCTGCTCCCTCTTGGCCCTCACATCCCATCGTCACCATCCTCCAAACTCCAGATAGCAGCAGCACTTCAACTTGTGACTCGTCTCCTTTCTTACCCCTGACTCTGTCCGTATCCAACATCAGAGCTGGAAGGGACTAGCTCTAACTCTTGATTTATGCTCCTCTGGGAGCATCCCTATTCTGTCATGGGGAGACAGAGGGCCAGAGAGGGCAAATGATTTGCCACACAACAATTCAGGGGATGGCCAGAAACTCAGTTCCCCTGACTCATTTACGGCTCCACTCGCGGCAGATCCCACCGTGGCCTTCCTCCCTAATGACGCCGAGGAACTATTCATCTTTCTCACGGAAATAACTGAGACCACAATTCCATGCCGAGTGACAGACCCGCAGCTGGTGGTGACGCTGCATGAGAAGAAAGGGGATATTGCACTGCCTGTCCTCTACGATCACCAACGTGGCTTTTCTGGTATCTTCGAGGACAGAAGCTACATCTGCAAAACCACCATTGGGGACAGGGAGGTGGATTCCGACGCCTACTATGTCTACAGACTCCAGGGTGAGCTCCCTTTCTGGCCCGATGCTCCGCAGAGACGAGTATAACCCTCCACAGAAGAATAGCCCTCTACAGTTTCCACAGTGTGTGGCTCCATTTCTCATAGGATTCTCACCACAGCCTTGGAAGGGAGATAGTGTTTTCCCCATGTTACAGGTGAGGAGACTCCGGCGCAGAGAGGGTAGAGTTTGTCCCCTGTTGCAGAATACCATAGTGGCAGAGCTGGCCTGTATAAAATGGTTGGCGAGGGCACAAGCTTCAGAGCCAGCTGGGTTGAAAGCCCAGCTTTGCCGTTTTCCATCCTAGAGACTTTACACAAAGCACATAATCTCTCTGAGCCTGCTTCCCTTCTTGTAATGTGAGGATAACAATGACTGCCTGCCTCATAGGATCATTGTGAAGATTAAATAAAATAAAAGCTGGAGAGCACCTGGCACATGATATGTGCTCAATACATGTCTCCTGTATGTAGATCTCCAGAGGGTACTTTGATTTCCAGACTTTTATCCCTTCTAGAATATCAGCTTCATGAGAACAGAGATTTTGTCCATTTTGTTCACTGCTGTAGCCCCAGTAGCTCGAATAGTACTTGACGTGTAGTAGGTATTCAGTAAATACTTGTTGAATGAATGAATCTTCTACATCAGTCATCATTTCCCTCTTCAGCCCCGTACCCTATCCCCAAGCTGAAGTGCTAGTGGCTGGTGGTGACTTCCCCAGCCCTAAGCCATTCTCTCTCCACCAGTGTCATCTATCAACGTCTCTGTGAACGCTGTGCAGACTGTGGTCCGCCAGGGCGAGAACATCACCCTCATGTGCATCGTGATCGGGAATGAGGTGGTCAACTTTGAGTGGATGTACCCCCGCCAAGAGGTAATGTGGGTCCAGGCAGGGGTCGGAGGAGGGGCCAGGCAGGGGCGGATGTCTGGCTTGTGGACTGATTCCTCACTGGCCCCTCCTGATTTGCCCAACCTGTCCCTGCAGAGCGGGCGGCTGGTGGAGCCGGTGACCGACTTCCTCTTGGATATGCCTTACCACATCCGCTCCATCCTGCACATCCCCAGTGCCGAGTTGGACGACTCGGGAACCTACATCTGCAATGTGACAGAGAGTGTGAATGACCATCAGGATGAAAAGGCCATCAACATCACTGTGGTTGGTGCGTGCCTTGTGCTCAGCCCAACTCCCAGTCTGAGCTGGACCCAGAGCCTGTCACAGCCCTGGGGGTATAGTCAGCCACACTCCAGTGTGGCCCTAGCTAGCCTTGGTGCCAACCAGAACCCCAATTCTAGGATAAACCCAAACCAAAATGCAGTGTCTGCCCCAAATCCAACCTTACCTCAACCTAGACTTTCTGACTCGCCAGAGCCCCAGCCCCAACCTGATTTCCAAGCCCAGCTGCCATCCCAGGTCCAGGAAGCCCCATCCCCAAATTCAACCCCAGTCTCAGCCATTACTGACCCAGAACAGAGAACTATTGGTACAACTCTGGTCCCACCCCAGGAGCTGGCCCCAACATCATCAGCCCCAAATTCGGCCCCTTCTCCAGGCCTTGTCCCCATCCCAATTTCAACCTCAGCTCCAGAAACTCCATGACTGGCCAGCCAGCAAGGTCCCTAGGCCTGAAGCCCTGTCCCCCAGGCAGGCCTCCTTTGGGATTCAGTTGGTGCCCTGCCTCCAGGACCCCGCCCTTGACAGTCGCTCCTTGCAGAGAGTGGCTACGTGCGGCTCCTGGGAGAGCTGGACGCTCTACAGTTTGCCGAGCTGCACCGAAGCCGGACGCTGCAGGTAGTGTTCGAGGCCTATCCGCCGCCCACCGTCCTGTGGTTCAAAGACAACCGCACCCTGGGTGACTCCAGCGCTGGCGAGATCGCCCTGTCCACCCGCAACGTGTCGGAGACCCGGTGAGCAGACTGCTCTCCCACCCCATTCTTGAAGTTATGTTTCTTTGCAGCCATTAGGCAGGCCTCGGCATTCGGCCACAAACCTAGGTCCAGCTTTCCGAGAGTGTATTAGGTGCCAGGCACTGGGGATGATGCCGTGACCGGAGCTGACTCCCTCCTAGAGTTTCTGGGCTGGTGGAGGAAACAGACTCCAGTCAGATGATCACCCAGATGTTTAGTTGTCCTTGTGATGGGTGGGGCGAGCAGTAGCAGCCAAGAAGTAAACGGCCAGATGACTGGGGCAGAGGGTGCCAGGCAGGCCACTCATGGCCTGTGGTATTCCCGAGGCTGGAGATTTGCTGGCTGACAGAGACTGAGACAGGTTAGGATGGGGCAGTGTCTTGCCTTTCTGAAGGGGAGAGAAACAGGACTTTCCCTTCAACACCGCCCACCCCCACCCACAGTCCATCTCAACCCTCAGTTCTAGGGGAACTGCCTATGCGCAAGGATTTAGGAGACTGGGTTTGGGTCCTGGCTCTGCTACCAACGCCTAGGTGATCTTGGCAAGCCCTTGCCCTCCCTGGGGGTTGTTCCTGTTTATGCCAGGAGAGTGAGGAGAACTGTAGAGTTCTTCCAGCTCACAGCTGCCTGTCCTGCTCCCCAGGTACGTGTCAGAGCTGACCTTGGTTCGCGTGAAGGTGGCAGAGGCTGGCCACTACACCATGCGGGCCTTCCATGAGGATGCTGAGGCCCAGCTCTCCTTCCAGCTGCAGATCAATGGTGATGAGCACGCCCCTCCCACGTCCCTCCGCCTTCCCCTCCCTGCCTCCATTCCCTCTCCCTTTCTGCACTGTCCACCCACCCATAGGAGGAGTGGGAGAGGGAACCCGGAACTCAGGAGATAGATTCTAGGTCACTGACCCACTGCCTTGTGAACCTGACCTCTGGGCCTCAGTTTACCCAGCTGTATAAGGAGGCCATCAGGCTAGGTTGGTGTTTCCGAAACTTCAGGCACCGATGTACCAAGGCCATGATTTTTCCTTCTCAGATTCCACTTAAACTGTACTATTAACTCCATGGGTATTTATTGAGCAACTACCATATGCCTGTCTGTTCCGGGTTCTTGAACTTCCCGCCCTGCCTGTGTGCAGCTTGCATCCAAGTAGGGAAAGACAAACACTAAAGCAGTAGGGAAGAAAACCCCAGCAAATTACATGGGTTAGAAGGTAACTAACACTGTGGGAGAGGAAAAACAGGGGCCAGGTAGGGAAGGTGGAAAGTGCTGGGCGGAGGGTGATGGTGAGAGTCGCACTTTTGATACAATGATCAGGGCTCAGGAAGTGACATTTGCATGAAGCCTTGAAGAAGGTGAAGACATTAGCTCAGTGGATGTTTGGGGAAAGGGTGCCTCGGGCAGTGCAAAAGCCAGAGCAATGGCTGAAAGGCCTGTGTGGTCGGAAGGGGGCTGGTGGGGAGCGTGGTGGGAGATGAAGTCAGAATGGGGATGGGTGGGTGGGGAGAAGGGCAGATCACAGAGGTCTTTGTGGGCCTGGTACAGATTTTGGCTTTTACCATGGCAGAGTTTTGAGCAGAGGAATGACATGATAATGACTTAATGTTTTGTCAGTTGACTTTCTAAAAATAAATTTATTTTGAAAGACAAAATGTAACCTCTCTATTGTAGATGGAAAATCAGCATCACATGTCATAAATATAAAGCAACCACCAAAATAAACCCAGAGAAGACTAAACACTGCTATTAAATGCTGGCTTCGTGGGCTTGTCAGCCAGGGACTCTGAGATGGAGGCCTAGCCCCTCTTTGTTAAAAGGGAAGATTAGCAAGTCTCAGAGAGGTGTTAAAGACAGACTAGCACCCTGCTGAGGCGCTTCCTTTGAAGTACTCAGAAGGAACCCATTGGCTTTCGCACTGATTCCTGGTATTTAATGTTCACCTGCAGTCTGCAGCCCTCCTCCTCCAGGAGAGACTCTGGGCCAGGTCCTCCCTGAGAACCTGTCCTGTTGACTGTCCTGACCTTCCCACCTCCTGACCCAGTGCCCTCTCCATGCAGTTCCTGTCCGCGTGCTGGAGCTAAGCGAGAGCCACCCTGACAGTGGGGAACAGACTGTCCGCTGTCGTGGCCGGGGCATGCCCCAGCCGGACATCATCTGGTCTGCCTGCAGAGACCTCAAAAGGTGAGCAGACCCGGGCCTCAGTCTTCCAGGGTCCCCCAGCTGGCTGGAAAAAGCTCGTGAAGGTTACCTAGTCCCACCTGTTCTTCTTGGCATCTTGTTCCAGGTATAGAGTTGCATCCTAGGAGGCCAGGTCGCCAGCTCCTTGGTCCTACACTGCGTGACCTAAATGGTTCCTTTTCCTTACGTTTACCTCTGGGCAGTTTGGCCTAGCACAGTGCAGGGGCTGTGCCCCGGAGACCTCACTTGGCCTGTAGCTCAGTTCTGCACTCTTGGCCAGGCTGATTCTAAAGTAGTGGACAGAGGCAGGATTGAGCAGGTTCTGCCTCTACCCCATACACTGTGTGACCCTGAGGATCAAAGAAGAATGGATTTTGCAATCAGCGTTGTCAGTTCTGGGGTAGGAGCACCCCCTGCTGACCAGTAGAGGGACCACGGGAGGAGCCCGCCTAGAACCAGGCGCATAGCAGGAACTGGACACATCCTGGCTCCTTCCGCCAGCTTCTCCTCAGTTTCCCTGCCTGCAAGGGGAAGGGGCTGGCAACCAACCCTACTGGTTCTTCTGGCAGGTGTCCACGGGAGCTGCCGCCCACGCTGCTGGGGAACAGTTCCGAAGAGGAGAGCCAGCTGGAGACGAACGTGACATACTGGGAGGAGGAGCAGGAGTTTGAGGTGGTGAGCACTCTGCGTCTGCAGCACGTGGATCGGCCAATGTCGGTGCGCTGCACGCTGCGCAATGCTGTGGGCCAGGACATACAGGAGGTCATCGTGGTGCCACACTGTGAGTGCCCAGCCTCGGAGGCCTCTGATGATCCCAACCCCCACCTTAACTCTGCCTAATTGGTACTGTGTCCATGTACCCACAGCAGGCCAAAGGAGCACGGTAGCATGCCCGGGGCAAACAGGAGCATTGTGAAATGCTGTTGTGTACATGCATAGGAACACATACATTCCAGCGTACACATTATGGGTACACATGTGTACAAACACAAGACTATAGACCGTGGATACGAAAAGCACTGTCTCCTTAAGTGAATTGTACATAGACTATATGCATGTCATGAGCCACGTACATGAGCATTCCTCTTCCTTGAACACAGGTGCAAACCCTCTGTGTGTAGATTTCTAAGTGATGTACTGAAGAATGCTCAATCCCCAGATACTCCTGTGAAGCTAGAGTGTATGTGTATAAGCGTACATGTGCACCCCACCTGTCCATGTGTGCAAACCCACCAAGTGTTTATTTGTAAGCCATGTACATGAGCATGCCTAATCCCTAGACATGTGTTTAAACCTACAGTGTATGTCTGTATACAGGTACCTGTGGGTACACGATTCCTATACATGTATACAAGCAATGTATGTACAGTTCCTTTGCATGCATGCAAACTGGCCTAGTGCATGTCTGTAAGCATATAATTGGAGCACCCCTTTCTAGAAAAGTGTGCAAGCATAATTCCTATCTACATACACCTGCTGTAATTTTTGTGCATATAAACAATGCCTACCAGTGTCTGATGCTTTTGTGTGTCTACCTGCTCGTCCTTATGCATACATGCACCTGTATGCATGTGCTTCATTTATTCACCTTTCTTCTTCATTCAGTAAATACGAGGACCCAATTTTTCAATGAAGGACAAAAGTCAAAGGGCACAGCCCTGCCTGGTCCTCCTAGTGCCCACAGTCCAGAGAGAGAAGGTAGACAAGGAACTTGGTAATCTCCCCCTGCCCCCGGGATTACCACATTAAGGGCAAAGCCTGGAGGGAGAAGGGGTCCCATGCCCAGCTATGGGATTCAGGAAAGTATTCTAGAAAAGGGACCTTTAGGTCAAAACCTAAAAAATGACGAGAAGTTAGCCTGGTAAGGAATGGTGTCCCAGGCAGAGGGAATGGCCTGTGTAAAAGCCCAGAGACAAAATGAGTTCCTAGAAATGGAAAGAATTCAACTCAACCTGGCTGGAGGATCGACTATGTGGAATTTAGGGGTTGGAAGGGCGGCAGATAAAGGGGAAGGAAGTGCTGTGGGATGGAGCTACAGGGGTGGGCAGACCCAGAGCAGGCAGGGCTCCAAAGGCCATGTGAGGTGTCTTGGTCCCTGTGTGTGCAGGTCCTTGGGCGTGTCCACGCATGTGTCTGTCTAGAGCTGCCTCCTGTCCCCTGCCCTGTGGTGGATGGGTGGGCTTCTTTCATACCCTCATCTCACCCATGTTGTCACATGTGCACACACCTTCCATGAGCAAGTGGGCATCTGGGCAGACAGTGTAGACAGCCTGAGTGGAAGACCCTAGCTCTGAGCCAAGGCAGATGAGACACTTTTGTGTGACTAAAGCCTGAATGAGAAGCTGAGCCTCAGCACACAGAGCCTGGGATGGTTGCAGGAGGGCTCCTTCATGCCTCCAGCAATGGCTCCTAGAAGACACAGGCTTCCCTCCCAGTTCCGAGATGTGTGATGAGTGGGAGGAAGGAGAAGAAGAGAGATGTTGGTCTGGGACCCTGAGGAGGAAGGCATGGGGAGGATGGGTAAGGGTAAGGGAGAATGGATATGTGGTGAGAGACAAAAGTGGAGATGGAAGCAGAGATAGAGTCATGAAGCCTCTGCCTTATGTACCATTTTAGGAATTTGGCCTTTTTTCTTTACCGATAACGTGGGGAAGCATCCAGAGATTTTAAACTTAAGAATGACATTCACCTAGTAATTCAACAAATAGGGACGTGGCTCACACCTGTAATCCCAGCACTCTGGGTGGCTGAAGAGGGTGGATTGCCTGAGGTCAGGAGTTTGAGACCACCCTGACCAACATGGCGAAACCCTGTCTCTACTAAAAATACAAAATTAGCTGAGCATATTGGTGCATGCCTGTAATCCCAGCTACTCGGGAGGCAGAGGCAGGAGAATCCCTTGAACTGGGAGGCAGAGGTTGCAGTGAGCCGAGATTGTGCCACTGCATTCCAACCTAAGGGACAGAGTGAGACTCTGTCTCAAAAAAAAAAAAAAAAAAAAAAGTGTCACTACATGGAGCTGAGCATGGTGGCTCATGCCTGAAATCTCAGCACTTTAGAAGGCCAAGATAGGAGGATCATTTGAGCCCAGGTGTTCAAGGCTGCAGTGAGCTATGGTTGCACCACTGCACTCCAGCCTGGCCACCACAGCAACACCCTGTATCAATAAACAAACAACAACAACAACAAAACAAATAGGATCAGGTACTTACCATGTGCCAGGTGTGGTTTTAGGAACTGAGGTGATAGCAATGGATGGGGAGGAGGAGGTGGGACAGGACTCCCTGGGGAGAAAAGAAGCACAGATAGGGGACAGAAGAGGAGGGAATGAGTTCCAGGGGACCTCACGGGTGGCCAGTGGGGCAGGGCAGGGGAGATGCAGGTCTGACAGGGGTGAATGGGGAGAGTGGGAAGCTGTATAGCAAAGCGGCTGAGACCTTGAGGGTGGAGGAGACTCGAGGCTTGGGGGTGCTGGTGTGAGCCCTACTTTGTAACTACCGTCACCACTCCAACCCCAGCTGGGCCCTTTGGGTGAAGATGGGAGGAAGCAGCCTCCACGCTGAGGTCTGGATTCATCAGGCTGGGGGTCTCAGCCATTGCTCCCTCAGTGGCCACTCAGTTCACTGGCCACTGGGTCAGGCATAGAACTTGGAGTCTGACTGAGCTGTGGCAGCCCCAGCAAGGGTGTGGACTCAGAGGAGAGGTGAGCCGCAGCCCAGCCCCCAGGGACTCCTGGGCTAATGGGAGCTCCAGGCAATGGACAGGAACCCAGAGCAGGATTTGCACCCCATCTAGAGCTCTGGCAGCAAGGCCAGCCTGACTGGCAGGGCTGAAGGGATATGGAGGCCGGCAGTGATCTGAGTAGGGGTATTACCGAGGGGAGGGAGTATTCACATGATAGGCTGAATGTGTGGCCTGGAGGGAGAGGCTGAGGGTCTGACACTGCAGGCTGATGGGCAGGTGGGGCTTCTGTTCCGGCAGGACGTGCACGGAGGGATCTGTGATGCCAGAGGTGGGGTGAGGGGAGGGCAGCTGCTCAGTTTGCTCATGGCTTGCTCTCATCTCTGCTTGCAGCCCTGCCCTTCAAGGTGGTGGTGATCTCAGCCATCCTGGCCCTGGTGGTCCTCACCATCATCTCCCTTATCATCCTCATCATGCTTTGGCAGAAGGTAAGCCGCTCCCTAGCCTAATGGGTGAGGACTGGCACATCATTATTGTGCGTGAATTCCACCCCTCTGACCTCCTTGAGTGCTGGGTGATCTGGCCACAGGCAGGGCTCAGCATGGAACTCAGGTGGGGACTTACTTAGAGTGATGCTGGGTGTCCGAGGTGCCTCCACCCCCAGCAGTCTGGGTCAACCTGAGCCTGACCCAAGCTATCCAGGATCCCCTGCCCCTTCTGTGTCTCTAAGCCCCTGGGTCCTGCTGAGGCACATTCCTCTCGTCCTAGCCGTGGAGCGTGGGACCTCTGGGCTGGACTCCGGCATGGGCTCCAGAGTTCTTCCAGCTCTTACCCATGGAGACCCTGTGATTCTTCTGAAGTGCATTCTGATCCTATTAGGCTGCGATTTCAATGTTCTGTTCTGAGATTTCACCATTTTGTGATTCTAACATTTTAAGCTTCCTGAATCAGGATTGCAGCACCTCATGATTCCATCATTCCAAAATTCCAGTGCTGGGTGGTTCCAACACCCTTAGATGTCAACATTTTCTCTTTCTTTCTTTCTTTCTTTTATTTTATTTTATTTTGAGATGGAGTCTTTCTCTGTTGCTCAGGCTGAGTGCAGTGGCACAATCTTGGCTCACTGCAGCCTCTGCCTCCCGGGTTCCAGAGATTGTCCTGCCTCAGCCTCCTGGGTAGCTACGATTACAGGCGCATACCACCACGCCCAGCTAATTTTTGTATTTTTAGTAGAGATGGAGTTTCACCATGATGGCCAGAGTGGTCTTGAATTCCTGACCTTAGGTGATCTGCCCATCTCAGCCCCCCAAAGTGCTGGCATTACAGGCATGAGCCACCACACCTGGCCATATATCAGCATTCTAGGCTTACATCTTTCTGATTCACCAGCGTGGGGAGGGTCATCTGCATCCAGCCAAGTGCCCTATCTGATGTCACTTTCTGGGGTTGCCTGCTTCACCACTTCCATCTGAGGAGAAGCTAAAGATGGGAGAGAAGCTGGAGAGGAGGTTCTCATGAACCAGGCCCTCAGCTGCCAGTTGCTCCTCAGTCTGCCAAGTCCTGAAACCTCCTCTGGGAGCCCTTGGCCCCTGTTCCCTCTGAGCCCATGAAGACGCTGGCTCGGTTGAGCACTTGCTGTGTGACTTCAAATATGCCCCTGCCTCTCTGTGGGCCTCAGGGTCTCCTGCCCCATGTGTCCTAGATGGATGGACCTAATTTAGGGCGTCAAGGTTGGAGACCCCCTCTGATAACCCATTCCTGGGGTTGGTCCTCCAGAAACCACGTTACGAGATCCGATGGAAGGTGATTGAGTCTGTGAGCTCTGACGGCCATGAGTACATCTACGTGGACCCCATGCAGCTGCCCTATGACTCCACGTGGGAGCTGCCTCGGGACCAGCTTGTGCTGGGTCAGTCCTGGGAGGCCTCAGGTGGCAGGGTGGGGACTCAAGTTGGGCAGGAAGACTCTCTGAGGTCTGGTCCCAGCCTTGCCATGACTAGCTATGAGACCTAGGGCTGGTGTCTTGCCTTCTCTGGCCCTCCGTCTCCTACTATGTGCAATGAGGATGAGCCATCCCCCAGGGACTGCCCAGCATTGAGTGACCCTGAGCATCCTGTGACCCTGAGAGATGGGACGCCTTTGTGGCAAAAGTGGAAGGATTGAGGACAGGCTGAGTAGCAGGCCTGATCTGACTGGGGAAGCTGAGGTGGTACAGAAGAGCATGCCCCCTTGGGGAAGGAAGAAACTTTCCAAAGATGAAAGATGGGGCAGAAAGCAGGCAGAACTTAGATGAGACACCTGGAAAGACGGGGCGCGGGGGCATTGTGGTTGCAAGGGCGTCTGTTTAGGGAATTACCTGAGTCCAAGGGGGTTTAAGGAACGTCTCGGTTGACGTAAGAGAGTGGTTCTTTCCCCTCCTTGGGCAGGAAGGGTGGAGGGGGCGGGGGTGCAGCTTCCTGGTGGGCCAGGAGCTGAGGGATCATCTCTACACTAGGACGCACCCTCGGCTCTGGGGCCTTTGGGCAGGTGGTGGAGGCCACGGCTCATGGCCTGAGCCATTCTCAGGCCACGATGAAAGTGGCCGTCAAGATGCTGAAATGTGAGTAGTCTTGGAGCCCTCCACATTTGGCCCCCACCTCTCCCTGCCCCTCCCCACACACTTAGCCTCTCCCAGGGTGGTCTGATGCTGATGTGCGGGCACAAGAGGGGCAGTCACATTGCAGCAGGCGCTGCTCTCAAGTTGGGTTTGGGAAGAGGGTTCCTCAACCTGGCCTTCTCAGCCCACCTCACCCTACCCTGGCCTCTTCCCCTCCTCAGAGTGTGAGTGCTCACCTCCCACCCCCGGGCTGCCTGGGTCTTGCAACACAGGGTGGGGCAGAAGAGTCAGAAGAGGCTTCCCTGGTGGGGCCTCCATGACTGGGCCTGGCCTGGGGCCCCCGCTTTCCTTAGCCACAGCCCGCAGCAGTGAGAAGCAAGCCCTTATGTCGGAGCTGAAGATCATGAGCCACCTCGGGCCTCACCTGAACGTGGTCAACCTGCTGGGGGCCTGCACCAAAGGAGGTACAGAACCCACTGCCCCAGAGGACTCAGGGAAAGTGCCCACCACCAAGGCCAGGCCCCGCCTGCCCCCTCCTCAGGCCGCACACAGCAGCACACTCCCACTGGAGGGTCCATGCCCGTCTGCTCCAGGACCCTCACTGCACGGTCCCAGAGGGCAGTGGGGTTTAGAAAATCACAAAATCTTCAGGCGCAGTGGCTCACACCTGTAATCCCAGCACTTTAGGAGGCTGAGGCGGTTAGATCAGCTGAGGTCAGGAGTTCAAGACCAGCTTGATCAACATGGAGAAACCCCCATCTCTACTAAAAATACAAAATTAACCAGGCATGGTGGCTCATGCCTATAATCCCAGCTACTTGGGAGGCTGAGGCAGGAGAATCATTTGAACCTGGGAGGTGAAAGTTGCGATGAGCTGAGATCATGCCATTGCATTCCAGCCTGGGCAACAAGAGCGAAAATCCATCTGAAAAAAAATAAAATAAAATAAAGAAACACAAAATCACAACACATTCACCACTGAAGGATTAGTCAGGTCACCAGTCCCAGTGGCTTCCAGACCATGGTGTTGGCTGACACTTTTTTATTTTCACAGTACATTTTGAAAGCCAGTAAATGACAGCTCACATGACATTAAGATGAGTTATACTCCCACCATTGGAGACCACCAGCTTGCTAATTGGGAGTTAATTGATGATAGAAGATTGTCTCTGTGGCCAACTGTATTTATTTGAAGCTCTGATTGCCAGATAGGCTGAAAAAAAAAATGTTATCACCATTTACAGCTGCTTATTGTGAGATCTGGGATTTTCCTCAGCATTACGCAACCAAAACAAAATACAGAAGTCTGCTGGGTACACAGACTGACTGACGTCTGCAGTGAACACTCATTTCAAAATTTTTGTTTGTGTAGATACCTTCAGGCTCTCACTGATTGACTTTGAGTAGATGCACTGTAGTTGAATTTAATTACTAAAGTGATCATTATCAACAGTGGACTTTATCTGCTTTCTATACTGGGCTCCAAAGTAAGCTTTAGTTTGAAAACACATCAATAAGAGCTAACACTGCTGGCCAACAAAGGCATCATCTCATTAATCCTCATGACAGCCCTTTGTGCTGGGTGTAATTAGCCCCACTTAACAGGTGGGGAAGGTAAGGCTCAGGGAGACTACATACCTTGTTCACTGCCACAGAAGCAGGAAAAGAACCCGGAGTTGCAAGGCACCGAAGCCTCCTAGCTGTCATGCCAAAGTGCCTCCCCAACATTCAGCCCCTGATGAGCCTCGTGGTCTTAAGGGGACACCTGAGGGCTCCGTAGGGACTGTCTCTGAGCCTGTCCCTCCGCAGGACCCATCTATATCATCACTGAGTACTGCCGCTACGGAGACCTGGTGGACTTTCTGCACCGCAACAAGCATACCTTTCTGCAGCACCACTCCGACAAGCGTCGCCCGCCCAGCGCGGAGCTCTACAGCAATGCACTGCCTGTCGGGCTCCCACTGCCCAGGTACCGGGAGGGAGGCCAGGGACTGAATCTTTGGGGAACCTGAGGAGCACTGCTCCTTCTCCTCCCCTTGTCCAGGAGAAGAAGCTGAGGCTGTGACGGGGCAGTGGACAGAATCACTCAGAATAACAGTCATGCCAGGCCCTGCGCTAAGCCCTCTACAGATGTGACATGCCATACCTGTGTCGTGGGTGTTTGCCCTTTTGTCCAGGGCACAGAATGGTGGAGGAGGGGGCAGAAGCTGTGGTGAGACGAGAGCCAGGCCTCCCAATGTACACAGTGGTGCTCCAGGCTGTGTTCCTCTCTGCAGCCTCTGCACATCAGCCTCTACACTGCCCCTCAGGGAGCTCAACTCCTGTCCTCATCTTTCCAAAAAGAACATTTCTTAGTTCTTTTGCTGACTACAAAACCAAAGACAATAGTAGCTTCAGAAAAGCATACAGAAGACATGAAAACTCACTCCTGCTTTCTCCCACATTTTGATCAATTTCCTCGTCATCTCTTTCCTGCTCATAGAGACAGATATGTGTAGATCCCCACAGCTCTTTGGGGAGCTGATGCTACAGGCATAGGTATCGGGGTGACTCCTGGCTGCCCACGCTGGGTTGCTGCCAGGCACTACCACAGCCGGGTGGTGCTGGGGAGGCCGCAGAAAGGTGCCTCTGTACACACCCAACTTGTGACCTTTGTCCTGGGGTGCTGTAATCGCCTCTGGGTGTGAGCTGTCTGGGTTCTAACCGTCATTTTGGCAACCTCAGTGCCCAGCTTGGCCCAGCGGGTGGGTTGAAAAGGCTCAATCCGTGGGCATTGCTATTGAGATAGGTTGAAGGAGGATGAGTGAGTGTGTGAGTGAGAGAAGAAATCCCTGAGTGGCCAGGGGCAGGAGGGGAAGGAAAGGCAAAGCCTGCAGGCTCTCCTGTGATGCTCCTCTACCCCCAGCCATGTGTCCCTGACCGGGGAGAGCGACGGTGGCTACATGGACATGAGCAAGGATGAGTCTGTGGACTACGTGCCCATGCTGGACATGAAAGGAGACGTAAAATATGCAGACATCGAGTCCTCCAACTACATGGCCCCTTATGATAACTACGTTCCCTCTGGTGGGTGGACACAGCGACATAGTATCCCATGCCCACACAGGCTCATGGCCTTCACATGCCCAGCCTTGCCAAAAACTCTGGGAAGAAGGGAAGCTTGTACCCATTTCATAGATGTGGAAATTGAGGCTAGCAACCTGGTCCAAGCTGCTCTGTAGTGGACCCCTAAACAGAAGCCCTGTATATGGGTCCAAAACAGGCATAGAACCTACAGGGAGAGAGAAAGTTGGGGTGTGGGAGCACCTGGGCTCTTGGGATGCTAGGGAAAGTGACCTGCCCAGTTCCAGCCCCAGGCTGGTCTAGTGTCCCTGAGAGGCAGGCAGGCCAGGCGGGGCAAAAGCAGCCTAAGGGCTAATGCCAAAAGCGTTTTTGTCCAACGAGGGCATGGATAAAGTAGGAGAGCTTTGAGTTTGATATTAAGAAATCATTCTCATCTGGCTGAGCACGGTGGCTCATGCCAGCATGTTGGGAGTCTTTGGCAGGTGGATCATGAGGTCAGGAGTTCAAGACCAGCTTAGCCAAGATGGCGAAACCCTGTCTCTACTAAAAATACAAAAATTAGCTGGACGTGGTGGCGAGTGCCTGTAATCCCAGCTACTTGGGAGGCTGAGGCAGAGAACTGCTTAAACCCAGGAGGCAGAGATTGCAGTGAGCTGAGATCACATCATTGCACTGGCCCAAGCTGCTCTGTAGTGGACCCCTAAACAGAAGCCCTGTATATGGATCCAAAACAGGCATAGAACCTACAGGGAGTGAGAGAGTTGGCAGCCTAGGTGACAGAGTGAGACTCTGTCTCAAAAAAAAGAAAAATCATTCTCCTTTTGGGAGAGCTAGATGATTAGTGGCCACTTGTCTTAGACATTCAGTCTCCCAGGAGCCAAAGGGCAGGGGTCCTGTGGGCCAGAAGGAGATATGAGGTAGCAGGTGACCCTTTGCTTCTCCTGTAGCCCCTGAGAGGACCTGTCAGGCGACTTTGATCAACGAGTCTCCAGTGCTTAGCTACACAGACCTCGTGGGCTTCAGCTACCAGGTGGCCAATGGCATGGAGTTCCTGGCCTCCAAGAATGTACGTGTGGCTGTGGTGGGGCAGAGTGGGGGCCATGGGTATGTGGGCCACCCAGCTAGCCAGTGTCCTCCAAGAGTGCCCGCACACCAGGGTGGCCTTTTGTACCCGGACAGTGATGCATTTTCCCAAAGTCCTTGATGTGGAGAGGTCTTTCCCCATAATTGTCCCCAAGCCCTCAGCTCCCCTCTCCCCAAACCCAGTGTGTCCACAGAGACCTGGCGGCCAGGAACGTGCTCATCTGCGAGGGCAAGCTGGTCAAAATCTGTGACTTTGGCCTGGCTCGAGACATCATGCGAGACTCAAACTACATCTCCAAAGGCAGCGTGAGTACCTTCCCCGCCCCTGCGGGGCTGTCACCATGTGCCTGTGACTGCAGGAACAGATTCCCTCCCAACCAGTGAGGCTGCAGCTCCAAGGAGAGCTGTGTGGGGCTCCTCGTGGCCTGCCCTGACAGTGGTGATGGGCTGTGCCTGCCCAGCTGTGTGTGCAGGGACAGGAAGGGGAGCCACCCAGGAGTGCATGGAGCCAGTACCGTGGGGAAGGCTGGCTGTAATGGGTCCAGGGAGGGGGAAGGGGGAACAGGCCGAATGTGTTTCCCAGCAGTGGTGGGCATAGGAAGAAGCACAGATGAGAAGGCAGGACAGATGAGCAGGTCACACGTAGTAGCCGGGATTGGTTTGGTTAAAATGTGACCATCCTGCCTGTCTCTCATCTCCCCACTTTTCAGCAATCCCCAGATGGTGGCATGCTAGGCACAGAGATCAAAGGCAGCCAAGATGAGAGCCGGGGGGTGCCTTGACAAGTTTCTGCACCCCCGCCCCCACTTCACTACTCAGACCCTGGGGCTTTTCTCCAGGGACAGAGGCTGCCTTGTCCACAGCTAGTGAGAAAAGAAACAGCCTCTGGTCCTCTGGACAGCAATGGGTGGATATGGGAACTGTGCTGGGCAGAGACCAGGGCCCTCACAGGGAATGGAAGGGAGGAGTGGTTGTGGGTGGGACCCACCAGGTACCCTCCTCCTGTCCCAGGTGCAGAGTGGGGCTGGGGTCCTTCCTTGCACTCAGCACCCGTCCTGACCCTCCCTACAGACCTTTCTGCCTTTGAAGTGGATGGCCCCGGAGAGCATCTTCAACAGCCTCTACACCACCCTGAGTGATGTGTGGTCCTTCGGGATCCTGCTGTGGGAGATCTTCACTTTGGGTGCGCTTGCTTCCTCCCCCAGCCCTCGGCATCCTGACATGGTGTCTACCTTGACTGTTCACATCTCTGGCCTGGCAGGGCTATGGATGAGCCTGAGACAGGGATTCTGGTTCAGGTCCCAGCTCTGCTGCCTTCTCCCTGCTGTGTGACGTTCTTTGCCCTCTCTGGATCTCTTTATCTCCCTGTCTGAGTATTGACGGGTTGGAACAGTGACATCAGAAAGCCTACTTGGCTCTCACATTCTGGCTGTCTATCCTGGGGAGGGCTGCAGTCTCTGCCGTCTGGAACCCATGAAGGAGTCCACACTTCCCAATGCCACGGCCAGCATGGCTCTCCTTGTCCTATAGAAGAGGGTGCCTTGCCACCTTTCCACCCCTGAACCTGTGTATCTCTTGTCTCTGCTCCCCAACAGGTGGCACCCCTTACCCAGAGCTGCCCATGAACGAGCAGTTCTACAATGCCATCAAGCGGGGGTACCGCATGGCCCAGCCTGCCCACGCCTCCGATGAGATGTGAGTGGAACCCCATGCATGTGGGAGGATTTTATGCTGCAAACAATAGATATCTAACTCTACTGGCTTAAACCAAAGATGAGAGATTTGTTAGCTCAGTAATCTAGAAAGCCTTGGTGTAACTGGATCCAGCCATTCCAAGGGTGGCATCAGGAAACTCTGGTTCTAGCCCTGAGCTCTGCCTTGTTCTCTGTGGCCTCATTTTCAGTCCAGCATTGCCCAAAAGGCGACCAGAAGTGTCAGCCTCATGTCCGACTGCTTGCTCCACAGTGCCAGCAAAAGTGTCAGAGCTGACCTTCGAGGGCTCGGGTGGGGTCACATGCCATCAAGAACCGACCGCTGAAGCTGCAGGGCTGAAAACGATAGGCCAAGCTTGCCTCCTGTGCTCACCCAGGCCTAGTCAGCCCATGGAACCATGCTGGGTGGGGGTGCTGAGAGACCTCCCAAGGGAACATCCAGAAGCAGGACCTCTGGATAGACCCATCCTCCACTCCTTTCTGTGGCTCACCTTGTTCTGAGAGGCAGCAGCCTCCAGCTCCCCCAGCCCTGCCTTGTCCCCTGCACCCTGGGCCAGAGACCCTGACCGTTCTCCTTGTCCCCAGCTACGAGATCATGCAGAAGTGCTGGGAAGAGAAATTTGAGATTCGGCCCCCCTTCTCCCAGCTGGTGCTGCTTCTCGAGAGACTGCTGGGCGAAGGTTACAAAAAGGTGTGTTGAGGCAGGATGGGGCTGCAGCATAGAGACCTCTGGGTTGTTGCAGTGGTGGTGGGCAAAGGAAGAAGTCAGACACTGAATACAAGGCTCTGTGTGATGGGCTGGCATTTAGGGGACCAACCTTTGTCCTCTCTGGGCCTCAGTTTCCCTGCTGCTTCTAGGAGGGGATGGGCTGGTGCTGTGAGTTTATTTTAGCATCACAGAGCTTTATGAAAGGGAATCCTACATGGAAGCAATTGATTTGATGCAGGGAGGGGCCTGTAGCCCTGTCTGTCCTGCTGCCTCCCTCCGGCCTTTGCCTCCATGCTGAACCATGGGGAAGTGTGAATAGCCCCAGATTACATGACCATGAACAGCCTGACCAGTTGGATCCTGTCACAGGATTGTCTGTCCAAGGCCCATGGAGCCAAGAGGATCCTGAAACCCTGCCCTGTCCAGCAACAGGGGTCCGAGTGAGGAGGAAGTACACATTGCCTTTAACACAGAGGCAGCTCCTTCCTTGGGTCCATTTCCCACCTCCGCATTCCCCCCTGGGGATGGTCCCAGGGACCTGGGAGATGGAGTAGGGTTGTTGCCACTTCGCAGCAACAGAAACTGAGGGCCTACAGAAGGAGGCTGAGGTAGCATGAGAGCTTGTACCTGTCTGCTCTGAACCTGGGAAAGAGTTAGAGTCCTGAGTGCTGGTCTGATAACCGCCCCTCGCTGGGTGGTCCTGGGCTCACCATACCTTGTGAGATTCTATGGGAGGTGGGAGGACAGCTCAGCCATGTGGGCTGGGCAAATCCCTTTCCCCTCTGAGCATTTATACAAAGGGGGATGGGCCAGGTTAGAAGATCCCTGAAGGCATTTCTGGCCTGACCATCCCTGTTTCTTTGGTTCTCCCTGCCCTGGGAACAGAAGTACCAGCAGGTGGATGAGGAGTTTCTGAGGAGTGACCACCCAGCCATTCTTCGGTCCCAGGCCCGCCTGCCTGGGTTCCATGGCCTCCGGTCTCCCCTGGACACCAGCTCCGTCCTCTACACTGCTGTGCAGCCCAATGAGGGTGACAACGACTATATCATTCCCCTGCCTGACCCCAAACCCGAGGTTGCTGACGAGGGCCCACTGGAGGGTTCCCCCAGCCTAGCCAGGTAGCTACTCTGGCCTGGGGCCAAAGCAATCATGTGCTCTGTGTGTGTGTGTGTGTGTGTGTGTGTGTGTGTGTGTGTGTGTGGTGTGTCAGGCTTGCCTCAGGGGTAAGTTACCTAGGGTAAGCACTGATTCCTACCAATGAATAGAAGACAGAACGGAACTCATTTGAACTTTGATGCACTGAAGTGGAAAGCGCAGGCTAGTAAAATAAAGTATGGGCTGGGACTTATTTGCAAGGTAACTTTTCCTTTGTGGGGGTGCCCAGAGGTTATCTATACTCTTTCATCTCCAGGCCTTGTACTAGCCCCAAGGAGAGAAAGCAAACCTACTTAGCATCCCCAGCACCCCAGTTGTTAACTGTGGGTCCTGGCCAGCCAGAGGCCTATATTCTGTTCTTAAGCACCATGCCCTGGGGCCAGAGGCAGCCTGCATGGTTGTAGGAGTCAGAGGTGCCTACAGGAATTCAGGACAGAATTCAGACTGGGAAGGAGATTTATGGTTTTGTTTTGCTTTGGGAAGTGGTGAAGTGACAGCTCAGAGGGGTTTTATAGGAGGACTCTGCTGTTGCCGGGACTTAATGTCCACACAGGATCTCCCCTTAACTGGAGAGAAGGGCTCGCCACGAGGCCACACCCATCTCCAAAGCAAGATCCAGCCTAAGGTGAAGTGGCTGGAGCGTCAGGCTGGCGTTCTGTCCCAGCTCTGCCAATGGCCGCTATGAGACCTGGGAAGTCTTCTCTTCTATGATCCTCAGTTTCTCCATATGTGCTAGGGGTGCACACAGGCCTTAGAAGGCCCCTGAAGGCCCTCATTGCTCCACCATTTGGAGAGGCGAACCGGCGGTAAACGGTGCAGAGGAGTGAAGTGCACTGCTCACACAGCTTGAGGTGTGAATGCTCGCCCTGTTTTGTGCCCTCAGACAAGCTGCTTCACTGTCTTAACACTGGTGTCCTCTTCTGTCAAATACAAACAGTAAAAGTACTTCTATTTGGGGGTCATTGCGAGGATTAAATGAGATAGCATACACCTTCAGGCATGCAGAGGAGGGAGATGCTGGCGGGTGAGAAATGAAGTTTGGAGCCAGCTGACTCTGCTCCGAAGTTCCAGCTCCCGCCCTTCCCTGCTGTGTGAAGTGGGACAGTGACTTAACCTCTCCGAGCCACACTTTCCGTGCGGTGCAGGCCTTGCATAGTTTTCACAAGGGTTAAATGAGCCGGAGTGTGTAAAGCCCACGGCACAGGGGTGGCTGTTCCGAAGGCTCTTCATGGCTGCTGTAGCATCCTCGTGGGCTCCTTCCTAGCCCTCACTCCCTGCCTCCTTCCTCTAGCTCCACCCTGAATGAAGTCAACACCTCCTCCACCATCTCCTGTGACAGCCCCCTGGAGCCCCAGGAGGAATCAGAGCCACAGCCCCAGCTTGAGCTCCAGGTGGAGCCGGACCCGGAGCCCGAGCTGGAGCAGCCACCGGATTCAGGGTGCCCGGCACCTCGGCCAGAAGCTGAGGACAGCTTCCTGTAGGGAGCTGGCCCCCACCCTGCCCTGCCTGAAGCTCCCCCTCTGCCAGCACCCAGCACCTCCTGGCCTGGCCTGGCTGGGCCACCTGTTAGCCCTTATCAGCTGTCCCCTTCTGGAAGCTTTCTGCTCCTGACGTGCTGTGCCCCAAACCCTGGGGCTGGCTTAGGAGGCGAGAAAACTGCAGGGGCCACAGCCAGCCCTCTGCCTCTGGGGAGGCCAAGTGACTCTGAGCCAGGGTTTCCCCCAGGGGACTCAGTTTCCCCATATGTAAGATGGGAAAGTTGGACTAGGTGACCCAGAATCTAGGATTCTCTCCCTGGCTGATAGGTGGGGAGGTGGAATCCCACCCTGGGGACTCCCTCCTTGGAGTTATTGAGGTGGTAAAGTAACTTTTTTCTGTTCAGCCAGCTACCCCTCAAGGAATCATAGCTCTCTCCTTGCACTTTTATCCACCCAGGAGCTAGGGAAGGGACCCTAGAGTCGCTGGCTGCTGGCTGAGCTGGGGCCTGGACTTGGGCAGTGCCGCCTCGTCCAGAAGAAAGCCAGCCTCCTCCCTGTGATGCCAGTCCCTGCTTTCCCTGGCCCGAGCTGGTCTGGGCCATTAGGCAACCTAATTCATGTTGGAGGCTGAGCCCAGTACGGGCCACCCCCAGCCTGCCGCCCTTGCCCAGGGCACTTGGAGCACACCTGGCCATGGCAAGTGCCCTTTCCCTGTCCTTCAGGGCCATCAGTCCTGGGGCTTTTTCTTTATCACCCTCAGTCTTAATCCATCTACCAGTCTGCTGGGACAGATGGGTCCCGCCTCTGTGATGAGGATGTTGATGTGCCAGTGTGAAGTGGTCATATGTGTCCCTGGCTCTGCATTGGACCTGCTGTGAGGCCTTGGAGGAATCCCTCACCCTCTCTGGGCCTCGGTTTTCCCCTCTGAAAAATGAACAAGTCGGACCTATTAACTCCAAGGGCCTTGCCAGCACTAACATTCTAGACTATTCCAGGTGGTTACACATTTGTCCAGATGAAGCAAGGCCATATACCTTAAACTTCCATCCTGGGGGTCAGCTGGGCTCCGGGGAGATTCCAGACCACACATCACACTCTGAGGACTCAGGGACCGTGTGCCTTCCCCGGGACCCCAGCAAGTCTCAAGAATGCAGCTGCCCAGACCTTGACTTAGAGTGACAGCCAGAGTCCTGGAAAGCCCCCGGCAGCTGCCCCAGGGACATGGGAAGACCATGGGACCTCTTTCACTACCCACAATGACTTCCAGGGGTATCCTGGGCAAAAGGGACAAAGAGGGCAAGTGACATCACCTCCTGCAGCCCACCACTCCAGCACCTGCGCCAAGGTCTGTGTCGAAGACAGAAGGGACAATGAGGATAGTTATGTCTTGTAAAGGACAAGAAGCTTCAGATGGGTACCCCAAGAAGGATATGAGAGGTGGACACTTCGGGGGTTTCCTTCTCACCCACCAGCTGCCCCATCCCTGAGGCAGTACTCCATGGGGAGTATGGTTTTGTTACTGTCCAGACCTAGCAGTGACATCTCACTGTCCCCAGCCCCAGTGGGCATTGGAGGTGCCAGGGCAGTCAGGGCTGTAGCCAAGACTCCCCGGCACAGGGAGGGTTGGGAAAGGATCGCAGGAAGCTCAGTCCTTCCGGGCACCAGCCCTGCATTGCAGGTTGGCACCTTACTTCCCTGAGATCCCCAAAGTTGGTCCAAGGAGGGAGAGTGGGCTCTCAATACGGTACCAAAGATATAATCACCTAGGTTTACAAGTATTTTTAGGACTCACATTAACTCACATTTATACAGCAGAAGTGCTATTTTGTATGCTGTTAAGTTTTCCTACCTGTGTATGATTTTTTAAGGGAAAGATTTTAATATTAAACCTGGTGCTTCTCACTCACAGACTTTGTGGTATCTCTCAGGTTTGGGTTCCTGTCCCTGGGGGACGGGGAGTGTGGAGTGGGGCACCACGTGCAGCTCACCCAGACTCCGGTCCCCAGGCAGATCGCTGCAGCTCCGAGTCTCATTTCATTCATCTGTAAAGTGGGGATATTCACTCTCCTACCCCTCGCTAGGAGCTGGGCCACCTAGACCCTGGGCTTGGTTTCCCAAGGTGAAAAGCAGGCAGGTTTTTCTGGCTCCGCAGAGCCTGGCCTGAGTTGGGCAGGAGGGTGTGGGGCTGCAGGGCTGTTTGGAGGCTCTGGTGCTGAGCCTCACTGCCCCCACCCTGTGCTTTGGCTTTGGCTATCAGCTGCGACGCCCTCCCCTCCACTGCGCCCACAGGCCCGGATTGAGGCCAGTGCAACCTGTGACAGGCAGCTGCTAGAGCTCAGATTCCAAGGCCAGGTGAGTCATCACCCAGATTCCAGGCTCCAGGTAGGAGCACAGCAGACAGAGTGCCCAAGAGCATGAGAGCAAGAAGTGAGGAGAAGGTGGAGAAGAGGAAGAGAGGAAGCAGAGGGAGCTGCGGCCAGGGTAAGGCCAGGGAAGGCAATAGGGTGGCGGCCACGCTGCGGCTCTGAGGGCAGAGGGGTGTACACCTGACAGGCCCCAGACCCCTCACAGCTGCAGCAGCTCAGCTGACCCTTGTGGGGCCAGCATGAGCCATAGTCTCTCCTGCCAAGTCCAGGCCTGTGGGACCCTGGCAGTCACACAGGGCCAGGGGCAATAGGGCTTCTAGGGGCACGGGGCACAGTGCAAGGAGTCTCAGACCCAGGCAGGCGTTCGCGGCCCTCCCACCTGGGCCCAGAATCCTGTACTTGGCTCACTTGAGGGGGACTGGGTGTCAGCTTGAGATGCATCACTGTGTGTCCTTAGGCCCTCCCTTGCTCTCTCTGAGCTGGGAAAGGGCATCTCCGTTTGGGTGGGTGGCGGAAGGACCTCATTTGGGAGCCACAGGTCTCCCTGTACTGTGTCCAGGAGTCTGGGGCTGTGGCTTCAAGAGGGGAAAGGAATGGAGCCGTGGGGCAGCTCTGACTCACAGGCCCAGCCGCCAACTCAGGGGCAGCTGAGCCACACCAGGGAAAATACCCAATGGCTGTAAGGCCTGGCCATGCAAAGCCCACCATCTCAGCGGTCCTGGCTTCAGAAAACACTCCGAGCCTGTGACTTCTCTTCTAGCCGTGGCAGGAGCTGAATGAGGCAATACCCAGATCTGCCCTGTAAAGGGAATAACTACCCCACATTCCAGACAGGGATCGTCTCTGCTGATGCAGAAGCCTCTGTCTAGAGGTCAGAAGATCTCAGCTCCCTGTGCCTCCAACCTGCTCCTTAAGGCAACTTGAGTGAATTACACCACATCAGCCCTCAATTGTCCTACGGGTAAAAGGAGCTAGGTGTCACAATAAGAGGAAGGATAATAGAACTCTGGCCACCACGTATCCAACAGTTACTGTGCCCCAGGGCTGTCTGGTTGTGTCACACGAATTTTCTCATTTTACCTTCACGTCACTCCAATGACCCAAGTCCTACTATTCGCTCTTGTTACAGATGAGATGCCAGTCCAAGCTATTGTTGTTTTGTTTTGTTTTGTTTTGTTTTCTAAAGACGTTCATTCCAGGGCAAAGTGTGAGGGCAGGAGGAAAACAGGGAAACCAGAGAATAGTGATCGGTGCTTCCCTGTGTGTGGTGAGGGGAGGACAGTTTATACCACCAAAAAGAGGGGCGTGCAACACGATCACAGTTTCCATACAAAGGTTAACATAGAGAATCAAGATTTGATTGGCTGCTATTGATTACCCTTTAAGGGGGCTGCTTAACACTCATTTGTAAAGAGGTAAGGACCACCAGGTGTCTGTCTTCCAGTCATTTAGTCCAGGTTTGACTAAAGAATCAATCGGGGGCTGCCTGGTTAACGTATAACAATCTCAACACAAAAATCAGGAGGAAATGGTCAGAGAGCAGTCCTGTTATGTGACTCAGTTTCCAGGGTCTAACTTTTCCCACTGGCATGATAAATTGGGAAGGTCCTGAAATTTTGTTTTATTTTCACAATTTTGATCTGCATTCAAATCAAATCAAATGTGCATTCAGGGAGGTTTTGAAGTGACTTGCTCAAGACCATCTGGTCGGCGTGGCAGGGACGGGATAGGAGCCGAAGTTGGACTGATTCCCCAGTCAGCACTCAGAGAGGTAAAGGGTCCACCCAGGTTGGCAGAGCCAGAGACTGGGGAAGCCTGTGGCAAAACTCCTGTCTTCTGTCTCGAGACCTGCCAGGGCTGTGTTTCCCTGAGAGAAAGGGTAGGAAAGGGCTCAATGAGAGAGGAAGGCTAAGATCATCTGACAGCTAGAAGAAAATAATGTTAAACCATTTAGGGGAGGGCTTGGGCCTCTCGGGCCCCTGTGCAGAGGGCAGGAGGGTCTGGGGTAACTATAGGTCGGTCCCTGCTGGACTCCTGCCTCCCAATCTCTCCCCTCAGGCGGACCCAGGGAAAATGAGTGAGCTGGGATTTTCCTCCCAGACAGATGAGCCACATGGACTGCACAATTCTTCCATCACCACACTCATAGCCAGGGTCTTTGTTCTTGGAAAAAGAGGGAAAGACTGAAAGGAACTATTTCTGCCGGGGCCCTGACCTGCAGCTGATGAGGACCTCCCAACCCCCATTCATGTCCCTTCTTCTTTTTTTTTTTTGAGACGGAGTCTTACTCTGTCACCCAGGCTGGAGTGCAGTGGTGAAATCTCCTCAGCTCACTGCAACCTCCATCTTCTAGGTTCAAGCAATGCTTCTGCCTCAGCCTCCCGAGTAGCTGGAACTACAGGCACATGCCACCACACCCAACTAATATTTTATTTTTAGTAGAGATGAGGTTTCACCATGTTGGCCAGGCTGGTCTCAAATTCCTGACCTCAGGTGATCCGCCCACCTCGGCCTCCCAAAGTGTTGGGATTACAGGTGTGAGCCACAACACCCAGCCATCCCTTCTTCTTTGAATTAGGGCACCGTCTCTAACAGGCCTCTCTCATTTTAGTTCCAGTGTTCAGTTTTAGAATTAAAACTTCCTTTTACTGGGCATCAGGATATTTCCTTGTCTTTGAATATGCATTTTGTTTCTAATTTGTGTAACTATATGTTCTGTGTAACTATGACTCTGTGTGTATGAATTTACCTTGTAGGAATTCTGCTTCTCACTATAAATAGTTTAGTTATATTTTTCAAGGTTGTTTTTCCTTTATATCCACATTAATATTCATATCTGTACCTATCTACATAGAATGTAGCTATGATTTTCAACCAAACTCCCACTACCATTGTGCAACTGGTTGTTTTTCGGTTAACAATACATCGTGGGCATACTCACAGGTCCGTGGGAAATACAGATATTCATTCATTCATTTTGGGAGACACGCATAGCTTAAAAGCAAGACTGTGCCAGACATCCTACTGAGGGGCATTTGGGCTATTTCCCATTTTTTTTTTTTTTTTTTTGAGACGCAGTTTCACTCTTGTTACCCAGGCTGGAGTGCAATGGCACGATCTCGGCTCACCGCAACCTCCGCCTCCTGGGTTCAGGCAATTCTCCTGCCTCAGCCTCCTGAGTAGCTGGGATTACAGGCACATGCCACCATGCCCAGCTAATGTTTTGTATTTTCAGTAGAGACGGGGTTTCAACACGTTGACCAGGATGATCTGGATCTCTTGACCTCGTGATCCACTCGCCTCGGCCTCCCAAAGTGCTGGGATTACAGGCTTGAGCCACCGCGCCCGGCCATTTCCCATTTTTTAGAGTTATAAATTATGCTGCAATGGCCATTATTTACAAAATATGTTCATTTTTGCATATTTAAGTATTTGTTTCCATAGCATAAATTTCTGGACAAAAAGTTGTTGAGTCAAGAGAATAAAGATTTAAAATGTTACTGAACAGGCATGGTGGTGAGGGCCTGTAATCCCAGCTACTCGGGAGGCTGAGGCAGGAGAAGTGCTTAACCCAGGAGGCAGAGGTTGCAGTGAGCCGAGATCACACCCCTGCACTCCAGCCTGGGCAACAGAGTGAGACTCCGTTTCTAAAATAAAATAAAATAAAAATGTTACTGAAGTCTAAAAATTCCCTTTAAAGTACCTATTATAGTGCTCTGGGAGGCTAAGAAAGTTAAACATAAAAACAACAGAAACAATGTTATTTAATTCTAGCTAAGTGCTCTGGACTGGTGGAGAAAGTATGGAACCTCTTCGGTTTATTGAGAAAAGTCATAAGCCAGTGACAAAAAAGAGTTGAAGACAGAAATGCGCCAAGCTACGACATTCTCCCTGGCATAACCAGAAGCACCAAGAGGGCTTGGCAAGGCAGGAAACTTCCCACGGTACAATTCAGCGCTGCTGCAGCTCTGCTAAGCCATCACCCCAGACGGGGCATCCCACCGTCAGGAAAGCCAGGCTTCCCCCACCACCCTGCTCGGCCCCGGTCCCTCGTGGTGTAGTACTGTGCTCCTACCGGTGGTCCCATCTGATCCTCACAATTAGCCTGTGAGAGGAGCCGAGGGGCAATCAGGCCAGATGAGGAAGTTGAGGCTCAGAGCCGTCAAGTGGCTTGGCTACGGTCACCCGAGGGAGGCTCTTGCCTGCCAGCCTCCTCGCTCCTACCTTCCCCGGGGAAGTCTAAATCCAGTTCCAGATCTCAGAGTGGGCAGCAGGCTGAGCCCTGCAGTCAGGGGCCAGCTGCCGACACAGAATGTGGCTCCTGGGATTTCCCGAGGGGGTTCCTCCTTCGGATGGGGTTCTGGGGCCACTCTGGGCCATGAGTTTCCCACAGCTCGGAAGAAAATCTGCCACGGCTGTGTAGGGGTCTGGTGAGGGGGTGTTGGCCTGGGGCAGGGACCTGGGGACATCACAGAAGCCAGACTGTCTGCCTGTAGCACCCCCTCCCAGCAGGCTCGTCCTTCACCCACGTGTTCTCGGCATGGAGGTCTACCGCCTCCAGCAGCTCCCGCCCCCCACCCGCTCGGGGGTCCTCGCCTTCTCCTGCCGGGCTTCACAGCAGGCTGCTCTTGCCCAGCTACGCTTTGCAGTGCCACAGTCTCTGGTTTCAGATTTGTGGGTCTTCACTCCAGGAACTGGAAAAGTCACAAACATGGGGAAGTAATACAGTTTCCGGAAAATCACAGAATTCTAAGTCGTCTTTTCCCTCTCTGAAGAGACAAGAGGGAAGCTTCCACATCTGAAAATTTCTCTTCTTCATTCTTGATCTTCCTGAAGCACAGTGATGCTCTCGGTGCTCCCTTGCTCAAACATCTTCAATGGCTCCCCATGGCTCCACAAAGTCCAGACTCCTTCATGGAATCTCCAAGGCCCTCTCCTGTCTGATTCCAACCTCTCCTACCGCCTCTCCCACATCTACCCTCCAAGGCGCATCCACCCTGTGTGGACCACAAGCTTCCTGACCTCTGCACATTTTTTGTGCTGCCCTCACCACCTAGAATGCCCAGTCTTCCACAGCTGAAGGTCAAAGTCTTGCTCAAGCTTCCAGCCCAGCAAAAGCTGCTTCCTCCAAGCAGCTTTCCTGACTCCTCAGCTGAAAGGGATTTCTCTTCACACCCTGTGCCTCTCACGGACCCTCGCATCTGTCCAGCCTTTTTAGCCTCCCATACCCTGTGCACTCTTTCGCCTCCAGGCCTTCACTCTGCGGTTTCTCCTTCTCAGAACATTCTCTCTTCCTCCTCTCTGTATCACTCACCCAGCTTCTCACCCTTCTCACTCCCACTCAGCTCGGATACAGCCTTCCTTGACTCCTCTCTCCTGGGGTCCCAGGACATCTTGCAACTCCCTCATTGGCTTTGTTCGTCTCCTGGCTCTGACAATAGGCTGTGAGCTGCAGAAGGGAAGGACCACGTCTGACCTGTTCACCACCATGTCCCCAGAGCCGGGGCCAATGATTGGGAAATACCTATTACATGCCCTTCGCCTGCATTATTATCTCACTGGGCCTGAGTCAATAGCCCCTTCCCCATTTTACATATGAAGAAATGAAGCCTTGAGAGGCCGGGGACCTGGCTGTAGTTAGGGGTGAGGAATGAATTCCTGGTCTTTCTGGCTCCAAAGCCTAGGCTGTTCCCGTTTACCCTCAATCCTCCTGAGAGCCCCAGCCACTGATGAAGATCAGTGGTTGAACATGTGGGCTGTGGCTCTGGGTTCTTGGGTTCAAAACCCAGCTCTGCCACTCAGCTGTGTAACTCCAGGTGGGTCACTTACCATCTCTGAGGCTTTCTTCAATTGTAACATGGAGTAATTATAGCTCTCCCCTAAGGCGGCTGGGAGGATCAATGAGATGATCTGTGCAAACAGCTCAGTCCAGAGACTGATATGAAGGGTGTGCCCAGCGGACAGGATGACCCGGAACAGTCCTTCTTCATGCTCCTGCGTTAATGCAATTATTAATAGCACCCCTTTCCGTCACAAAGTTTCCAAATTGGATGACAATTTGTGTTACTGTCCATAGATGTCAGGTATTATCAGCTGCACTGTATAACACCTCTTAGCTACTTGTCTTACCTCCCACCAGGCAGTGAGGTCCCTGCATGCAGGGAAGCGCTCTGAGCCTTGGCCTTCCTGGGCCCAGAACAAGACCTGACACATGAAGCATTTGCTGAATGGATTGCTTTTAGAGAGCGGAGAACTTCCACTCTCTCTTCATTCATTCATTCATTCATGCATGCATGCATTCATTGGATTGTTTACACATGTCTTCATGCATCTGGCATTGACTGAGCACTCATCTCCCAGGCAGGGCCAGGTGTAGAGGGTATAAAGATGACCAGAAGGGAGACTAGCCCTAGCAGGAAACTCCTGCTGCCGAACGAGGGGGTCAGAATGACATCACACCAATAACCACCCTCATAACTGTGCTTCTGTTGACAGTGAGAAGTGCCCGGAGGCTCAGGGAGCCATGAGAGACTACAATACAGGGACTCAGGCAAAGGGAGGCTTATGGTCCAGGTGGAAGCAGAAGTATGTGGAACAGGAAGAAAGAGTGTGGGGGTATATGCAGGAGCTGCAGGTGTTCAGTACAGCAGGGAGAGTGGATGGAGAGAGAAGAGGCAGAGATTAGATTGCAAAGTCTCCTGCAAACCCTGCTACAGGGTATGGCCTTGAGCTGCACTGTGAAGCTGGAATAGTAATGGGAGCAAATACCTCATAGTACTTTAATTCAGACACTAGAGCTCAATGCTCAGCCCTAGAGATAGGCGTGGTTGAACCTTTCTGGTTGAGGTCAAAGAAGAACCAGTGGCCAAACTGTCATAAAGTTGGGTCCCTGGTTCCTAGTGTGGGCCCTCTCCATTCTCTGGTCGGGGACCTCCTGGGTCCCGGGGCATGGGCTGCAGTTGGGGTTGTCTGGGCAGAAGGGTAGGGGCTAAGCTGTCCTTGACCTGAGGTTTGGAGGTTTCAGGGTCCAGGAGCCAGGCAGGGAGACAGGGACTAGGTTCTCAGTATGTGAAGTGTGACACGACCCACACATTCACTTCAGAATTTCCTAATCCTTGGGCTGACATGCAAACTCTTCTCAAAGTTCCTCTGCCACAGGAAGGGGTAACGTCAGTCTGGGATTCTTGTTGGTCACCTTCCCAGCAGCATCACCAAGGCTTCCTGAGTCAGGGCTTACCCCACTCATGTCCACTGGCAGTCAGCACACCCACTGCTGGGGGGAGGTCAGGATCACCCTGTGCCATGTGGTGGTCATTAGCATAGGCTCTGCAGCCAGGCTGACTGCTTCCGGTCTCAGCTCTGTCATTCCCTGGCTCTGGGACCTTGGGCAAGCGAGCTAACTTCTCTGAGCCTTGGTTTCCTCATCTGCAAAATGAGTTAAAA
Source organism: Saimiri boliviensis (assembly GCF_048565385.1). NCBI lineage: Eukaryota > Metazoa > Chordata > Mammalia > Primates > Cebidae > Saimiri > Saimiri boliviensis. The sequence continues at coordinate 160,123,540 of NC_133449.1, forward strand.
CCACTAAATTAGATAAATATGGAAAGAGCCTGGTGTGGTACCTGGCACATAAAACAGCACTCAGAAAATATTAGGGAGTCCAGTGTGGGGCTCGCACAGGTAATCCCAGCCCTTTGGGAAGGCAAGGCAGGAGAACTGCCAGACGCCAGGAGGCATTTGAGACCAGCCGGGGCAACACAGTGAAACCCTGACTCGACAAAAAGAAATAGAAAATTAGCCAAGTGAGAGGTGTGCACTTGTAGTCCTAACTACTCAGGAGGCTGAGGCAGGGGGATTGCTTGAGTCAAGGAGCTTGAGGCTTCAGTGAGCTATAATTCTGCCACTGTACTCTAGCCTGGCAACAGAAGGAGACTTGCCTATTTTTAAAAAAAAAAAAAAAAAAGCAAGAAAAAGAGGCCAGGTGTGGTGGCTCATGCCTGTAACCCCAGCACTTTGGGAGGCCAAGGTAGGCAGATCAGCCTGGCCACATGGTGAAACCCCATCTCTATTTAAAACATTGAAAAATTAGCTGGGCATGGTGGCAGGCACCTATAGTCCCAGCTACTTGGGAGGGTGAGGCAGGGGAATTGCTTGAACCTGGGAGGTGGAGGTGGCAGTGAGCCAAGATTATGCCACTGCACTCCAGCCTGGGTGACAGAATGAGACTCCATCTCAAAAAAAAAAAGAGAGAGAGAAGATTGAGCCTCTGAATGCCACTTTTCCAGGACAGAGTACCTTCCTGCTCACAGAGCTTTGGGATACAGCATTCATTCATTAACTCATTCACTCTTTATATGCCTAAAATCAGGGGATCAGAATGGTCTGGTATACCACAGGCACAGGAGGCAGAAATACCTTCACAAGCTGTGTGATCTTGGGAAAGTGACTTAACTTCTCTGAGCCTTGGTTTGCTCTTCAGTAAAACAGGGATAATAACCACACCTACCTCTAGAATTGAGGATTCAGTGAGAAAATTCCAAAGAGCACTGGGTATGCTGCCTGACACATAGTAAGCACCTGATAAGACTTTGAAGCCTGCCATGCAAGGAAAATGCTGGGATGCAGTTGAGCCCAAGAGCCCTGGGATGCATAATACGGATACCCTCCCACTGGGCGGGAACAGGGAGGCTTCCAGGAGGCAGCGAGTCTGAAGGAGCTATAGGAGTTGGCTGGATGGATAGAAATGACAGGACTAGCAGCAACCTTTGATCTTGGGGACAGAGACAGGTCCTGCCAAGGCGGCCTGGGCCATCCCTCAGGACCACTGTAGCCTCTACCCCTCTTGCTGGTTATAGTCCTCCTCCCCCTGCGCATATGCCATCAGAGAGGGTTCTCTGCCAGCCTGGGTCAAGGGCTTGGTGAGAACTGCATGAGAGCTGGGCACACTACCCCAAGATCGCACACAAACTTTGCATCCATGTTAGGGATTCCCAGCTTTCCTCAAGGCCATCTAGGGGCTTTCAAAGGCAGTGACCTCAGCCAGGAGTGAGCATGGGAATCTGCTAGAGAGCTTTACCCGTGCAGGTGCTCACCTCCCACCCCTGAGTCAGCAGGACTGGGATGGTCCTGGAATCTTCATTTTAACAGTTACCCCTGTGATTCTGAGGGGTCCCTGAACTTCCCTTAGAGGTGCACCCCTCTGGAGGCCTACAGGCCATTAAGGACCCATGGCCTATAGGATCAAGCCCAGGCACCCCACCAGGTGGTCAGGGACTTTTAGCACTTGGACCTCACCTCCTTTCTACTCCCATCTCAGCTCCATTCCTTCACACTCTGGTTGGCCCCGGGGAGTCCTGATATTTCACCCTCTCCGCCCCTATGCTATTCCTCTCCTGGGATTTCCTTTCTGCCTGCAGGGCGGCTGCTCCTCCTTCAAGGCCCAGCTGAAATGCCACTGCTCTGGAAGGCCTCACAGACTCTCCATCCTCTGTTCCTCAGCGGCATCTGATTGTGCCCCTGTCGCAACACTTAAGGGCTTGTCTCCAAATGTGCTGGACTTAAGAAGCTAATGTCACACTGATGACCTTGCATGTTGTTGATCTGACGAGAGTGATGGTGTCCAGATGCGCTTGGAGACCATGTCCCAGGAGGGACTACTAAGAAGCCAGAGTGCTCAACCTGGAGAATTGGTACCTCCGGGGACCACAAGGGCTGTCTGCATCACTGGAGGCCTGTCAAGGGACAGGGAGCAGAGCTGCCTGAGGGTCCAGGGCCACAGGTGGGTGTCATAGGGAGGCAGATCTGGCTCAGATAGAGAATCATGGGCTAACTGCTTCCCACAACAGATGGATGTCAGTGACCTATCAGAAATGCTCCAAGGGGCACAGGGGTACTGGCGAGACAACCCAGGTCACGGGGAGTGGTGTCTGGCTACCTCGGCCTTCAACTCTGACAATTCGGATTCTGGCTCTGAGTCTTCACCAACGTAGCTGTGTGAGCTGAGATAAGTCACTAACCTTCTTTGACCTTTTTCTTTTCTATACAGTAGAGTTATGCACTTCACTGATTGCCTGGGAAAATAGAAATGAAAGTGCCTTGTAAACAATAAATGGTTCAGCCTTCGTAAGCAAGATATGAAACCCAGAAGTCAGAAATGAAAGGACAACAGATTTGACTACACAAATCTGTTTTTACAAATTAAAAACTTTGTGTGAATACAAAAACCAAAAGAACATTAGAAGAGAAGTGACAAACTGATGGAAAACATTTTTGGCATTTCTGATAATAGGATTAGCAGACATAATACAGATAATAAATAAATAGTCCAATAGGCCAGGTGTAGTGGCTCGTGCTTATAATCCCAGCACTTTGGGAGGCCAAGGCAGGTAGATCACTTGAGGTCTGGAGTTTGAGAATAGCCTGGCCACTATGATGAAACTCTGCTTCTACTAAAAATAAGAAAATTAGCTGGGCATGATGGGGGTGCCTGTAATCCCATCTACTCAGAAGACTGAAACAGGAGAATCACCTGAACCTGGGAGGTAGAGGTTGCAGTGAGCCAAGATCATGCCACTGCACTCCAGCCTGGGCAATAGAGTGAGACTCAGTCTAAAAAATAAATAATAAATAGTCCAATGAATCAATAAAGGCAAAAAAAAAGCCAAATCAAAAAATGGACAAAGGATATCTGTAGAAGAAATACCAATAGCCAATATACACATGGAAAAAAATGCTCGTTTCACCACTCATACAGAAAGTACATATGAATGAACAGTTTTTCCTCTCAGACTGTGAACAATTTTAAAGATCAGTGATATCCAGCATGAGAAGAATCAGTGATGCTGCATTTCTCACACATGGTTGGTGAGACTGAATATCCACTGGGCCTTTTTGGGGGGCACAATTTAAGAATATCTCCACGTTTTAACGTACCTACCCTTTGACCCGGCAATCCCACTTTTATGAATGGATCCTGCTCCAGTGACAGCGTATTCGCACAAAGATTCATGTGCAAGGATGTCCACTGAGCATTGTTTGCAATGGAGAAAAATTGGAAAGAACTAACATGTCCATTTGCTAGATGAATGGTGAGATAAACTGCGGTACATCCATATCGTGGAGTACAGTGCAGCAATTTAAACAACATGGCAAATCTTTATGAACCAATACGGAAAGATTTCTAAGATGTGTTGAATAATTTTTAAAAACCCAATGCAATGAATAGCATATAATACTATTTTTAAAACTATAAAGTAAGGATGGATGGATGGGTGAATGGATGGATGAGCATGTCTGTGCCCAGGCAGATGCCAGGAAGAGTATATACATACTCTTGCAAGTGGTTGAGGTGGGGATAGGGGCTGTGATTAAGAGAATAATGGTTTGTGGGGCCTTCCATTTAGGGAGACTGCATATCTCTTTATGGATGAATATCTTACAGTGACCTCTAGTACAAAAAAAAAAAAAGAAGAGTGGGAGGGGATTGCCAGCACCACTACCCTCTGCCTGGGTCCTGTGATGGCCGGTGACAGACCAGTGGCCTGCTGATTACCTTTGCTGTTCCTTTCTTTTCAGATGTCTTTCTTTCTCTTCCCTGCCTCTGGCTGGCAAAATCCAACCCTCCCAGGCCTACCGCTTACCTCAGCTCCCTCTATCAGTTGGCTGTCGCATAGCCAACAAACAACCCTACAAATCTGCAGTGACATATACCAATAAACATGTATTTCTCACTCATCTACATTATTCAGCAGCTCTAGCTGGATTGCTAGGGTTTACTCATACGTCTGGGACAGCTGGGGACTCTGCTGTAATCTAGCCTTGGCCATGCCAAGCTCAGGCTTATCTTTCTCATAGTGAATTTAGCAACATCTGCAGGCAAGGAGAACCCCATGCAATGCCTCTGTGGCCTAGACTTGAAACGGGCACACCCTTACTTCCATCTCCTTCTGTTGGTCAAAGCAGCTTCCGCATGATCAAGCCCAGATTCAAGGGGTAGAAAAATAGGTATCACCTTTTTTTTCTTAGAGGAACTGCCAAGTCACATGGCAAAGAGCTCAGGTACTGTAAAAGAAAGAATGGGGACCATTGGTGCAATCTCCTTTAGACATCATAAAGAGGGAAAAGACAAACCACAGAATGGGAGAAGGTATTTGCCACCATGTAGCCAAGCATGCATGTAATATGTGTAGCTGCATTTCATTGTTTATTTGGTTTATATTATACGATTGTATAAATACTACTTTTTACTAATCTGTTCTATTATTGATGGATATTTAGTTTTTTTTCCAGCTTGAGGCTATAATGACAAAGGCTGCTATGTATCTTAGTACACATGTGTACACATTTAAGTTGTATGTATGCTTGCTGGGGAGTAGAATTTGTTGGATAGTAAGATAATGCCCTTTTTTCAACCTAAGTAAATCATGCTAAGCTGTTTTTCCAAGTGGTTGTATCAATTTATGCCCTTACCAGCAGTGGATGAGATTTCCTGTTGCTCCAAATCTTAGTCAACACTTGGTAAGGGAGTTAATTTCTGTATATGTTGTTAGCCGGAAATGAATTGTACTTAAAAAAAATATGGTGAGCCAATGATCTTAGATCCATTTAAGGCTGTCTTTCCCTCCCCCGTTCCACCGGTTCTATAATTTGTCAAGTGTCCATATGATCCATATCTAGTACTTTTTTTTTTAAGAGATAGGTTCTCACTATGCTGTCCAGGCTGGACTCAAAGTCCTGGGCTCAAGGGATCCTCCTGCCTCAGCCTCCTGGATAACTGTGACTACAGGTGCGTGCCACTGTGCCCAGATACAGGGGTCTTTATTTTGCACCACTGGTCTATGTGTCTGTCTGTGAGACAACATCAGACTGTCTTAAGCATCTTTATAATCTCTCTGGATATCTACCAGAGAAACAATTCCCTCTTTTATTTCATTTTCTTCAAGACTGTCTTGGTTATTCTTCGCCCTTTACATTTTTTCCCCATTTGTTTTATAAAAATTTAATTTATACACAATAAAATTCACCCTTTTTAGTCTGCAATTCTGCTACTTTTGACAAGGGTATATAGTCATCGTTATCATTGTCATAATCAAGCTATATTTCCATCACCCAAAAAATTCCCCTGTGATCCTTTGAAGCTCTCCCTTTACCTCCAGCCCCTGGCAGCCAATGATCTATTTTCTGTTTGTTTGCAAGAGTGTCATGTAAGTAAAATTATAGAGGACGAAGCCTTTTGAATCTGGCTTCTTTCACTTAGCATAAAGAATTTGAATCATCCAAGTCATCGACTAGGTCAGAAATTTGTCTCATTTAACTGCTAAGTAGCATTCTATTATGTGGATATACCATAGTTTGTTTATCCATTTAACAGCTAAGGGACATTTGAGTTGTTTCCAGTTGGAGGTGATTATGAATACGGCCACTAGAAACATTTACTTAGAGGTTTTTTTGTGTGTGTGTGAACATCGATTTCCATTTTACTTGGAATGCCTAGGAGTAGGATTACTGTACTGAATTATGGTAAGGGTTTCCTTTCAACTTTATAAGATACCACCAGACTGATTTCCAAAGTGGCTACTCTTTTGCATCCTGACTAGCGATACATATATGAGGATTCTATTTTCTTCTTTTTTCTTACAAACTGTAAGAAATGGCATTAAAATGAGAGTTCTATTAATAGAAGTCGGCTTTGTCTGATATTAATACAGCAATTCCAGCTTTCTTTAAGTTTTATTTTATTTTTGATTGACACATGATAATTGTCCTTTTTTTTTTTTTTTTTTTAATGGAGTTTTACTGTTGTTGCCCAGGCTGGAGTGTCATGGCGTGATCTCGACTCACTGCAACCTCTGCCTCCCAGGTTTTGGCAATTCTCCTGCCTCGGCTTCCTGAGTAGCTGGAATTACAGGCATGCGCCACCACCCATGGCTAATTTTGTATTGTTTTTTTAAGACATAGTCTCACTCTTGTTGCCCAGGCTGGAGTGCAATGGCATGATCTTGGCTCATTGCAACCTCCGCCTCCCAGGTTCAAGCGATTCTCTTGCCTCAGGCTCTCGAGTAGCTGGGATTTTACAGGCTCCCACCAAAACACCCGGCTAATTTTATATTTTTAGTAGAGATGGGGTTTCAACATGTTAACTAGGGTAGTCTCAAACTCCTATCTCAGGTGATTCACCCACCTCAGCCTCCCAAAGTGCTGGGATTACGGGTGTGAGCCACTGCACCTGGCGTAATTTTGTGTTTTTAGTAGAGACGGGATTTTACCCTATTGGTCAGGCTAGCCTCAAACTCCTGACCTGGGATGATCTGCCCACCTCGGCCTCCCAAAGTGCTGGAATTACAGGCACGAGCCACAGCACCCGGCCTCAATAATTGTACATATTTATGGAGTACAGTATAATGTTTCGATACACATATATGTTGTGTAATGATCGCATCAGGGTAATTAGCATGTCTATCACCTTAAACTTTATCATTTCTTATGATAACATGTTAAAATCCTCTCTTCTACCAACTTATTAGATGTTTTCTATTCATTCCATCTGGTCTTCTTTCTTTCCATCTTTGTCTGTCTTCCTTTGGATTGAGTATGCATTACGTCTGTTTCTTTTCCACTTTTGGCTTATAATTTATATCTCTTTAAAAATTTTTTTACTGATTAAAATGAGAAAAAAATTTTAGGGACTGTCCTAGGTTTTAGAACATATATCTTTTTTTTTTTTTTTTTGAGACGGAGTTTCGGTCTTGTTACCCAGGCTGGAGTGCAATGGCGCGATCTCGGCTCACTGCAACCTCCACCTCCTGGGTTCAGGCAATTCTCCTGCCTCAGCCTCCTGAGTAGCTGGGATTACAGGCACGTGCCACCATGCCCAGCTAATTTTTTGTATTTTAGTAGAGACGGGGTTTCACCATGTTGATCAGGATGGTCTCGATCTCTTGACCTCGTGATCCACCCCCCTCGGCCTCCCAAAGTGCTGGGATTACAGGCTTGAGCCACCGCGCCCGGCAGAACATATATCTTAATCAAAGTCTACCTTTAAATGATAAAATGTTACTTTAAATATAGCATGAGGGCCAGGGTACCATGGCTCACACCTGTAATCCAGCATTTTGGGAGGCCGAGGCAAGCAGATCACCTGAAGTCAGGAGTTCGAGACCAGCTTGGCCCACATGGTGACACCTGTCTCTACTGAAAATACAAAGATTAGTCGGACATGGTGGCAGGTGCCTGTAATCCCAGCTACTCAGAAGGCTGAGGTGGGAGAATTGCTTGAACCTGGGAGGCAGAGGTTGCAGTGAGTCAAGATCACGCCACTGCACTCCAGCCTGGGTGACAGAGTGAGACTCTATCTCAAAAAACAAACAAAAAATATTAATATAGCATGAGGATGTGACAACAGTATGCACACCCTTCCTTCCCGTCTTTTGTAGAGCAGCAGTTCCCCCTTATCGGCAATTTCAGTTACCTGTGATCAATCTGGGCCCCAAAATATTAAGGCACTTTGAGTGAGAGAAAGACTGCATTCATATGGCTTTTATCACAGCATACGGCTATAGTTGTCTTATTGTATTATTAATTGTTATTGTTAATCTCTTACCTTGCCTAATTGATAAAGTTTATCATAGGTAAGTAGGTGATATGGTTTGGCTGCATCCCCACCCAAATCTCATCTTAAATCGTAATAATCCCCACCTGTCAAGGGTGGGAGCAGGTGGAGATAATTGAATCATGGGGGCAGTTTTCCCCAAGCTGTTCTCGTGGTAGTGATTAAGTCTCACGAGATCTGATGGTTTTATAAATGGGACTTCCCCTGCACACACTGTTTTGCCTGCCATCTTACGTGGGGTTTTGCTCTTCCTTTGCCTTCTACCATGATTGTGAGACCTCCTCAGCCATGCTGAACTGTGAGTCAATTAAAACTCCTTTCCTTTAGAAATTACCAAGCCTTGGGTATGTCTTTATTAGCAATATGAGAACAGACTAATACAGTTGGCATAGGAAAAAACAGCATATACAGGGTTTAGTACTCTGCAGTTTCAGGCAGACACCATGGGTACTGGAATGTATCCCCTGCAGAGATTGTCGTAAATGCATATATAAAAGTGGTGTATGACAACAATATATTTCACTTTTAATCTGCTATAAATATGCAATACATTACTACTTTTGCTTTAAATTAGATGTTGGCAAACTATAGCCTATGGACCAAATGTAGCCCGCCTCCTGTTTTTAATCATACCTGTAAATAAGGTATGATTAGAACATAGCCCGCTCCATCGTTTATGTGTTGGCTAAGGCTGCTTTTGCACTGCAACTGCAGAATTAAGCAGTTGCCCTGAAGAGCGTATGACCACAAAACCTAAAATATTTACTATTTGGTCCTTGACAGGAAAAAATTTCTCAATGTCTGTTTTAATAGTTATCTTTTCAAGCATTTAAAAGGCAACAGGTTTTTTTTTTTTGTTTTTTTTTTTTTTTGTTTTTTGTTTTTTTTGTTTTTTTTTTTTTTTAAGACAGAGTCTAACTCAGTCGCCCAGGCTGGAGTGCAATGGCTTGATCTCGGCTTACTGCCTCCGCCTCCCTGGTTCAAGCAATTCTTCTGCCTCAGCCTCTTGAGTAGCTAGGACTACAGGCATATGCCTCCATGCTCAGCTAATCTTTTTGTATTTTTAGTAGAGATGGGCTTTCACCTCATGATCCACCCACCTCGGCCTCCCAGCACTTGCTGGGATTACAGGCATGAGCCACCGCACCTGCCCAAGGCAACGTTACTTTTTATGCTTACCTTTATTCCATTTCCAGCACGTGTTATTTTTTAATGTATATCCAACTTTCTAACTGGTATCATACTCCTTCTACCTGAAGAACTTCCCTTAGCATTTTTTCTTTGTATTGGTCCGCTGGCAATTAATTCTCTTAGTTTTTGTTTAAGGTAATCTTTATCCCTTCTGTTTTTTTTTATTTTTTTTTTGAGATAAAATTTACATAACATAAAATTGAACATTAACCATTTTAAGATGTACAGTGGCATTTAGGACATTTAAAATGCTGTGCAGCCATCACCTCTATCTAGTTCCAAGACATTTCATCACCCCAAAAGAAAACCTTATAAGCAACCACTCCCCATTCTCCCTTCCCATATCCCCTGGTAACCACTCAACAACTGTCTGCCTCTATGGGTTTACCTGTTCTGGATGTTTCATACAGATGGAATCACATATCATTTTGTGTCTGGCTTCACTGATTTAACACAGTGTTTTCAAGGTTCATCCACATTGCAGCAGGTATTTCATACCGTTTTGTAGCTGAATAATATTCCATTGTATGGTCACATCACATTTTCGCTGTCTATCAGCTGTTTCCACCTTTTGGCTATTGTAAACAGTGCTGCATTGAATATCTGTGCGCATGTATTTGTTTGAGTTCCTGTTTCCCATTCTTCTGGTTTCACCTACAAGTGATATTTTTGGATCCTATGATAATTCTATGTTTAAATTTTTGAGGAATTGTCAAACCGATTACCATAGCAGCTGCACCATTTTTCATTTTCACCAACACTGTACAAAGGTTTCAATTTCTCCACACCCTCACTAACACTTGTTATTCTATGATTTTTTTTATTATGACCAACCTAGTATATATGAAGTGGTATCTCATTGTGGTTTTGATTTGCACTTCCATAATGATTAATGATGTTGAATATTTTTTCATGTGTTCTGGAGAAATGTCTATTCAATTTACCTATTTTTTAAAAAATTATTTTTAGATTTGGGAGTACATATGTATGTTTATTACATGGGTACATTGGATAAGGGTGGGGATTCGGCTTCCAGTGTACCCAACACCCAAATACTGAACGTCATACGCAATAGGTAATTTTTCACTTCCTTTCTGCCCCCTCCCATTCCCTTCTATCCTTCCCCCTTTGGAGTATATTCTCTCCCTCTTTATATCCATGTGGACCCTTTGTTTAGCTCCCATTTTTAAGTACAGACATGCAATACTTGAATTTGCCTATTTTTAAATTTGTTTGTCTTTTTGTTGTTGAGTTGTAGGAAACACTACAACTTTCATTCTATATATTTGTTCTGGATATATTTATTCTGAATATAAATATTCTGTGTTTTTGTTCTCTTGACAGTGTCCTTTGATGCACAAAAATGTCTAATTTGGATTAAGTCCAATTTATCTATATTTCTTTGTTTAGTTGTGCTTTTAGGGACATATCTAAGAAATCATTTCCAATTCCAAGGTCATGAATATTACCTCTGTGGTTTCTTTTAAGGGTTTAATAATTTTAGCCTTTATATTTAGGTCTTTAATTCACTTTGAGTTAATTTTTATAAGTGGTGTAAAATAAGGGTTCAACTTCATTCTTCTGCAAGTAGATATCTAGTTCTTTTAGCACCTATGTTGAAAAAACTGGTCATTCTCCATCGAATGGTGTCATCATCCTTGTTGAATATCAGTTGTCCATAGAGTGAGAGTTTACTTCCTGACTCTCAGCTTTATTCTATTGAGCCACATAGCTGTTCTTATGTTGTTGCCACACTATTTTGATTTCTGTAGCTTTATAGTAGGTTTTGAAATTGGGAAGTGTGACTTCTTCATATTCTCCTTTCTCAAGACTGTTTTGCATATTCAATGTCCTTTGAAGTTCCATATGAATTTGAGAGTCAGCTTTTCCATTTCTGCAGAAAAAGGCTGTTGGGATTTTGATAGGAATTATTTTGTACCTATAAATCACTTTGGGAGTTACCACCATCTTATTAAATATTAAATCATCTGGCTTATGAAAATGAGATAGTTTTTCATTTATTAAGGTCTTCTTAATTTCTTTCAAGAGTATTTTGTAGTTTTCATTGTAAAAGTCGTGCATCTCCTTGGTTAAGTTTATTCCAAAGCATTTTATTATTTTTGATACTATTGCAAATTAAATTGTTTTCTTAATTTTCTTATTGGAGTATTGCCAGTACCATAGAGTTATGTTTGTTAATCTTGTATCCTGCAGCTTTGCTGAATTTGTATATTAGCTCTAACCGTTGTTTTTTGTGGATCTTTTAGGATTTTTCTATGTATAGGATCATGTCATCTGTGAACAGAGATAGTTTTACTTCTTCTTTGCCAATTTGGATGCCTTCTGTTTCTGTTTCTTCTTGATTGCTCTGGCTAGGACTTCCAGTACTATGTTGAACAGAAATGGCAAGAGCAGGCATCTTTGTCTTGTTTCTAAAGAAACCAGCTCTCAGTCTTTTACCATTGAGCTAGTTGTGCTTTTTCACATGTGCCTTTAATCATGTTGAGGCTGTTGCTTTTTATTGCTAAAGTTTGTTGGGTGGGTTTGGTTTTGCTTTGATTTTTTTTTAATGTAGAAAAGCAATTTATTCCATTTTAAGCACTTACACAGTTAGTCATGGAGAGTAACAGGCCTGCTAGTGAAACAGATCACCCACAATGGAGATGGCATCAAATAGTGGTCAAGGATGAACACCTGAAAAAATAAAGCAACTTTTATCAAGCATTTATTTAATTTTTAAAACAAATACAAGTTATTCATTCACTCTTCTCAACTTGACAGTCTACCTGTGCATAACTGTCAGGTAAAAACATACATCTTTACAACTTGGTGGTCCCAAGTTAAAGAAACAAAAACATCGTTTCACAGAAAGGAAAGAAATCATATGAAAACAGCTCAAGAAACACACTAATGAGCAAAAATATATGGGGAAAGAGGAATATGTAGTTCTGACTTAACTGAAGAAACCAAGAGGAAACTGGTCTACGTATGAAAATCTGCATCCTGGAAAGTCAGGAGTCAAGATTTTTGAGTAGGAATCTATATGACTTGAATGCCCCATATTTCCCGAACGAAAGTGAAATCTTTCAGTATTTATACTTCATGGCTCAGATACCTACCTCATTTGGCTCTATTCCTTACCCACTCTAGCCTTTACTTAAATGAGTCTGAAAAACTTGGGATATAGCATAAGAAGAAAAACAGCCGAGCGCAGTGGCTCAAGCCTGTAATCCCAGCACTTTGGGAGGCCGAGGCGGGTGGATCACAAGGTCAAGAGATCGAGACCATCCTGGTCAACATGGTGAAACCCCGTCTCTACTAAAAATGCAAAAAATTAGCTGGGCATGGTGGCACATGTCTGTAATCCCAGCTACTCAGGAGGCTGAGGCAGGAGAATTGCCTGAACCCAGGAGGTTGCGGTGAGCCAAGACCACGCCATTGCACTCCAGCCTGGGTAACAAGAGTGAAACTCCGTCTCAAAAAAAAAAAAAAAAAAAAAAAAAGAAGAAGAAAAATAATCACACATTCCCCTTTCTGTAGCTATTTTAGATCTGGGTTTGTTACTAGAACATTCCTGAAGAAAATGTCAATGTAAGTCTCTGGTTTTGCTGAATCAAGTCCTCCCACTAATATTTAGAAAACACTCACTGTTTGGGCTAATAGCATTATTGGTGGTACCTGTTCTATGGAGGGATAGCTGAACAAAGTCTGTGTCTCAAAATGAGTGTTAAATCAATCTCAGGGTTGAGAAGAAAAGAAGGAGTCTAAAACCACAAGAAGTAAGGACATATCTAGGACCATTGTCCTTCTGGATCCACACTTCCTTCAGGGTCTTCATCGTTATAAATGTTCTCTGCCATTTGCCGCACTTGCAGATATTGTCTTCTGATAAAGGACAAATCACCCAAGGTTCACTGGGATTCTAGGAGAAATCAGATATCTTGGCGATGTGACCACCAGGAATGAAAAATAACTGGTGGCTTGTCTTCTGCATCTTCTAGGGATTGTTCCTCTCCAGTTTTACTCAAATCCCAGACATTCAGTCTGCAATGAGTACCACTGGAAGCCAAAATAGTCTCATTGTGAGGTAACCGCTGAACCTGGGAGATTTGGATATTTCATCCTTATGTGATTCAAAGGAATGCAACTGAAGTTTCAGATTTCTCGGATCCCATAATGCAACTTGTTTCAGATTTCTCAGATCCCATAAGGCAACAGTCTTGTCAGCTGATCCTGTGGCAAGAATGAACTCACTGTAAGGACTGACAGAGAGAGGCAGTTCACCTCAGCAGCATAAGCGTCAACGGAGTGGCTTGGTTTGGAAGTATTTGTTTGAATGAGTATCCCAAATCATAAGTGCCTGATCAGCAACTGACCCAAACAGAGACTCATGGAGCAGATGTCAGGAAACATCTTCTGCTACTGCTCTATGCCCTCTAAAGACGGTATTCACATCCACCACTTTTTCCCTCCTTTGGATGACACTGATATCCCACAGGCAGATGGTGTGGTCATCTGAAGCACTAAGCAAGTGCCCACTGAGATTTGGGTTCCAAGAAAGCCCACAGCCTGCCTTCTGTTGTCCACAGAGTCACAATTTGGGGTTGCACTCTCCAGGAGGGTCTGGTTTAGAAGGATGTTTTGTATAGCCAAAGACAAGAACGTCACTGGAAGGAGTCTTTGTTGCAATGATACAAGGGTTCTGGAGCATACAATGGGCCCCATTTACTTCTTGATTTCTATTTCAATTTTTCCACTAACTGAACCAAAACCTCCAAATTCTGTTTTTTTTTCACATCGTAGTGTGACGCATCAAACTCCGCATTATCGTTAGGGAGCTGCACACTGGCTCTAACTAGATGATTTTGTTCATCTGATGTGTGTGTCCCCAGGACAAGTCGATGAATGCCGAAATCTTTCCCTTCCGGTCTGGTTACATCTGGAAGCCACTGGGCAGTTAGGCTGGGCCACTCCAGAGCATGGGTCATCACCAAATCATAAAGAAATGTGTCCTCTTTTTCCATATTTTATACCCCTTGTTGATCACTCGTTCTTCCACTGCGTTGTTGAAGGCTGCTTCCTTGTTGGCCATGGCAGGCAGGCGAGCGGGAAACAAGCAGGGGAATCCTGGAGTCGAGTGTTGTAGGAGGGGTGGGAGGCTGCAGGTCTGTTTTGGTTTTAATGAAAGCGTGTTGGGTTTTACAGTTACATCGACATGATTAAATGAGGATTTTTTTTTCATTCTATTAATGTGATGTGTTACATATGTTAAACCACCATTGTATTTCTGGGACAAATCCCACTTCATCATGGTGTATAATCATGAAGTTAGATTTGGTTTGCTAGTGGCTAGGTACAGTGGTTCACACCTGTAATCCTAACACTTTGGGAGGCCAAGGAGGGCAGATTGCTTGAGGTCAGGAGTTTGGGACCAGCCTGGCCAACATGGTGAAACCCCATCTCTACTAAAAATACAAAAATTAGCTGGCCATGGTGGCACGTGCCTGTAATCCCAGTTACGCAGGAGGCTGAGGCACAAGAATCACTTGAAAGTGGGAGGTGAAGGTTGCAGTGAGCCAAGATTGCTCCACTACACTCCAGCCTGAGTAACCCTGTTTAAAAAAAAAAAAAATTGTTTCCTAGCATTTTGTTGAAAATTTTTGCATTTATATTCATTCATGCATTTATATTGGTCTGTAGATATCTTTTTTTGCAATGTCTTGGTCTGGCTTTGGTATTAGGAAAACGCTGACTTTATAGAATGAGTTGAGAAGGATTGGTATTAATTCTTCTTTAAATGTTTGGAAGAATTCACCAGTGAAGTCATCTGGTCCTGGGTTTTGCTTAGTTGGGAGGTGTTTGATTACTGATTAAACCTCTTTCCTTGTTACAGGTTTATTTGGATTTTCTTTTTCTTCTTGAGTCAGCTTTGATTGTTATTCACGATTGCTAAAGGTTCAAAATGCTTTTCTGAAGTACATATATATCTATACACACACACACATTCATACATACAAATGCACACACACACACACACCTGAGTACATGGGAATGATCATTTTCCTGGATCAATGTTATATCACAATTTTTCAATTTCAAGAAGTAACTTCAGGCTGAGTATGGTGGCTAATGCCTATACATATCGCAGTACTTTGGGAGAGCAAGGTACGCAGATAGCTTGAGCTCAGAAGTTTGAGACCACCCTGGACGACATGGCGAAACCCCATCTCTACCAAAAATACAAAACTTTTCCAGGCATGGTGGTACATGCCTCTGTAGTCCCAGCTACTCAGGATGTCAAGGTAAGAGGATGGCTTGAGCCCAGGAGGTGGAGGTTGCAGTGAGCTAAGATCACACCACTGCACTCCACTCCTATCACACCACTGTGTGATAGAACCAAACCCTGTCTCAAAATAAATAAATAAATAAATAAATAAAAAATGACCGTGTTCTTCAGAGATAAGAAGTAAAATAACAAGAGAATCAACTAAAAGAGGTAAAAGCAATTGCCTTCGGGAGAAGAGGGAGCAAAGGAATGCTATATTTTTTAAGAATTATGCAGAACAATTAGATTCTTTATAAAAATAAACAATGTGAGTAACCCACAAAAGACAGTTCCACAACCAGACTGCTGGGATCCAAATCCTGTCTCCACCATTTGGTAGCTGTTTGAGCATGGACAAGCTCAAGGTGCTCGATCTCTCTGAGCTTTCGTTTTCCCATCTGTAGAATGAGAATGACAGTAGTACTCACATAGTTTTGCAGGACTAAAGGAGACAGTGAAGGTAAAGGATTTGGCTACTAAGTGTCCTGTAAATGGAAACTCATTGCCAATATTATCAGATTCTCCCCGACCAACCTGTACATATGAAAAAAAACAAACTCTCTTTGTCCTATAGTCTCACAACACAAAATACTCTGGCACGAGATGTGGGGAATGGGGTATGTTGCCCTATAGTTCAAGCACTCAACCAATTGTTCAGATTCTGCAGCAGACACGAATCTGGTGCCCTCCAATTCAATTTAAACACTATTTACCTAGAGACAGTGTCAGCTCTCACAGGTTGAAGGCTTCAGCCCAGGAGTTTGAGGCTGCAGTGAGCTACGATCAAGCCACTGCACTCCAGCCTGGGCAACAGAGTGAAACTCCATCTCTAAAATAATAATAATAATAAATTTTTAAAAGACATTTATTACTCTGAAGATTCCAAGGATTTTAAGAGTTGTAAGCCAGGAAATGAGGACAAAAACCATATATTTATTTATTTATTTATTTCACAGTATCACACAACCTATCTTCTCTTTGGGCTCTACCAGAGCCGCCTGATCACTCTGGAGGCCCTCATCTGTGCTACTGACCGACTGCCGGGCTGCTCTTGGACGTGTCTCTTCTCTCAGGACCCCTTGCAGGTGGCTTTAGAAGGGCCCCAAACTTAGCTAGCTCCTTCCAGGCTCAGACTGGCCCTGCCCCAGACTCCGACTCCTCCCTCTTGGGGGTCAAGGCTTTGTTTTCTTCGTAAAGACCCAAGATTTCCAAACTCTGTGGTTGCCTTGCCTAGCTAAAAGGGGAAGAAGAGGATCAGCCCAAGGAGGAGGAAGAGGAAAACAACACAAACAAGCAGTGCAGAGGAGAGGAACGTGTGTCCAGTGTCCCGATCCCGGCAGAGCTAGTCACTGGTAGCTCCGTGCCCTGGGCACCTCCCAGCCCTGCACCTGCCTGCCACTTCCCCACCGTGGCCATGGGCCCAGGGGTTCTGCTGCTCCTGCTGGTGGCCACAGCTTGGCATGGTAAGAACAGAATGGGGTGTGGGGGACTTTGGTGGGGGTGTGACAGAAGACTCCCCCATGAAGGGACTCAGCCCTTGCCCCTCTCTGGGTGTCCCCAGGCTGTGTTTTCATCTCCTCAGCACAGGGCTGCAGGTTTGTGGTATCTGCTTTGGAGAGGTAGTGGGGGGAAAGAATGTGGATGGGGTGGAACTGGCCCGGCTGGGGCTGTGGATCTGTCCCAGCTCCGCCATCAACTCACTGCGTGTCCTGAACAAGCCTCTGATGCTCTTGAGGCTTCAGTGTCCACTTCTATTCAATTGCAGGTGTTGGGGGCAGGGGGGCAGTGATAGACTGGACCAGAGCGGTGCTTTTCATACTTTCCTGTGCATACAAGTTACCTGAGGATCTTGTGACAGTGCAGATTCAGACTCGGTCGGTCTCAGGTGCGACCTGAGATTCTGCATATCCAACAAACTCCCCAGAGATGCGAGATGCCAGCACTGCTGGTCCAGACCTACACTGAGTCGGGGGACCTGGAGAGCCCCTGATGGCTCTGCCAGCTCTGCAAGCCTGTGATTCGATGATTCGATGCAAGACCTGACCTGGAAGGGCCTGATAGGGGTGGTGGCTCTTCCTTGGAAGGCTTGCGTAAGGAGTTGGAGGGAGAGGCAAGAGGTTGGCCTCTCTGGCCCAGGGATCGGGAGAGGGGAATTTGGGGTGAAAGGGATATAGGGCTAGAGGAGGGACTGGGAAGAGGCCAGTGAGAGTCTGCTGGGCCGGAGCCCTCCTAGACACAGACTACAAAGTCTCAGGAGGTCTCCAGACAGCAGCAGTTCTGCAGAATTTCCATCTACGTGGAACATGACTAGAGGTGAGGGGCTCCTGTGCTTGGCTTGTCAGCCCAACAAACGTGTTTCTATTCTATTGCCTGCTTATTCAAAAGGACCTTGCAGGAGGACGGGGATTGAAAGGGAAAAAGGGCAGCCTCACCCTGGCCTCTTCATGGGAGGACCCTTGGGCCGTGGCGTTCTGGTACCTGATGAGGAGGAGATGGCCCACTCACCATGTTTCTGGCCCAGGCAATCTCACTAGGCTTGAGTGTTTGGAGTTGTGTTTTTGTTTTTGGTTTGAGATGAAGTCTCTGTTGCCCAGGCTGGAGTGCAATGGCATGATCTCAGCTCACTGCAATCTCTGCTTCCTGGGTTCAAGTGATCCTCCTGCCTCAGCCTCCTGCTGTGATTACAGGCACATGCCATCATGCCAGGCTCATTTTTGTATTTTTAGTAGAGATGGGGTTTCACCATGTTGGCCAGGCTGGTCTCGAGCTCCTGACCTCAGGTGATCTGCCTGCCTCGGCCTTCCAAAGTGCTGAGATTTCCGGCGTGAGCCACAGTGCCCAGCCTGGACTTTTTATTTTGAGATGTAACTTGCATACGGTAGAAAGCACAGGTTCTTAAGTTCGGTGAGGTCTGACAAATGCACACATAGTGTACCCACCACCTCCCATCAAGAGGGAGACTATTCTTCTCATCTCAGAGAGTCCCAGGGGATGATTTCACTGCCTTGTCCTGTCCTCACACCTAGAACTTGCCTGTGGGGCTTAAACCAAAAAGTATCTGAGCCAGGTCTCAAATCAAATAGTTTATTTTTTATTTATTGAGATGGAGTCTTGCTCTGTCACTCAGGCTGGAGTGCAGTGGCGCGATCTTGGCTCACTGCAACCTCTGCCTCCTGGGTTCAAGCAATTCTCTCACCTCAGCCTCTTGAGTAGCTGGGATTACAGGTGCCCATCACCATGCCTGGCCAATTTTTTTTAAATTTTTGGTAGCGATGGGGTTTCAGCAGGTTGGCCAGGCTGGTCTTGAACTCCTGAACTCAAGCAACCTGTCCGGCTCGGCCTCCCACAGTGCTGGGATTGCAGGTGTGAGCCACCGGTGCCTGGCTCAATCAATTTAGAAGTTTATTTTGCCAAAGTTAAGGACATGTCGGTGAGAAAAAAAACATGGTGTCACCAAAGCAGTTTATGGTCTGTGCCATCTGCGCCATTCTCCAAGGATGAATTCGAGGGCTTTAATATTTAAGGGGAAAGTGGATGGGAGGAAAAAGGGGAGGGTGTGGTAGTCCACGTGTTGCAAAAGCACAGGAGCAGTTAGGGGAACGGTCAGTTATTTCGGCTCAGTACATTGGCACTTTACCTAGGGAAGGCGAACATAGAGGAGCTGCCTGTGGGATATTTTACCTTTCATCTGTTGCTATCTGCTTAGGAACAAGAGGCAAGGCAGCTTCTTGCATGACTCAGCTTTCAACTTGATTTTTTCCTTTTGGCAGAATGAATTAGGGTCCCAAGTTTTGATTTTCCCTTCACAGGGGAATTGTGTGTGGGAGGAGGGCCGGAGGGTTGTCCAGGGCCCAGTCCTAAGAGAAAGAAGAGACGGTGAGGCTGGAAACCTAAGTTTTCAACCCAGGAGACCAATGGTGAGGGGATGAGGGGCCACTGCGGGGGAACTGGGGATGGAATTGGAGGACCCTGGAGAGAGGGGCTCGCTCTTCATCACTGCAATGAGATCCTGGGCTGAGGAGGGGCTGTGTCCAGCCGTGCTGTGCTCTGTGTGCGTGTGTGTATGTGTGTGTTGGGAGAGAATAGACTGGGGCACGTTCTGGAGGTGATGATGGAGGAGTTGCCAGCAAGTGGGAGGTAGTTGGGGCATGGGGAGAACGGGGGAGCGGAGATGAGAGGGGAAGAATGGACAGGTACAGAAAGGGGCCTTGGTTAGTGTTCATCAGCCCACACCCCCACCCCGAGGAGGATGGGGGCCAAGCCAGCGGGGGAAGTTGGCTTTGGAGGTTGCAGGTATCAGCCCTATCATGCATGAATATCTGGGACAATAGGATAGGACCAAATAAATCAGATGCCTCTCCCTGCACATCTACCGGCGGCCAAGGCAGGGTATAGGCTGGAGGAAGGGAAAGGAGAAGCCCACTGTGAGACATGAGGCAGGTGTAGAAAAGGAAAAATGGAATCACAGAATCCAAGGTTAAAATCTTGAAATATCAGAGTTGGCCCAGAAGGGACATTAGAAATGTAACAATTAAATCGGGTGCCCAGGGCACATCATCTCACTCAACTTCCAGCTGACTTCTTTGTGGGGGGAGATGGGATTATTCCCATCAGACATAAGAGTAGCCTGAGGCTCAAAGAGGTTAAGCAACTCATCCAGCTGGTAAGGGAAGAACCAAGTTCCAAACCCAAGTTGGTGTGAGCCCACACTCCAAGCTGTTTCCTGCTATAAAACTCCAGCCTGGGGGCCCTAGGTTGCTGCAGCAGTGATAGGGAAGCCCCAGCTCTGTTGAGATTTGCTAAAAGGCTGCTAGAAATGACATTTGTCCCTCTTCCTGGTGGTTGCACTGCATAGGAGGGCTACAACCCCAGCTGGCAGCCTTGGCAGTATTTACAATTCACTCAGTCCCTTCTGCTGATCAGAGTCTTGGGGAGAGGGGCTGTATATTCTGATGAATACAAATCAAAGCATGAATTAAGCCATCCTGAGAGCATTTGAGAGAAGAAACCTTTCCAATCCTGGGCTCTATGGTTGCCAGGGGCGGGGGGTATTCCCATTTCAGGGGGATTTGCAGAAAACAATGGAGAAACCCTGAATTCACCTGAAGCCCTCGGAGCTGGCCTGTCATTATGCCCCCATCACCGGGAATAGGAAGGGTCAGAGCTGAGAAGCTGGATGGCCAGGGTCAGCCAGCGGGTTAGCGTCAGAGCCGGGCCTTGCAGCTGCCCTGCCAGTGGCACTCCCTCTAGCTGCCTGGAGAGAGGGCAGTGGTAGGAGGCTGGGGAAGCAGAAGTGAGAACATCCCTGTAGAAGGGCCACAGGCTGAACGGAAACCGGAGGCTGAGCCCGTCGCCAACAATATGTTCCCACCCACGCAGGCTGGGGGGGCACCTGGCAGCCCCTTGGAGGCTTGAATCAGCTCTCACTTCCCTCCTTTGCCCCTAATTTTAGGCCCCAGAAAAATGCTGATGCTGCAGAGGCAACGGGCCGTCTTCCCAGACAGCCTGATAGGGGTTTCAAGTTCTCTTTTCTCCTTCAAGAAAATTTTCCTTAAAAGAGATTGGCTTCCCAGTAAACACAGATGTGTGGGGGTGCAGGGGCGAGCTGCTGGGTACAGACTAGGTAATAAACATAGTGACTAACTCTTACTGAGCCATTCATTTGGTGTCAGGTGCTGTTCTAAGGGCTTCCCATGCCTTTAAAATGCCTAACATACCAATGAGTGGGTATAATTGTCCCCATTTTATAGGTGGGGAAACCAAGGCACGACACCTCCCATCTCACTGTGCTACAGACCAGATGTCCAATGGTGGGATTGGGTACACCAGGAGATTCTTAGGACCTCTCTAACTCTGCTGGGCTAAGGTCCTATATATATATGTTTTTCCCATATGAATTAAATCAGAGGACTTGGCCATGAACATTCCATTCATTTGTCTCTTCATTCGGTGGTAGGGATACATCTACTTTGTACACAGGGTTAAAAGAGTCCATTCCTGGGGAGAAGAAAGATGCCATCACAGCAGGGAAGACTGAGGCAGAAGGCTGAGGATCCTGGGGACAGAGGCCTGGGTGGGAGGCTGAGCAAGCTGCAAGCCCCCTTTCTCAGAGGAGGGACCTCCTGGGCCTCAGAGACATCAGTCCATCCCTGAGCAGGTTGAGGGTTAGGAGCTGAGCAAATGACCAGGGGGCAGGGGCTTGTTCAAGGCGATCCCTTGATGGCACAGCACCATTCCTGCCAGGCTACCACACATCTTGGAATCAGGGACGGCCCAAGGGGTGCACCCCAGACCTCACTTTTGTCTGCTGTCCCTCCTTCTTACCAGGTCAGGGAATCCCAGTGATAGAGCCCAGTGGTCCTGAACTGGTTGTGAAGCCGGGAGCAACGGTGAGCCTGCGATGTGCAGGTAATGGCAGCGTGGAATGGAATAGGACCCTATCACCTCACTGGACCCTGCACTCCGATGGCCTCAGCAGCACCCTCACCACCACCAACGCTACCTTCCAACACACGGGGACCTATCGCTGCATTGAGCCTGGAGACCCCCTGGGAAGCAGCGCCACCATCCACCTCTACGTCAAAGGTGAGGAGTCTGAGCCTCCTCCCAAGAGGCCTGGCCCAGCAGGCCCCACTCCAATGGGCCCTAAAATTAACAATTGTAACCATTCAGCTCTGCATTTACTGAGTGCTGGCTATGAGCACGGACCTGGAGCAGAGCTTCTAATGTAATGCAGCCCTCATAATAACTGTGCAAGGTGGGTCTATGATGATGCATTTTCTAGAAGTGCAGAGGGATTATCCAAGGTCATGCAGCATCATGTAATGGGACTAGACTGGAGCCCAGGTGCATCTGACTCTGGAGCGCCCATGCTGAAGCATCCACCAAACTATCCTGGCAAGGTGTAACCTCAGATGAAACATCAGCCTCTCTCAGCTTCCCTGTCACCAATGTCCAGATACTCCTTGGCCCAGTGGAGGGAGGGCAGTTGTAACCCTGTGCCCCCCTCTATCCTAGACCCTGCCCGGGCCTGGAATGTGCTGGCACAGGAGGTGGTCGTGTTCGAGGACCAGGATGCACTGCTGCCCTGCCTGCTCACAGACCCGGCACTGGAGGCAGGTGTCTCGCTCGTGCGTTCCCGTGGCCGGCCCCTCATGCGCAACACCAACTACTCCTTCTCGCCCTGGCATGGCTTCACCATCCACAGGGCCAAGTACATTCAGAGCCACTACTATGAATGCAGTGCCCTGATGGGTGGCAGGAAGGTGACGTCCGTCAGCATCCGGCTGAAAGTGCAGAAAGGTGCGTGGGGCAGAGGGACTGGGGGCCAGGCCTGGGGAGCGGGAACAGAGAGCCAGCAGCCACACAGGGGGTGGCTGGGGACTGGGCGTGATGGGGGTTAGCAAGATGTCTTCACTTCTTCCCTCCAATGGTTCCACGATCATCTATGGGGCGGGACTGACAAGGTGTCGGGGCAGATCGTTAGACATGCTACACAAAAGCACTCAACAGGGTAGCCAAATAAAGAGCAGGTGGGGTGGGCGGCCTCGCTGAGAAGGAGCTGAAATCTAATGACATGAAGGAGGTGGTTGTGCGAAGATCTGCTTCAGCAGGGAGACAGCGAGGACCAAGTGGGGAGGGAGGAACAGCTCTGAATGTTCCTGGAATGGAAAGAGGACTGAAGCTCAGCCTCAGACATGGACTTCCCCCTCGGGGCCTGCCTAAAGCCAGGTGCCGGGCGTGTGAAGGAGGGATCCTGAGCTGAGAGGCAGAGTAGAGGAGGAGGTGGTGAGCGCTTGCTGTGGCCAGGTGACAGTGGAGGTGGAGTCTCCCCTGCTGGGATGCAGGCAGGATTCTGGTTTCTGGGAGGACTGGTAAGAGTAAGCAGGGTGCCAGGCTGAGGACCTGGGCTTGAGACAGCAATCGGTCCCTGTAACGAGGGCCAGGGTCAGAACGAAGCTGCTAGCCCAATTCTCCTGAATCTGAGGCCACAAAACCTGCTCAGGAGGTCAAAGGACCCCAGCTGTGTGGGCAGAGGAGGCCGTCAGGGTTCTTTCCTGGCACTTGATCCTGCAGAGCCCTGGGCTGGCCAAAAGCCAGGAGTCCTGGGCCCGAGCTCTGCCACGGCCCTCTCAGGGACCTTGGGTGAGTCCTTTCCTGTGCCTGGGCCTTAGAAATCTGGATTAGATTATTTTCAAGAGCAGTGATGGGCATAAATATGAATTCAAGGTCTACTGTGTGTCAGGCACTGTGCTGGTCACCGGAATATTCCTGTCATGGATTGACATTCCACTAGAGAGTCTAACTATTAAATAGAAAGTAAATACAAACGTGATGAGTGAGAAACCGAGCTGGGGAGCGGAGGACGTGGAGGTGCTGGGGAGGCGAATTCACATCAGCTGGTCACAGGCCCCCCGCTGAGGAATTTTTGAGCTAAAGATCTGAAGGATGAGAACAGGCTCCCATGCAAAGCGTGGGAGGAAAGGTATTCCGGGAGGGAAAGGCAAGGGCAAAGGCCCTGCGGTGGGAAAGGGTTCCCGGGGGCTGCGGTGCAGCAAACAAGGGGTGGGGGCGTCAGGGCGGTCGGAAACAGGGTAGGGTGTGGGAAGGACTTTGGCTGCTTTTCTGAGAGTAATGGGAAGCCCTGAATGTTTACATAGGAGAGAGGCGTGTTCCCGTTTATATTTGTAAGAGGTCACTTTGGCTGCTGCGAGAAGTGCAGGCGTAGGGGACTCAGAGGGAGGCAGGGAGGCTTCTGAGGAGGCTGGTGCAGAAATCCAGAGTGGAGAATGGTGACGGGACTGGGGAGGGGGAGAGGATGGAGAAAGTGGACTTTCCAAGCTCTCTTTAGGACAAGTCCCCCAGGATTTGGGATGGGGCGGTGGTGCGGACCCTGGCCAGTGACGTGGCCCATGGCAGGGAGCAGAGTGACAGCACCATCATGTGCAGGGGTCTCTCTCCCGGTCTCAGTCATCCCAGGGCCACCAGCCTTGACACTGGAGCCTGCAGAGCTGGTGAGGATTCGAGGGGAGGCTGCCCAGATCGTGTGCTCAGCCAGCAACATTGACTTTCACTTTGATGTCTTCCTCCAACACAACAACACCAAGGTCAGTCCCTGGGGATCGGCAAGGTGAAGTCTGGCCATCCTCCCAGCATACCAGGTTTCCCAGGGGGTAGTCCTGGGCCTCCCACTCCAAACTGGCTGTCTCAGCTGAAGGCACAGCTCAGACTCCAGAGAGGGGCGTGGACTCACCCAAGATCTCACTCCCAGTCAGTAGCTGACGCAGAACCAGGACTCAAGCTTGTGCTGCTGAACCTTGTTGGGGGGTCAGGGGAGGAGGTGGTTCTCTGTCCCCTTGACACATGGCCTTTGCCCCAGCTTGTAGACAAAAGCCAGAGGTGAGCTCACTTCTGATTTAGCAAGGGTTTCCTAGGCCACCTTTGAAACCCAGGACTATAATGGCTATTTCAGAAAGATTTTGGGAGAGAGGGAGGAGGAGGAGGGAGGATTCCAGGAGGGAATCACGCTGGGTTGCCTCTAAGAGGCTCTCCCTTCCCACGGCGCCTGCCATGTTCCAGGCACGGCCCTAAGCAGACACTTGCATGCAGCTCTCATTTGCTCCTCACTGTTAGTTCCATCTTACGAGTGAAGAAACAGGCCCAGAGGAAAGGCAGATAGCAATCCTTAAAGGCTGAGGAATGGAACCCAGATCTTTTTTATCCCTCAACTACCTCCATTCCCTCTGGCTGCAGCTCACAATCCGTCAACGATCTGACTTTCATAATAACCGTTACCAAAAAGTCCTGACCCTCGACCTCGAGCAAGTGGACTTCCAACATGCTGGTAACTACTCCTGCATGGCCCGCAACGTGCGGGGCAGCCGCTCCACCTCCATGTTCTTCTGGGTGGTAGGTAAGTATCAGGGTGGTGGCAGACGGTCGGCAGGGGTCCTGCAGGAGCGGGGACAGAAGGGGTTTGAGGAGGAAGCCAGTGTCAGGGAAGGAGACCTGCTAAGGATATCTCTGCTGGGAGCTGTGTTTCAGGAGCTTTCCATTACCCTCTCCCGGGACTCTCTCCTACCGTGGAGCTCTTACAGTGCATGGCTGCAACTTAGCACCATTTTTCACGTGTGTGTGTGTTTGGGGATTGGGGTGTAGTAGCTCCCTACTGGACTTCCTTTGTTCAGCCTTTCACACATTCCTTTATGAACACATGAAAAGACAATGATCACCCAGCGATTATGAGGGAAGCACAAGGTGTCCTGGGAACACTGAGGGGTCCCCCAACCCAAGCTTGGAGAAGGTGGCCTCTAAACTAGGATGGGAAGAGGAAAGGTGGGTTAGCTGGGCAGACGGGTGGGAAAGGAAGGGGAACAGTACTTCCAGCAGAGGGAGGAACATAGGCAAGGCTCAAAGGCAAAGAGAGCATAGATCATTTGGAATACTGAAAGAAGCTGACAGCAGCTGGGAGGTGGAATGGTGTGAGGAGTGGCCACCGGGGAGTAGAGAAAGACGCAGAAGCAGAGGCCGGAGGTAAATGTGTCTGAAGGTGAGTGAGGAACTGCATCTTAATCTGTTGGGAGATCATTGTAAAAAAGGAGAGTGACGGGCTCAGATTGCACAGAGGAGGCACTGTGTGGTGGCCACGAGCACACACTCCCAGGCAGCGTTCCAACTGGGCTCTGCCAAGGACTAGCAGGTTGCGAACCTCCCTGTGTCTCAGTTTTTCTACCTGTAAAATGAAGATATTAACAGTAACTGCCTTCATGGATGGATGGATGGATGGATGGATGGATGGATGGATGGATAGATGGATGGATGGATGGAAGGATGGATGGATAGATGGATAGATGGATGGATGGATGGATGGATGGATGGATGGATAGATGGATGGAAGGATGGATGGATGGATGGATGGATGGAAGGATGGAAGGATGGATGGATGGATGGATGGATGGATGGATGGATGGATGGATAGATGGATGGAAGGATGGATGGAAGGATGGATGGATGGATGGATGGATAGATGGATGGAAGGATGGATGGATAGATGGATGGATGGATGGATAGATGGATGGAAGGATGGATGGATAGATGGATGGAAGGATGGATGGATGGATGGAAGGATGGATGGAAGAATAGATGGATGGATAGATGATAAAGATAGATACATACATACATATATACATAAGTACTTAGAACAAACGGTTTGACACAGAGGACGTGCTGTCCACGTGTGCACTAGGAGATAGCATGTGAGAAGGCTCAGCCTGGCACCGTGTGGGTTGGGTGGGAGTCTGGAGGCTGGAGATGGCCAGTGGCAGGTAGAAGAGTCCGAGACGCAGGGATGAGGAAGAGAAGGGGGAGCTAAGGATGACGTCCAGGTCTCTGGTGATGGTGATTGGGTAGAGGCAGTGGCAGTCACTGGACTGGGAGCCTGAGGCAAGGTGGGAGTGCATCAGCGTGGGAGCAGGCTCTGCGTCATTTAGGTCTGGCCAGGCCTCATGTGCTGAATGTTATGGGAGACGGAGGTAGGGGGCTGAGAATCATAAGCATCACTACCCTGAAAAGTGCGTGGCAGGCACTAGACTTGCCACAGAATGTGAGCTCTGCTGCGGACCCCATTCTGCACTGGGGGCTTTGGCAGGGTCAAGGGGAAGAAGAGCAAAAGCGCCTCGAATTGTCCCTCAGTTATAGCTTCTAATCCTGTCTGCTTTCTAGTACAGGCATACAGTAGTCACTTAATACATGTTTATGTTCATTCACACTCTGAGCCAGATGTCGTTCTAGATGCCGAGGATACAGCTGCAAATGGAACAGACACAATCCCTGACCTCGTGAAGTCTGTGTTCTAGCTGGGAGTGGGCAAGCAATAAGCCAAGTGAATTATTAAAAACAAATGACGTAGCATTCGCAGCTTCAGAATAGTGTGGTCCCCGAGGAAGTTCTCACTGGAAAGCTGATGTTTGAGCAAAGACTTAAATTGCTGAAGGAGAAGGGAGCTGCGTCCTGCGGCCGGACTGTGCTTGTTCAGGAGGCAAGTTGGCCAGTGTGGCTGTGGGGTGACAGCAAGAAAAAGAGTGGTCTCAGACGACGTCAGAGAGCTAAAGAGGGGAGGTGGCAGATCCTACAGGGCCTTGGAGGCCACTGTAAAAACTTGGGCTTTTTGCCGGGCGCAGTGGCTCAAACCTGTAATCCCAGCACTTTGGGAGGCTGAGGTGGGTGGATCATGAGGTCAAGAGATCGAGACCATCCTGGTCAACATGGTGAAACCCCGTCTCTACTAAAAATACAAAAAATTAGCTGGGCATGGTGGTACGTGCCTGTAATCCCAGCTACTCAGGAGGCTGAGGCAGGAGAATTGCTTGAACTCAGGAGGCGGAGGTTGCGGTGAGCCGAGATCGCGCCATTGCACTCCAGCCTGGGTAACAAGGGCGAAACTCCATCTCAAAAAACAAAAACAAAAACAAAAAACCCTGGGCTTTTTCTCCTGAGAGAGACGGAGCTGTGGGAGGTTTTGAGCAGATGAGTGACATGGTGGGATTGCATGTAATAAGAATTAACAGAGCTTTCTTGGGCTTTGTTGAGTACTGTCTGTAGGGAGACAAGGATGGAAGCAGGAAGGTGAAGGAGGAGGCTGCCGCAGTGGTCCAGGCTGGAGCTGGTGGTGGATGGACTAGAGTGGTAATGGTGAAGGTAGTGGGAATTTGCTGGGGTTTGGATGGTTGAATGGATGAATGGATGAATAATAGATAGATGAATTGTTGGGACAGCCAGAGCAAGAAGGAAAGAGGCTTGCCCCTGAAAGCTCACAGACGAGTTGGAGAGAGAAGAAAGCTACCTTGTGGGAGAACCAGATGCAGGAAGCAGTACAGATGTGGTGCCTAATGAGTGTGTATTCTGGAAGGGCAACAGAAGTCCAGAGGAGTGAGAGGTTCCCATGTCCCGGAGCAGTGAGAAGGACTCCCTCATGGAGGTGAGTCTTAAAGGATAAAAATGCCTCGATGAGAAAAAAGAGGAGGAGGATGGGATTCCTGGTGGAGGAAATGGCTTCAGTGAAACCTCCGAGGTTGGAATGACTATGGTGTGTGTTCAGGGATGTTAGGAGACCCATGGGTAGAACGTAGAGACTGTGAGAGTGTAGGGAGGGTGGGGGGCGGAGAGGGAGGAAGAGGAGAGGTGACTGGATGAGCATAGTGAGACCTGATTTGACTGAAGAGAGCCTTGAAATGCCAAGCTGAATAATGGAGGCAATGGGAAACCATAGGGGTCTTTGGAGTAGACATATGTCTGGAAAGAATGGTGAATTTCAGATTTTTAGACAGAATAAATTAAGGAGAAGAGCTCTTAGAAATCATCTAGTTCAGGGCTTCTTGCTTAGCCCTGAGGTTTTAAGAAGGTATGTCAAGGGCTACCATGACTGGCAGAGAGAGGCTGAGTGAACTGGGGTTCTTGCCATAATTCCTTTGCCTGAGATTCAACAAGAGCAGCTGGATTTCAATCTGTGCAAAATTTCATTAGGAGAAACTAGGCAGGACTCTTTCAGATACAAGTAACAGAAACGAACTCGAACTGACCTAATGAAAAGAGGTTTTTTTTTTTTTTTGCCTTATAGCTAAAAAGCTCATAGACATCAGCATCAGGAACAGTTGGATCCAGGTGTTCAGCTGATGCTGGAAAGAATCTATGGCTCCCCAACTGTCAGTTCTGCTTTTTCTTTTTGAGCCTAGTCCACAGGAAGGCTTTCCCCTTGTAGGAGTCTGACTACCCACCTTGTCGTATCTGACCTAGCAACCCCAGTGAAATGAGGGCTCCTCTTTCCCAGAGTCCTAACAAAAATCATGGAATGGAGTGTTACAGACTCATGGTAACCCAAACCAATTACTGGGCCAGAGAGAACAGAGTACCCTCATTGGCTGGCCTGGGTTACAAGCCTACTCCAGAGCTATATGTAGAAGCCGTATTGACTGACTTATGACCAGTAAAGGGGAAATGGATGACGGCATGTGAAGAATGAGTGAGTGAATGTGTGTGTGTGTGTGTGTGTGTGTGTGTGTGTGTGTTTCTTGCTGCCAAAACTTTTTCAAAAAGTTGGAAAAATCACAGATATATTCAATCTCTTCCTTACACAAATAAGGAAATAGAGGCACAAATGGGGACAGGAATTTGCCCAGGTTCTCCTAGGGCCTCAGTGAGAAAAGTTTTGGTCCAGGGATTCTGAAGGGCTGGTAAGAAGAGGGGTGTCAGAGAGTTTTGGGTGGTGGTGGGGACTGTGTACCTGTGACATAGCTGCTCAGGGACTGGATCAATTGGTGGATGACAAAACGGACAAATAAACCAGGACATCTTCCCACTAATGCAAGATGCTTGTCTTTCTGCTTTCTAGAGAGTGCCTACTTGAACTTGAGCTCTGAGCAGAATCTCATCCAGGAGGTGACCGTGGGCGAGGGGCTTGACCTCAAAGTCATGGTGGAGGCCTACCCAGGCCTGCAGGGTTTTAACTGGACCTACCTGGGACCCTTTTCTGACCACCAGCTTGAGCCCAAGCTTGCTAATGTCACCAGCAACAGCACATACAGGTACCACCTGTCAGCTCCCGTCTGCACAGCCCTACACGTCCTGGGGGATGCTTCAGCAAGAATCGGGACACTTGGCTCATGTCCCAACCTTGCTGTATGACCTTGAGCAAGTCCCAGTCCCTTTCTGGGCTTCACTTTCCTTGACTTCATGGAATCCCAATATTAGCCACGTGTGTTTGAGATTTGGATGAAATTGGCTTACCCCTCCATCCTACATCTTTGGGATAGTCAAGGCGCCACTCAAGAATTCTACCATTTCAGGCCAGGCGCGGTGGCTCAAGCCTGTAATCCCAGCACTTTGGGAGGCTGAGGCGGGTGGATCACGAGGTCAAGAGATCGAGACCATCCTGGTCAACATGGTGAAACCCCCGTCTCTACTAAAAATACAAAAAATTAGCTGGGCATGGTGGCACGTGCCTGTAATCCCAGCTACTCAGGAGGCTGAGGCAGGAGAATTACCTGAACCCGGGAGGCGGAGGTTGCAGTAAGCCGAGATCGTGCCATTGCACTCCAGCCTGGGCAACAAGAGCGAAACTCCGTCTCAAAAAAAAAAAAAAAAAAAATTCTACCATTTCTTGGAAGTGTGCATTCTCATGGTCCCTCAAGAACTCTCAGTCTCATTCATTTTCCTCTCTTGGGGCCAATCTAAACTCAGAAAACAACCCCACTCATAGACACACTCCTGATAATGACTGCACATGTTATCTGCTACATACAAAGGCTTAGAGGGAGGGGAAGAGGGAATTAACATTACACAATTGCAGATACATGACATGTTCTGTAAAGGATTGTGGTCACCCAGTCCCAAGGATTTCTCATTGGCTGCTCTTCTCTGTAAGCTCAAACCCTTCCCACGAAGTGCAATCTATAATAACTCCACACCTCCTCTGCTGCCACCTCTCCACTACCATGATCCTCTGTATTCCACATGCACATTGTAGAAATTTTCCCTGTCCCCTTATGAACTGTGTTCTTGGGGTCTTTCCCATCCAAAGTGGCTTAAGCAGGTACATTCTTAACAAGAAAGCTTTGTCCCAGAGAGGAACACTCACACCAGGTATACCAGTTATTAAAATAATCGTTTCTTTCTTTTTTTCTTTTCTTTTCTTTTTTTTTTTTTTTTTTTTTTTTTTTTTTTGAGATGAGTTTTGCTCTTGTTGCCCAGGGTGAGTGCAGTGGCGCGATCTCAGCTCACTGCAACCTCTGCCTCCTGGGTTCAAGTCTCAGCCTCCCAAATAGCTGAGATTACAGGTGCCCACCACCATACCCAGCTAATTTTTTTTTTTTTTTTTTTTTTAAGTAGAGACGGGGTCTCACCATGTTGGTCAGGCTGGTCTTAAACTACTGACCTCAGGTGATCCACCAGGTTTGGCCTCCCAAAGTGCTGGGATTACAGACCCGAGCCACTGCGCCTGGCCTAAAATAGTCTTGTCTTACCCTGCCCTCTCAGAATGAGACAGTACAGCCTGATCAAGGGCAGCAGATACATGGCGTGCATGCCACACACACTCATCCATTTTTCTGCCGCTCTCTCCTGCAGAGTCGAGACGTGGCCTCAGAGTTCTCCTCGACACAGGCCCCAGGCAGTACTTCCAGCGTGGCTGGCTCGTGAGATAATCTGTCATCCCTGTGTTGATCTCTTAGACAACTCCAAAACTCTTTGGGATTCTCATGCTATCTCTAGAAGCCTAAACCTCATTGATTTCCAGAATCCTGCTTGTCAATGGCCAGAAGCAACAAGGATGTTTTCTTGTCCTCATCTTCCTCCTCTCAGTTCACTTCTGGTCCTTTCTGGCCAGGGTCTCTGTCTTCCTCTCATTTAAAGCCGAAGTTCCGAATCTGGAATCTGTAGGCCTTTGGAGGGGGCCGGTCCATGGATGGGTTTCAGGGGTCCATAAGCCACAGAGACATTGAGTAAAGGAACATGAGATCCATCCCCTTAAACAGTAGTCTGGGTACATTCAGCACAAGGCAGACAAGCCCAGACACCAAACAGCCACAGAATTTAGTTCATGTGATGGGTATGTTCAAAATGGTGACTTTCAATCACCCAAAAAAGTCACAGTCTTTCTAGTTAAAGGGGTGGAAGTTATCTCAAGAAGTGACATGGACAGAGAGCTTCTCTCTGCCAGGGTCTGGCTAGATGAGACTACTCTTTGAATACCATGGACTTTAGTCCAGTAGTAGCTGCAGACATTTCCCAAGCAAGAACTGGTAATCTGCTATAATTTTTAAAATGTTATTTTTTTTGACAGTGAACTGAGGGACTTCTTAAACATATTTATTACCTAGACAACACATGCTGATGATGGACAAATTGTAAAACAGACATTAAAGGAAAAATAAAAAATTTCCCAGAATCGGCCAAGGATAATTTTTGTTGTTAGCAATCGCTCCTGGGCCTTTTCTGTAACGAAGAGTACCATTAAATTGAGTGCCCACAATGAGTCAAATTCTGCGTCAAGCACCCTAAATACGTGTCCCTTTAATCCTAGGCCAAGCCTGTGAATTAGTTACCATCAATATCACTCTCACAGCAAAGGAAGTGCAGGATCCAGAGAGGTTAAGTACTTGTCTACGGTCACACAGCCAAGACACAGCAGCACCAGGACTTGAACCCCGATCTCTGCAGCAACACAGCTTAGAACCCAGGGCCCTGCATCCTACCTCTTGTCTCTTTCTTAGTCCCTCTTGGCAAGGTTGGCACTTCAGGGATTTTCAGGAGGGAGTGCAGCTTTTGTGAAAGATTAGTGATAGTGGTCAAAGTAGGAGACGGGTGATAGGGCTCCCAGCACCTTAAAGACGTCACCTCTATTAAACCTCAGGGGAAAAAACCACTTTCATATAAAAAACCCAACAAAGGAAATCGGATTGGTGGTTTTTGCATGGCTCAGTGGCACCCTGCCTGAGGACCTGGCTCAGCCAGGGTAGTTGGGCCCTGGATATTTTACCAAAAATCAACCCCTTTAAGGCTGTTGTCTGACTTCGCAATCCTGACAGGGGCCATACCAGGCTGGGGCTCACCAAGGCCGCTCGCTTCTCTTCTGCAGGCACACCTTCACCCTCTCTCTGCCTCGCCTGAAGCCCTCTGAGGCTGGCCGCTACTCCTTCCTGGCCAGAAACCCGGGAGGCTGGAGAACTCTGACGTTTGAGCTCACCCTTCGATGTAAGTGCTGGGGCGGAGCACGGCCTGGGCTGAAGCCACTGGGAGTTTGGTGGGTCGCAGGGAGAGTGTGACTTGGGGCCTCCTCCTTTCCTCCTCAGACCCCCCAGAGGTAAGCATCACATGGACCTTCATCAATGGCTCTGGCACCCTTTTGTGTGGTGCCTCTGGGTACCCCCAGCCCAACGTGACATGGCTGCAGTGCAGTGGCCACACTGATAGGCAAGTGGGCTCCACTCACCTCCCTTGCCTGGGCTCAGGGGCTGAGTACCCCGTGAGTGGGAGGGACAAGCTGGTGCTGGGAACTTGGAAGCTCTGAGCCACGTTCTGCTCTTCCCAGGTGTGACGAGGCCCAGGTGCTGCAGGTCTGGGCTGACCCACACCCTGAGGTCCTGAGCCAGGAGCCCTTCCACAAGGTGACCGTGCAGAGCCTGCTCACCGTTGAGGCCTTAGAGCACAACCAGACCTACGAGTGCAGGGCCCACAACAGCGTGGGGAGTGGCTCCTGGACCTTCATACCCATCACTGCAAGTGAGTGGGCGCTTTACACACCACCCCTGCTCCTGTAGGTGGAGACAGGAGGTGGTCCTGGAAACTGCCCCACCACCCTGCTGAGGGAGCCGGGGTCAGATCCGCCTTTGGAGCAGATCCCAGCAATACCAAGGAGCATATCTCTGGGCCAGTCCAAGTCCCTCCTGCCCATCAGGTCTCCCAAAGCAGTAAGACTGGGTGGTCTGAGAGAAAGCAGCCTGAAGCAACCGGCCCCCACTCTTATCCCCGCGCTCGAACTCATGCATTGTTCACACGTATGTACAGGCATTTGGTACCATGTGCTGGCACGGGCCTGATGCAGGGAAGCAGTGACCGCACAGAGCTTAGAGTCCGATGAGGGAGGGAGGCAGGAAATGAGCAAGGAGCAAGGTCCATCCCCAGCTCAGGGCCAGCTCATGCCCGTCTTCTCCATGTCTCCCCGATTGACTTCCCTCCTGCTCCGGATGCAGTCTATCCATCTGGGGTTGCTGGGCAAGAGGCTGCCCTGGGGAATGACGCCCGCCCCGTGCACAGCACAGCCTG
Source organism: Saimiri boliviensis (assembly GCF_048565385.1). Lineage (NCBI taxonomy): Eukaryota > Metazoa > Chordata > Mammalia > Primates > Cebidae > Saimiri > Saimiri boliviensis. Next base: position 160,157,898 of record NC_133449.1, read on the forward strand.
CTGCTCTGTTTCACACAAAGGCTCCTTACCAGCTGGTCCCGTGATTCTCAGAGGCCCACAGCATCCTCAGGCTTTTGACAGCGAGACTCCAGCACCCACTGTGTGTCAGATCCTGGCCTCTGCCCGGCTCAGAGGTGGTCACTCGTGTACTCAGCTGCTGGCCTTGGAGCAACTGCTCCCAGGGTCCAGCTGCGTGCAGTGCCTGTGGTCACTCTGGGTCTCACTGCTGTAGGTTGTATATTATAATAAAGCCAACATTTTGTTGAAGGCTTCTGCTGTGCCAGGCACTGTGTTAAGCTCTTCACAGGGATTATCTTGATAACTCCCACAAACCTAGGAAATAACTATAATTTTCCCTAAGCTCAATGTCACACGCCTCCTAAAAAGTCCCTCCAAAACACAGTGGACCCTGGTAGCAGTTGCTCCAAGGCCAGCAGCTAGGGACACGAGTGACCACCTCTGAGCCAGGCAGAGGCCAGGATATGACACACAGTGGGTGCTAGGGCCTGGTTGTCAAAAGCCTGAGGATGCTGTGGGCCTCTGAGAATCACGGGACCAGCTGGTAAGGAGCCTTTGTGTGAAGCACAGCGGCAGGCTGTGCTGTGCACGGGGCGGGCGTCATTCCCTAGGGCATGGTAGCAGAGATGAAATTTGCAGACTGAAGTTATTGATCTGAGCAAGGAAGCGGAAATTATGTCCTCCAAAACACATCATGAGAACTGGGATTATAGATCCAGGGAAGAGGAGACCCAGGGGCCACGGGGCCTGGCTTGCAGACCCTCAGAAGGGCTATGTGATTCCAAAGGGCATGTGGAGGGGCTGCAGGGGAAATGCAGGTGAGGGAGGTGGCAGGGTGACCTCCAGCAGGCCTTTCTGACTGAGCTTCCTGGAAGTGCAGTGCACAGTCATCGCCTCCCGTCACTGGGGGTGTGCGTGTAAGCAACGGCCGGGCTCCAGGCCAGGCTGCCGCAGAGAGATTTCTTGCACTGGCAGAGGGTGAGACCGTATGACCCCAGAGGCCCTGACCCCAGCCACAGGAGGCTGTGACTGTGGACAGGTTTGGGGCTGGGCGTGAGCAGAGCTGGAGAGGCTGTCCTCTCGGCCTCCCTCTGCAGGAGGGTCTGCAGGAGAGGCCCCGGAGGCTTCCAGTGGGGGTTGCTTCATTCAGTCAACAAGCATTATTGAGCACGCACCGTGTTCGGGGCCATGTGCAGGCCTGATCTCAGTTGGGGAGGGGGCTTGACGGCGCCCCTGCCTGCTCACTCCTTTGCTTCGTGCCTTCCAGGACCCCACATGCTTCCCCCAGATGAGTTCCTCTTCACGCCGGTGGTGGTCGCCTGCATGTCCCTCATGGCCTTGCTGCTGCTGCTGCTCCTGTTGCTATCGTACAAGTACAAGCAGGTGAGCTGGAGCGGAGCGGAGCGGGGCGGCCGGGCACCTGAGTGAGCCAGATTGGGACGGTACCCCCAGGCCACAAGGATTCACCCTTCCTCCTCAGTCAGTCAGTCAGACTGCTAACAGCTCTTTAGTGGATGCCTACGGTATACCAACATGAGCTGGCTGCTGGGTGGCATCTGAGGCTCTGCCCTCACAGTTTACTGTCAAGTGTGAGCAATGGATGCTAATCAGAGAGCCATGAAAGCAAAGGCACACCTGTAACCCCAGCTACTCAGGAGGCCAAGGCAGGAGGATTGCTTGAGGCCAGGAGTTAGAGACCAACCTGGGTGATACAGCCAGACCCCAGCTCCAAAACCCAAACAAAAAAACAGCCATGAAAGCAAGGGCATGGGTGATAGAGAGAGAGGCTGTGAAGGCAAGAACGGCATGCCGGGGCAGCATAGAAATGCCCAGGGGTCTCAGCCCAGGGGATCCCAGCACCCAGCAGGGGGCAGATGAGATGGGCACACAGGGGGGATGTCCCCAGGGCTAGGCCTGAGCCCTGCCCTCAGTAACACGTGGCCTAGTGAGGACAAGGACCTGTGACCTTCACCATCCTCTTCATTGTTCATGTTACCGTCCTGTCAGTCAAAGCCGCCATTTAGTACATGTTGCACGTTAAGTGGGCTTCCTGTCACTGCACGCTGGGTACGTGATAGTGATTTGCGGGGGGGTTTTCTGTAGCATGTCACCTACATCATCTCATTTAATGTCCTCAGCAACCATTGTATGTAGCTAGTGTTATTAGCCCATTTTACAGAGTTGTAAACTGAGGTTCTGGGAGGTTGGGACAGTTGCCCTTATCAACAGCTGGTCAAAGGCAGAGTCTGGTTTTTAACCCTGAGCGGGGACTCACTCTGAAGCATGTCCCAAACATTAGGTGAAATGCTGATTCATCTTATTTTACCCTCACAAGAAGCTGGAGGCAGGGACTATATTAGTATTTTACCCATCAGGAAACTGAGGCTCAGCAAAGTTAAAAAACCCCCTGGGCGGCCGAGGGATATGGTTGGCACTGGGCCCCAGGGGCTTCTGTCCCCAGAACCCAAGGCCTCTACCACCTGCCTGCCCACACGAAGACCGTGTGCGATGTGATCAGAAGCTGAAAGGACCAGGCCGGAGGACTGTGGGAGGTCAGAGGTGGAAGGACTTTTCAGGCTGGTGTGTAAGGGAGACTGCCGGGAGGAGGTGGCTTGGCGTTTGTGGGACAGGCCTTGGGGGATGGGGGATGCAGCAGGGGAGATGAGATTCAGGGAAAGGGTATCTCTGGGGGAGAGGGTAGAGTGTGCAGAGGGGCAGGTGAGGGGAAGACCAGGGTGAGGCTGGGGGTCTGAAGGGTTGGACCCTATCCTGTAGGTCCAAGGTTGCCAGTGGGTTTGAACAAGGGAGTAGTGTGATCAAGGGCTCAGACCCATCTTGTGTCCCCTTGGCTGCCTGCCTCCTCTTCCCCACACCCCTTGGGGCTTTCGTGAGAAGAGGGCTTGAAGTGGGGAGGGTGGAAGGGATGTTGGGGAGCCCCAGGGACACATGGATCGGGCTCTCTGCTCCTGCCAGCACCCAGCATGAGAAAGCTACTCTGAGGGCAGCCCTGGTCAAGACCGCAGCATCCAGGTCCAGCTCTGACACTGTTTTGCCATGTAACCTCGGCTGACTCGCTGTCCTCTCTGGGCCTCAGTTTCCCCTCTGATACCATGGGTCTGGGGACTCTTTAACAGCTCCTCCTCCTCTGACATGCCAAGAGCCTCCTGATGGTCTAGTTAAGAGCCAGAGGCTTGGACTTCAGTGAATCTGGGTCCAAATCCTACCTCTGTGGCTACGGGACGATGGGAAAGTTGGTGTCTCTAAGTCTCTTCTCCATTTGTAAAACGGGATTGTTAACAGGCGGTTGTGAGGATTCTGTGCCACAGTGCACACAGACGACTGCAGGGTGCTGGAGGCAGACAGTCTCCGTGATGGGAGCTGCACGCTCTTGTCCCAGGAGGAAGTTGGCTGGGGAACCAGAGTTAGCTCATGCATGTTGGGATGAGAGAAGGAGGGGGAGGCCTGAGGTTGGGTGTCATCTCCTTGACTACGCGCCCACAGCAGCTGGCCCAGCCCACCCGCCTCCAGGGAGAGGACCTTACTCTCTCTCGTGGCCACCGTTCCTTCTCGGAGCAGCTCCAATTTTTGCAATGTTCTTCCCTACATGGAACTGAAAACTGCCTCGTGGGCCCTGGGTCTCCTCTTCCCTGGATCTATAATCCCAGTTCTTGTGATGTGTTTTGGAGGACATAATTTCCACTTCCTTGATCAGTTCAATAACTTCAGTCTGCAAATTTCACCTCTGCGACAATGAAATTTGTCGCAGAGCTGCCAGGACAGCTGTGCAGAGATTCCAGAGAAGGGCCTTGGGCCCCCTGCAGCCCTTTCTGCCTTGGGCTGACCAGCCCTCTTGGCTGTGCCTCGGAACACTGTGCCCCTCTCCACGGGACCGTTTTTGGAACACGTACTCCCGGTCACCTCTATGCTTCTTGTCCAGGAAATTCAGCTGCCCCCCCGAGCCCATGCAAGGCCGTGAGAAGACGACTTGTAGCCTCAGGTTACCCTCCTCTTATACACCCATTAGCAGACCCCTTAGCTCTAGGCTGAGGTGTCCACCCCTGGGACCAGACTTTGAGGGGTCAAGGTGGTCATGCCCCTGCCTCAGCACCTGCCCTCCCATCCTCCTCTGCTTTGCCCCATGGGGTTCGCAGCCTTGCCCTTTCACCAGGGACTCAGCCTGGCCTCTCCTCGTTGCCCAGGCCTGGGGAAAGAAGTGGCCTGTCTGTGGGGAGGGTTTGTTCTGCCTCGGGGCTGAGTCATCACCTTCCTGTCCTCCAGAGTGACCACAAGGGGGGCCGAGGGGGAAGAGGAAAGGGCAGGAGTCAGCAGGCTCCCCTGGAGAAGGAGGCGCACTGGGGAATGGATGAGGCAGTGGGGAAGGGAGGGAACGGAGGCCGTGGACAGACTGCAATTCTGGGGGCTGGAACTGAGCTCTGAGGAGGGACAGGAGGGTCTCCAAAGATTCTACTGGGAAGTGTTCAGATCTCTACCTTCCTGGGACAGAGAGCATCCACTCACCCGGAACCAGCAGGCCTAGACTGGGGTTGGGGGTGGGACTTTGATGTCTCCATGCCCCCTTTGGTGGAGAGGATGCACAGAAGGGAGGAAGTCGGGGTGGGCCTGGGGCTTAGGCCCATTGTGAGGAATCAATGGAGTGACGCGCGCTGAGTGTCTAGCCCAGCGCCCCACTCCCAGGAAGAGCTCAGGAAGAACTCACTGCTATCATGACAATGACCTCCACCCTTCTCAGGAAACCTGGCCCATCCCTACCTGTTGATCTCTCACACACGGTTTTTCTTCGGAAGACAAGCTGCCTCAGGGTAAACACCCACGAGCCTTGTCCAGGACGGGTACAGGTGCCTTGGGAGGTTTACAGGCCCAGCAGGGGCAGGGGAGGGTTCCTGGGGCCAGTGGAAGGCACCTTGGTCCACTTCCAGGAATAGGAGCCTAGGATTCAGAGATCTGAGAATCCAAGCAAACCTCTTCCTCCTCGATCCCCTCCCGCTCAGCAGTGCTCCCTGCCCAGCTGGGGGCAGGGAGGGGGCTGACTCAGCCCAGCTGCGGAGGGACAAAGGAAGGAGAAGTGGTGAGAAGGAAAAACAGCCTTGGCCATAGAGGCTCCTAGAGATGGAAGTAGCTGGGAGAGGTCAAAGACTCCCCTCCTCACCCTGTCGATGTCTTTTGGGCTGGAAAAGCACCCACAGGCAGGATTTGGATCCTCGGAGGCTCGGAACGTTCTTCTCTCCGTGTCGCATTTCAGACTCTCCCCCAAGCTCTAGCACACCCTGAAGTTCACCTGTAGTCCACCTCCTGAATCAGATCCCGGAAGTAAGTCCCTCCTGATTTCTTTTTTTTTGTTTTGTTTTGTTTTTTTTTTTTTTTGAGATGGAGTTTCACTCTTGTTACCCAGGCTGGAGTGCAATGGCGCGATCTCGGCTCACCGCAACCTCCGCCTCCTGGGTTCAAGCAATTCTCCTGCCTCAGCCTCCCAAGTAGCTGGGATTACAGGCACGCACCACCATGCCCAGCTAATTTTTTGTATTTTTAGTAGAGACGGGGTTTCACCATGTTGACCAGGATGGTCTCGATCTCTTGACCTCGTGATCCACCCGTCTCGGCCTCCCAAAGTGCTGGGATTACAGGCTTGAGCCACCACGCCTGGCTGTCCCTACTGATTTCTAATTGCAGTCTTTTCTCCCTAACTACCAGCCAGAAGTTCTTCGTGATGGTTAGCTGGAACGTTCCTCCCTGTCTAATAATGTCAACATTTTAGTTTTGATTCAGGGTTAGATGTGCAGGTCTGTTGCGTGGGTATGCTTCGTGATGCTGAGCTCTGGGGTATGGATCCCATCGTCCAGTACTGAGCGTTCGCATCCATAGTTTTTCAACCCTCATCCCCTCCCCCGACCCAGTAACCCCTAGTATCTGTTGGTGCTGTCTTTACGCCCCTGCGTACTCAATGTTTAGCTCCCGAATGTAAGTGAGAACATGAGGTATGTGGTTTTCTCTTCCTGTGTTAATTCGCTTAGGATAATGGCCTCCAGCTGTACCACGTTGCTGCAAAGGACATGACTGGAATCTTTTCTCTCAACCGGGCAGCTACAGGCCAGCCTCCTCCCTGGCACTGGTCCACGCTTCCTTTAACTTTGTAGCTCAGGTGCCCAGGGAAGGGGCCCAGCTGCAAGCACAGCCATACCGCTCCCCTCCCCAAGGCCTGGCCAGGAAGAGTTACGCTGCTGACCCAGGGCCTCTGTGTCTTCCACTGCGCCATCCCGGCTTCCACATCACCCCTCAACTTGGTCTTCCATCAGCATTTCTCATAGGCAACCCTTGGCATGATGCCCCCTTCCAACAGCTGCCCCCGGGCAAGAAACAGGAGCAGCCGCTCCTCCTTCCCACATCCCAGCACTGAGCCTCCCCTGGCTGGTTGGTAACAGCATGGAGAGCCTAAGGAAGGAAATAGGTCTTTCCAAAAGTCCTGGCCCTCCAGAAGCTCACTGTCTAGTAGGTGGGGTCTCTCTCTCTCTCTCTCTCTCTCTCTCTCTCTCTCTCTCAACAAGGTAAAGTCAAGGCTGGGTGCGATGGCTTATGCCTGTAGTCCCAACACTTTGAGAGGCCAAGGTAGAAGTATTGCTTGAGTCCAGGAGTTTGAGCCTAGGGAGCTGAGACTGCACCACTGCACTCCAGCAAGGGTGAAGGAGCGAGACCCTGTCTCAAAAACAAAAAGTAAAGTCAGATCGTGACTCACCTGTGTCAAATCTTCAGGGCCTCTCGCTGCCCGGTCAGGCGTGATAGCTCACGCCTGTAAATCCCAGCACTTCGAGAGGCCAAGGCAGGCAAACTGCTTGAGCTCAGGAGTTCAAGACCAGCCTGGGCCATGATAAAACTCCATCTCTACAAAAAATACAAAAATTAGCCAGGTGTGGTGGCACACACTTGTAGTCCTGGCTACTTGGGAGGCTGAGTTGGGAGAATTGCTTGAACCTGGAGGGTCGAGGCTGCAGTGAGCCAAGACTGCACCACTGCATGGCAGCCTGGGCGACAGAGATCCTGTCTTGAAAAAAAAAAAAAAAATCCCAGAAGGGAACCCACTCACCTCATAGCCCTCAAAACCTTCCTGCTTCTGGAACCTCCCCCAACTTCCCTCAAGCCATGATGGGTGCCTTCCTCTAGCTCAAACCTGCCAGGATCGTTCCCATGTCAAGGCGACATGGATGCTATTTGCATGCCCTGTTTGGAAAATTCGTCCTCTGATGGTCGCATGGCAGGCTCTTCAGGGGCCTTCCCTGACTTTTCTTACTTTATCTTCTTCATAGCACCACTCAAAAATTTCCTACATATGTATTTATTTGAGTTTAATGCCTCTCTCAGCCACTAGAATGCAAACTCCATGGAGAGGCAGGGACATTATCCTGTTCAACTCCAAATCAACGGTGCCTGACACAAGTAGATGCTCAAGAAAATATTTGGATGGGACTATTATTATTCAGCCTTAAAAAGGAAGGGAATTCTGACCCATGCTGCAACACGAATGAACCTCAAAGGCATTATGCTAGGTGAAATAAGACAACCCCAATAGAGAGACACATGCTGTGTGAGTCCACTGAGCTGCAGTAGCTAGAGCAGTACAATTCATAGAGACAGAAGGTAGAATCATGATTGCCACCGCCCGGAGGAGGAGGAGGAGGGAATGGAGAGTTCTTTAATGGGAAGAGTTTCAGTTTTGCAAGATGAAAAGAACTCTGGAAACTGATTGCACAACAATGTAAAATGTAATTTACGTAATACTACTCAACCATACACTTAAAAATGGTTGAGATGTTAAGTTTTATGTTATATTTATTTTACCACAATTAAAAAAATATACTTGGATGGGAGGGTGTATGGACAGACAGACAGATGGATGGATGAATAGATGGACAGATGGATAGATCATGTTCCATCCTCCCTCCTGGCTGAGGAATTATCAGATTATCAGAGATATCAAGGCCCTCAGAGATTGTTCTGTCCAAGTTCTTCAATACACAAATAGGGAAACTGAGGCTTTGAGAAAAGGTCACAAAGAAGGCAGAGTCAAGCAGGAACATGCTCTCAGTGCCATGTTCATGAGAAGATATGACTTTTCTCAGCCCACAGCAGGCCTTGCCCTGCCTTCTTCCACTGGGTGCCTCAGGACTGCCCACACCCCTGCTCCTGGGGGTCAGAGATGAGGTCCACAAGCTGCCAGCCCTGGCTGCCATGTGCTTCCTCCTCCTCCTGCAGAAGCCCAAGTACCAGATCCGCTGGAGGATCATTGAGAGCTATCAGGGCAACAGCTACACTTTCATCGACCCCACGCAGCTGCCTTACAACGAGAAGTGGGAGTTCCCCCGAAACAACCTGCAGTTTGGTGAGATGGCAGCACACCTTCCTATCACAGGACCTGTGGGGGTTGCAGGGAGCCCGTGGGCCCTTGGACAGAGGCCCTTTGGTGCTCAGGGACCTAAGGAACCTGTGTGCATGGCAGGTAATATCCTCGGAGCCGGTGCCTTTGGGAAGGTGGTGGAGGCCTTGGCCTTTGGTCTGGGCGAGGAAGATGCTGTGGTGAAGGTGGCTGTGAAGATGCTGAAGTGTGAGTGAGGAGGGGGGAAGAGGGAAGGGATGGGAGGTGGGAGATGCTGGGGGTGGGCTGGCCCTGGTGTCACAAGAGGCATTGCCCACATTTCAGCCTGTCGAAGCCTGAGGGACAGAGCTCAGAGGTAAGGACTTGGCTTTTCTTGTGAGCTCCAGGCACCTCTGACTCCTGGCTCCAAGAAGGTCTAGGTTGGCCAGGCACAGTGGCTCATACCTGTAATCTCAGCACTTTGGGAGGCTGAGGTGGCTAGATCACCTGAGTTTGGGAGTTCAAGACCAGCCTGACCAACATGAAGAAATCCCATCTCTACTAAAAATAGAAAAATTAGCCGGGTGTGGTGGTGCATACCTGTAATCCCAGCTACTTGGGAGGCTGAGGCAGGAGAATCACTTGAACCCAGGAGGCAGAGGTTGCAGTGAGCCAGGATCATGCCATTGCACTCCAGCCTGGGCAACAAGAGCAAAACTCCATCTCAAAAAAAAAAAAAAAAAAAAAAAAAAAAAAAAAAAAAAGGTGTAGGTCACCCTTTAAGGTGTCAAGGGGCTTCTGACTGAGCTCCAAAATGGCTGGGGGTACAGAGAGGCCACCTAGGGGCATGGCCTGGCCAGAGTTTGGCTTCCTGTCACTCAAAGACCAGCTCAGTGACAGGCCCATCCCTCTTCTCTCCCATCTGTGTGTCTGCATTTTTCCTTCTTCTTTTGGCCTCTCTGGGTCTTGGGGTACCCCCTGCTTGCTTCCATGGGTCTCTGCATTTGGCCCCCATGTATCTGTGTGGTGCCATGTCCACCCCCATCTGTGGGACCTGTGGTCCTTTCTCCCAGCCACGGCCCACACGGATGAGAAGGAGGCCCTCATGTCCGAGCTGAAGATCATGAGCCACCTGGGCCAGCACAAGAATATCGTCAACCTTCTGGGAGCCTGCACCCACGGAGGTAAGGGCCTTGGTGGGCATGGGGCCAAGGTCTTGGGGCCTATGGGGGATATGAGGGCCCCAGGGCCACCTTGCTCCTTCTTCCCCTTCTCAGGATCCTATTGCTCTAAGTACCAGTGGGATCCTGGTCTCAGCATCCCTTAAACTCCTGGCCCCATCTCCTGGACTAGTCAGGAGCTGCACGGGCAGCCTGGGGCATAGAGAGAGACTGATAAGCAGCATTGGAGCCCCTGGAGGAGGAGATGAATGGGACAGCTCCTGGGCCCCTGCTCGAACACCTACTTCTTAAGTCTCCATTCAAGGATGCTTCGACATTCTCCCCATTGCCCACAAAGGTGCCCTGGGCTTTGTTGGGACTCTGAGTGCCCCACATCCTTTTCACTGATAGCAGCTCTGACCTACATTGAGCTGCCATCGTTTTCCTTCAAAAGAAATAATTCTTGGGCTACATTTTTGTTTAAGGTTGTCTGTTTTAAACAGATGGAATGACTGAGGCACAGGGAAAATTGCTCACAGAGCTGGGGTTAGAACTCAGCTGTGCCAGGTCCTGGTCCAGTGACCTCACTGCCCCAGACCCATGCTCCTGTTTGCGCAAGGGAGCACTCAGCACCTGCCTCACCCCACACGCTTGGCTGCTCTAGGCCCTCTACTGGTCATCACAGAGTACTGTTGCTATGGCGACCTGCTCAACTTTCTCCGAAAGAAGACTGAAGCCATGCTGGGACCCAGCCTGAGCCCTGGCCAGGGCCCCGAGGGAGGTACCGGCTATAAGAACATCCCCCTGGAGAAGAAACATGTCCACAGGTAGCCCCTGGCAAAGGACAACAGAAATGCCAAGTCTGGGAGGTGGGACCCAAGTCTGTCTTCAAAGCCAGCTCAGGATCGGGTGGCTGTGTGGCCGATTGCCACCTGTGCCATGGGAAGTAGCCACCACAGGTTTTATGAGCACCTCTGTTTCTCTACTCCCTTCACTTAACAGATATTTGAGCACCTACCATGTTCTGGGAGGGGAGAGGGCAAAGACAAGCAGCTTATGGTCTGGTAGAGACGTGTCAATGAAATCACCACCCAGTGTGTGTAAAAGATCAACCAAGATCTGTGCCTGGAGCCCTAGTCAGAGATGGGCAGATGTGGCTGGGCACGGTGGATCACACCCATAATCCCAGCACTTTGGGAGGCAGAGGCGGATGGATCACCTGAGGTTGGGAGTTTGAGACCAGCCTGACCAACATGGAGAATTCCCATCTCTACTAAATATACAAAACCAGGCGTGGTGGTGCATGCCTGTAATCCCAGCTACTTGGGAGGCTGAGACAGAAGAATCACTTGAACCCAGGAGGCGGAGGTTGTGGTGAGCTGAAATCACATCATTGCACTTCAGCCTAGGTGACAAGAGCAAAACTCGGTCTCAAAAAAGAGAGAAAGAGATAGGCAGATGTATGTGGGGAGGAGTCACCTGTTTCTCCCATAGCCTGTGCTGACGACGCTGCAGAGCACCTGTTCCACTTGAGTCACCAACACCAGTGTCCCACATTGCCACGGGGGAGTGGGGACAGGGTGTGTGAATTGTTGGGTGAGAGGAGACAACACAGCGTAACTGTGGCCAGCCAGGTCCCTGGCCCACTTGGACCTGTTTCCCCAGCCAAGCTGTCAGAGTGTTGAACCTCTCAGGGTCTTTCCAGTTCTATTGTTCTGTGGTGCTGTGACTCCTGGAAGCCATCCAGAACAGAGCCATCCGACGGACAGAGCCACATGGGGAACCAAAGAGAGGAAGTGGAGAGATTCATGTCACACATGACTCAGGGGTAGAGGCAGAGCGTGGATTAGAATCCTGCCCTCTTGACTTCCAGTCCAGCATTCACCCAAACCACGCTGCTGTCCTGGAGGTCTCTGTCTCAGGGGCTTGTGGGGCCAGGACAGGATCAGAATGAAAAGGGTGTACACTGTGCCCTCATCCTAGACACTGTCAGCTGCCACGCCTGGGGCGGCAAAAGGGAAGGAGCCCATCTCTTCACCCAGGGTCCTAAAAAATGGGGCCTCCTCCCATTTTTCGCTTCCTCTTCTGATTTCCTGATACTTCTATGAGGGTGGCACACAGTAGACCTTTGAAAATCAGATCAAAATCCGCATCAAAAGAAGTTATTAGCTTCCCTCTTCAAATACACAGATGGAGAAGGTATTCCCAGAGTGGGTAATTTTGTGGGCACATGGTCTGGGAACCAACTCTGCCAAAATGATCCCAGGCTACGTTAATAGAAGTGTAAGTTTCTAAAACAAGGGAGGGGAAGGTCTTGCCATGGTCAGATCATAAATTCAACATTGGCTTCTCTTTCTGGGAACACTAGAGTATGGATGTTGTCAAGGTGTACATCTGTAGCGCAGAGGGGGCGCAAGGGAGAGAGCTCCTATCTGGTTGGAACGTGAGGGGCAGTAGTGGCAATTCAGTCTCCATCCGGGCTTCTCAAACTCTACCCCAAGTGTGCTCTCACAGGTATCTCTTGAGGACTGCCGGAAATGCACCACCTCAGGCCCACCCACCCAGGCCTGCTGCTTGAAAATCCGCATTGCAGAGATTCCGGGGTGATCTACCTGCACGTGAATTAGAGTTTACGCAGCACTGCTCCTGCCCAGTGGGCCTCAGCTTAGGCTGCACTTTGGGATCACCTGGGGAGATTTAAATCTGTGAATGACTGTTTTGCCCCTAGAGTTTCTGGACTATTTGTAATTACCCTGGTCCTAAAAGCTCCCGAAGTGATTTTAATGTGAAGCCAGGGGTGAGAGGCGCTGTGTTTAGAGAAGAGAGGACTCAGAAGGGGCCCTCAAATATGCTCCAGTGCTAGAGGACTCCAACTTCTCTGTGGCCCTTGAGGGTAGAGCGAGGGTCAGATTGGCATTAGGAAGAGTGAGTAATTTTCTCACGGGCAGAGCTGCCCAAAACCATAGGTTGTGAGTTCCCCAACTGGGGACAGCCAAGCAGAAACCAATGCTCGCTTGGATGGAGTGTGGCAGGAGGGCTTTTTATCAGAAAGGGACATTCCAGTTGACCGTGGGGTGGTGGGAGGCCAAGGCCTAAGCCGAGCAGTACAATGATGGGGGCTGACCCCCACCCCCAACCCTCTCTCCTATGTAGGGACAGTGGCTTCTCCAGCCAGGGTGTGGACACCTCTATGGAGATGAGGCCCGTCTCCACTTCTTCAAATGACTCCTCTGAGCAAGGTAAGGAGGTCCCAGGGCCAGGCCCCACTTGCTTGATGACAAGAAGAAAAGAAAAGGGCTGCTGGGACAGGGGGTGGGAGTGTGGCAGGGCTGCCCTCACAACGCTTTCCACCCCAGACCTGGACAAGGAGGGTGAACGGCCTCTGGAACTCCGGGACCTGCTTCATTTCTCCAGCCAAGTGGCCCAGGGTATGGCCTTCCTTGCTTCCAAGAATGTGAGTAGGAACCTGACCCTGGCTCGTGGCCACCCAGGTCTCTGTTCGGGGAGGCTGCGTGAGGAAGGATGGGGAGGCTGTGAAGAGGGTAGGGAGGAGACAGAGGGCAAGAGAGTCATTTGGGTGGCAGCTGCAGGCTGACTGGGAGAAAGCTGTGCCCAAGGCTGGGCACCTGTGTCCCCAGTGTGCGGACGAGGAAGGGTACCGGGCTTTATTCATTTGTTTTCACTAAACCGCAGAAGAAACAACAGTTGTCGCTCATGGAGCACATGGTCTGGTAAGGATGATAATGGGAACGTCCTCATAGAATTTGGAGGATGTCAGATGATATATGAAGTACACTCAGCCTAGGAAGAAGAGCCCGGGGAATGGGAGCTCTTGCCATCTTCCTTAGAACAGATTTGGGAGTCAATGGTTGATTGCTGGCTCTGCCATCTGCTCTGTGACTTCAATCAACTATTTAAATTCTCTGTGCCTCAGTTTCTACACCCATAAAAATGAGTGTTAATGACTGTTTGAGAGGAAAAAAGGATTCAAGGTGTGCAGTTTAGGGAAGGGCCTGGCAGGTGGCAGCTGCTATGATCGGATGTAACAGCTGGGTTCAGAGACTGCTCTCTGCTCAGGGGCCCTTTGCTTCTGGGGCCTGAGTGGACCACTCAGCGGACAAAGGGCAAGAAGGGCCATGACAGCTCAGGGTAACGGGTGTGTCTAAGCATCCTGGGCCTTGGTCGAAGGCATAGACACGGGTTTGTGGTAAACGACCAAAACTGATGTCCACTCCCTCAACAGGGACTTCAGAGCCTTCTGGGGCCCTCCCTGCCATCCTCCTCAACTCGGGCTCAGGTAGGAAAGGACCCAAGAGTAACCCTGCGGTGCCTTCCCACAGTGCATCCACCGGGACGTGGCGGCGCGAAATGTGCTGTTGACCAATGGTCATGTGGCCAAGATTGGCGACTTTGGGCTGGCCAGGGACATCATGAATGACTCCAACTATATCGTCAAGGGCAACGTAAGTGCTGGGAGGGCTTGGGCCAGCTGGGAAGGGGGTAAAGAGTCAGGGCCCGAAATAACTGGGGACTGTCACCCCAGGCCCGCCTGCCTGTGAAGTGGATGGCCCCGGAGAGCATCTTTAACTGTGTCTACACAGTTCAGAGTGACGTCTGGTCCTATGGCATCCTCCTCTGGGAGATCTTCTCACTTGGTGAGCCACTGGGCCCACTCCAGGCAGAGCCCGGAGCTGGCTCCTCTGGTTGCCCCACTGGCGGACAAAGATGCTTGGTGCCCAGGACACAGTGAGGGGTGGTGGGAGTGCAGAAATGGGCAAGGGCTCTCAAAAGCCAGCATCACGGCTCCTGCGGGGCTGGGCCCACCCCTGCCCTTGACAGGCGCTCCTTTCCGGCTCTTTTCCTCATTTGTCTCTGCTCATGCAGCTGCTGCTCTTACCCTCCTTTGTCCATTTCCCTCCTTTGTCTGAAGTCCACAGACCCCTGAAAATGCAGTTCTCTGCTACTAGGCTCTAGTAGAAAGAACTCCCATTTCCTGAGGACTAGGCACAGGGACTTGTACTCAGTCCATAAACGTACTGCTCCGACACACTCATAACCACCTGTCTGTTCCCGCTTTCATGATACGCAACTGAAACTTTGGTCTGATCCCAAAGCCTGCGCTAGAATTCTTGTTTGGTGTGCTAAGGCCTGGCTGGAGGCTCACACCTTCCCAAAGCCTAGGGCTGCCGCACAGAGGCTGGCACACAGGAAGCACTGGCCAAGAGCAGCTGCTGGTGCAGTGTCGTTAGCTGGAACCCTTCACGCCCAGTCACTGAGATGTGTGTGGGTGTGCAGGAAGCGGGAGAAGACAGCACGGCTTCTCACCTGACCTTGGCCTTCGCAGGACTGAATCCCTACCCGGGCATCCAGGTGAACAGCAGGTTCTATAAAATGGTGAAGGATGGATACCAAATGGCTCGGCCTGCATTTGCCCCAAAGGATATGTAAGCAAAGGGATCCCAGGGAGGGAAGAGGACAGTCCAGGCTTTTGCTGGAACGGGATGGAAGGCCATGTGGTCCTCCTGGTCTTCCCCTGTCCCAAATGTCCCAGAGTCAGGCTTTCTCTCTCCCGCAGTGGACACTACAAGCCCCTTTTGAGTTCAAGGTATGGGGGATGTTCTCAGAGAAGCAGCTCTTCGCTAGGGCTGGTCCTGAATGACTACTTTCTTTTTCTTTCTTTCTTTTTTTTTTGAGACAGTGTTTTGCTCTGTAGCCCAGGCTGGAGTGCAGTGGTGCGTGCAATCAATCATAACTTACTGCAGCTTCAATCTTCAGGGCTCAAGCAATCCTTTGGCCTCAGCCTCCCAAGTAGCTGGAACTACAGGTGTGCGCCACCAAGCCCAGCTATTTTTAAAAAGTTTTTAATAGAGATAGGCTATCACTACGTTGTCCAGGCCGATCTTGAACTCCTGGCCTCAAGCAGTCCTTCTGCGTCGGCCTCCCAAAGTGCTGGGGTTACAGGCGTGAACCACTGCACCTGTCCCTAACCTCAGGCTTTTCAGATTGTTATTGCAGTGACCCTGAGGATACCAAAATGGCCTCATCTGTCAAAATGAGGGTGATGAGAGCACCCTTCTGCAAGGGTTACTGTGAGGATTAAGTAATAAAGTGTGCCAAGGACTCAGCACAAGTTTTATACTAAACTCAAATTTTTGACTAGGTTTGGGGACCTCTGCTGGGTAGGTCTCTCTAGGGGCGTGTATTACTAACCCCCGGACCCCAGGGAGCACATGGGCATCCTCTGTCCTATCTCCAGATATGGCATTATGCAGGCCTGCTGGGCCTTAGAGCCCACCCACAGACCCACCTTCCAGCAGATATGCTCCCTCCTTCGGGAGCAGACCCAAGAGGACGGGAGAGAGCCGGTGAGTGGGGTGAGGCTCGGGGTGGGTGGCTGGTAAAGCAGGTTGGGCTGGGCCTGATGGATCCAGACGGACAGTCTCTGGTCTCTCCCACCCCTAGGACTATACCAATCTGCCGAGAAGCAGCAGTGAGCCGGAGGAGAGCTCTAGTGAGCAGCTGGCCCACTTCGAGCAAGGGGATATCGCCCAGCCCTTGCTGCCGCCCAACAGCTATCAGTTCTACTGAGGAGGCGATGACAGGGAGCACCACTCTCCCCTCCTCCAAGCTTCAACTCCTCCATGGATGGGACAACATGGGGAGTACACACAAACTCTGCCTTCAGTCATTTCACTCAACAGCTCGGCCCATCTCTCGAACTTGGGAAGGTGAGGGATCCAGGGGAGATCAGAGGATCGCACTCCCTGAGCATGGGCCATCACTGCCAGTCAGGGGCTGGGGGCTGAGCCCTCACTCCCGCTTCCCCTACTGTTCTCACGGCGTTGGCCTTGTGTTTGCTATGCCAACGGACAGACCTCCAGCCCGCTCTTAACATCCCTACTTCCAGGAACCCCCTTTCCTAATCCCTTCATCTTAACAGAATGGACTGACTTTATGCCTGTGAAGTGCCCGGGAGCTACACTGTCAGGCTCCTTGAACGACACAGACTGGCAGAGAAGTGAGATCTCCCTCTCAGAGAGGAGCAGCAGGAGCGGCAGGTGCTCACACCCTGCTCAGCTCAGGCCCCTGGGAGCAGGGTGGCTCCTAGAGAAATCTCCCAGGACCTCCTAGTCTCTGCCCTATGAGCCTTTACTCCACAGCCCCACCACCCCCACCCCCGATTTGGTACTGCTATAATGAGCCAAGTGGCAGCTAAACGTTGGGGGTGTTCAGCCCAGTCCCGTCATGCTGGGCTGGAAGGCAGGGGACCTTGGCATGTGGCTGGCCACACCAAGCAGGAAGCACAAAGTCCCCCAAGCTGACTCATCCTCACTAACAGACACGCCGTGGGATGTCCTTGTCAACATTAAACTAACAGCATCACTGCAGCCAGCCTCTGGTTCTTTGTGCCACACAAGTGCTTGCACACGCCCTGGGCCTTCTATCCCTCCTTCTCATGAAGCGATAAGCTCACATCTCTGCAGCTTGACCACACTGTGCCCCATACAATGTACACGGAATTGACTCCTGCTTCACCAAAACCAGATAATTTAATAAACTTTATTCTCGTTGGGGGAAGAGGGAGGGGAAAAAAGCCACCTACTCCACTCCTCTCAATAAATTAACACATGGCCAATTCCCAGGCCCTAAGCAAACCTTGGGCACTTGAGCCAGTCCTGCTGTTTACTTATGGCCCAGTCTGCTTCCCCTTCATAGAAGGGAGTTTTTCTACTGCTGCCAGGTTATGTCATGACCATGGACCACATCCCCTCTTGTGGAGAGGGTCCCAGGCCCAGACAGGATGTTGGGTGCAGCAGCAGTGGCCAGGGAAAGGAGGGAGGGGATGCTCTTCCTCAAAGCTTGGGGCAGAGAGGACAGTCCTGGAAGAGAGCTGTGGCTGTTTGTCCGTCCTCAGCTTCCCCCACATGTGGGTCCAGGAAGAGCAGGAGAGAAATGCATCCCTCCTTCAGGGAGAATCAAGAGCCCAAAGGGACCCCTAGAGCTAACGAGGCCACAAAGGCCCCTAGTCAAAGGCAACAGGCTATGCAATTCATGAAGCTGTGGGGGCTGAAACCAGGGCTCCTCAGGGGTGGGAGAGACCTTCTCACCTAGTACTAGCGTTCATGCCTTAGCCCACCCAGGACCTCCACCCTGACCCACAGCAGGCCCCAGGGAAGCCACCAGCCTTTCCCTCAGCCTCCCTTCCCTCCATTAAACATACCATGTCCCCCAGGTACTCTCTCAGGACCAGAAGAGGTTTCTTGGCACCACTCCTGACCCCTGGAGGGCTGAGAACCGAGGACCCTGGGCCCCGCCACGCTCAGGGAGTGGAAGCTCTTTGGTCAGTCCCAGCAGTCAGAGGCCCTTCCTGACAGGAGACCACTTCTGCAGGTCCCCTGGACAGCTCTGCTCAGGCAAGGGCCTCACTATGGCTTGAGAGATGGTGTAGTCCCTGTACAACAGCCTGGCTTATTCTGCCACTGTGGCCACCTCCTCTTCCTCACCCTCCTCCTCTGTCTCCGTCTTGATCTGAGCAACCCCAAGGCGGTAGAGGGTGTCACGAATGACCACCTCACCAGGCTGGCAGCTCTGTACGATGTCATGGATCTGACGATTGACAATCTCGCGGCTGGTGAGGAAGTCCATGAGGCGGTTGTAGAGGTAATAGTGAGTGGCATTGTCGAAGGCAATGGGCCGCTGCCGGACACTGTTTGGTTTGCTGTCCGTAATGGAGGCCAGGATGGTTGTGTAGGGTGCCAGTTCAGGGCACAGGGCCAAGGAGTGGTGCCCAGCACTGGGGTCATCAGAACTGGGCTGTGTGCCTGCATGGACAATACGCCGTGTGGCAGTCTTGGTGACCGGGTGCTGGATAGAGTGCTCAGTTTCTGTCATGTCCACAGCATAATGCTGGTCCAAGAGCTCTGGGCAGGACACACTCTAGAGGAGAAATGAGAATGCATTATGACAAGAAGGAATGACTAAGGTAGAACCCATGTGGTAATGAGAACACTGTAGGCTCAGCCAGCCCTGTTTGAATCTTAGTATCACCATGTACTGTGTCTCCTGGGTCAACCCCCACCCTGCAGTGCCTCCATTTCCTCACATGAGAACAGGGACAGTAACAGTGGCCACCTCCCAGAGCAGATGTTGGATTACTTGAGCTATTATTGTTCCCAGTCCATTCAGGCCAGGGGCTGCAGGGGAGCAGAAAGATCAGGCTCTGACGGAGGGTAAGACACCTTTCTGGGGTCCCCGGCATACTTATGGAGCCAGTGAGCCCCAGGGACTCCTCCAGGGCAAAGCCAGAGGCCTTCACTTCCCATAATGCATCCTGGCTGGGGCACTCGACCCTTCTGATTCTTCCCTTCTTCCTAATTTTCAGTTCTATATCTACTCCAGCAAAGGCCAAAGGCTGGCCTGCTGGCCTTGGAGGGTACATGACTATGAGAAATACTGTCTGGTGCAATATACTAAGACACAGAGACAAGGGCTCTGCCACTGATCTGCTATGTGACCTAAAAGAGTCTATTTCCCCCTCTGAGCCTTAGTTTTTCCCTTTTAATAAAAGGAGAGGGTTGGATAAGATCAGTGTTTTCTAAACCGGTGTGTCTTCAGATCACAACAGGCATGCCATGTGGTGTATTCATGGTCAACTAAATGTAAGACATGGTGAATTAAATGTACTCCAGGGCTGGCTGGGGCCTTTAATACGTCAGTGTCCACAATGACTCTCAAAGGTGGCAACTTTCTAGGCTTCTCTGGAAGGCAACCTCTTTTAACACAAGGTACCTATGTTTGGGCTATCCTGGGCACGCTAAGTGACATGCTGTGTCCTCAGAGGGCTTGGTCTGTAAAAACTTACAGAGTAGGCTGGGCATGGTGGCTCACGCCCGAAATCCCAGCAGTTTGGGAGGCTGAGGCAGCTGGATTGCTTGAGCCCAGAAGTTCGAGACCAGCCTGGGCATGATGACAAAACCCCATCTCTACTAAAACACAAAAATTAGCAGGGCGTGGTGGTGCGTGCCTATAATCCCAGCTACTCGAGAGGCTGAGGCACGAGAATTGCTTGAACCTGGGAGGCGGAAGTTGCAGTGAGCCGAGATTGCGCCAATGCACTCCAGCCTGGGCAACGGAGCAAGACACGTAGGCCTGGGTAGACATGGCAGTTCCTCAGGAGGTGACTCACCACAGGTGGCTCTGTGGGGCTAGAGAAACAGCCCTGGTTCCTCCCCCACATTTGGTTGGTCAGCTCTGGGTAGCAGAGGTCAGCACACAGGGCCACTGACGTGGCCAGATCTACCACATAGACGGGTGGCCAGTGGCGGGAAGAGGCAAGCAGGTCCACATGGTCACGGGCACTCTCACCCCGAACAAGATACTTGGAACCGCAGACCACCTGGGAGAAGAAGAGTGTGGAGGGTGGAGGAGGGGAGGGCGGGTGGCGCAGGGTTAATTAGGAAGCCCGTCTGCAGACAGACTGTGTACAGTTCTCACTCGCTTCTTCCCAGGAAGATGAGTAATCGGCTTCATGGCTGACGCCATGGCCATCCTGCTCCCTTCCTACTTCTGTCCTTAAATGAAGTCACCAGCTCATCCTTGCTCTTCTTAGAGAGAGCTGGGAGAATCCTGTCCTCAACTTAGGCTGAAAGGTACCTCAGAACATCTTTCAAAACCTCACTCTCTCCACATCATCTACCAGTTCACCACACTAGCTAAACAGCAGCAGCAGCAGCTAAGAGCTGGTTAAGAATGGAGATGCCTGGACCCCAGGCCAAACCTAAGAAACCAAGGTCTCTGGGGTGGGGTCTAAGCATCTGTATTTAGAGCAAGCTCCCCACCAGACCCTAGTGGGCTTGTTGCTCAGATGGGAACCCACAACGTAGTCTAGTAAACACCTCTACTGATAGGGCTGTCCAAGCACCATTCCATGGCTCTGGGATACCCACGTGGCTGTCACCTCCAAATGATGCCACTCCCATCACAGCCCCCAAGATCTACAGCTATCCCTGTGCTGTCAGCCGCTTCTCATGAGACGATCCCCAGTCGCATGAACACAATCCCTCGAGCAAGCTCTGATCTGCCCAGGGTAGAAGCATGAGCATCTCTTTCAGGCACAGCTTGTTCAAGTAGCTGGGAACTGGATGATCTTTTTACAGTGAGGGCCCCCACTAGCTCACGTGCTTCGGTGAACTGAAGGCTCTGCTAAGCCACCTGTCTCCTGTTCAGTACCTGTTAAGTGGGGTTTCTGTCCCGGCATCTTCCTGGGCCACTCTGTCATCTAGTACATAACCTGTCCCAGTGCTAAGCCAGTGCCCCTTGTCCACACCCTTCCACAGGTTTCCCATTCAAAGTCATCTAAAAGGTCCCTCATCACTCAGAATACAATACACACTGTTACTCCAGCCTAGAGAGCTCTACATGATCTGACCCCTGGGGAGCCCTCCAACCCCTGTCCTCTCAGCTCACTCTGTTTCCCCACTCATGGCCTTGGTGGTCCCTCAGCTGTGACACTCCTTCCCTGGCTTACCACTGGGCTCCTCCCTATCCTGCAGGTCTTAAGTCTTCTCTGCCACCACAGACAGCAGGTTCCTCTGTTACTTTCTATCTTAGGCCCTTATCTAATTTCTTCGGAGCTGCTGCCACAAGCTGTGGTGACTTTATTTCCCTACTAAAATATACAGTCAACTACGGAGGAATGACATCTTTGCCATTCTTTACACAAGCTGGCCCTTATACCCTCAAGAGCTGATGCCCAGGATGTGGTGGGGTGCTTAAAAAATACTGACGAAGACCCAGCCTCCCTCCCTAGGCCTCGAGGTAGTATCTGACCTCTGGGCAGCTATGCCAGAGGTTGCCTGGTGACCTAAGTCCAGCCCCCAAAACTGAGCTGGATCAGTCTCTGTGTGGGAAGTTCAACATTAGCAAATTTACTCCAAGCTCCACCTTGTTATTTTCTTACCTGATGGGGGCACACCTTGTAGATTTTACCACCTGTGAAGTGAGGTGGGGGCTGTATAGCTCTAGCTCCATTCTGTACAGATTCGTAGAGGGCCAATAAGGAGAAGCAGAGCTGGTCCTGGAGTAGAAGAACAAGATTACAAACATAAGAGTGATTGCTAAGGGACTGTGCCTGGTGCTCAGCACCACACACTCACCCAACACCCAAAGCAAAAGAATCAACTGCCCAGGCCAGAGTGGGCCTTGCAGCCTCATAAGCCTAACCTTCTCTAGGTACAGATAAGCAGTCAGAGGCTTTGAAAGGATTAGGTCACAGACAAAGCCAGCCAGACTAACCAAGCTGTCAGAGTCTGAGGCCCGAGTCCTTTCACTTTTTACAGAGCAAAGAAATCATCAAAGGGGAGATTTGAACATTTGAATCTGATCTTAAAGGAAGCATAACATTTTCAATAGCACAGAAATATAAACAGGAAAGTAAACGAGGTAGGAATCAAACAGACACATACACGGTCTAGGTATGTAATGGTAAGCATTTTCTAAGAGCTTGCATAGGTAATAATCAGACACTGTGTAAAGTGCATTCCTTACAACAAATTCACAAGGTTAGTATTTTGGTTATTTCCATTTTACAAACAAGGAAAATGAAGCTCAAAATATAAAGCAGCTTATCCAAGGTCACACACAGTAAGGAGGAGAGGCCAGGATTCTTGACCCCAGAGCCTAGACTCACTATCTTCAACAGGAGGAACTGCTAGAGGCCAGGCCCCACATACATGTCACCATCTAGCTGTTGCCCGTCTCCCAGGCATCCCTGATTGCCAGCACCTTCTGTCCAAGGCAGATGCCGTCACAGGTATTCATATCCCTGCTCTGAAAAGTGGACCAATCAGCTTACTTCAGAAGCCCCGATATCCACCACTGCCCTTGACACTCACCTTGGAGTCTTCTGCCTGAAAGGGTATGCCACACTGCCTCAGCAGGTGCTGCAGCTTCTCTTCACTGTAGGACCCAATCTCATCAAGCTTGCAGGTGCCCTCCTGGAGCAGCCTCACCAAGGCACTGCCACTGCCTGCAAGAGACAAGAGTGGTGGTGGGAGGGTGCTGCTGCCAGCCACCAGAGGCCACAGCTAGGCCCACAAAACAGCAAACAGTGGAAGCCAGCTCTGTGTCAAGCAAGCCCTCCCCCAGGGCTGGCAGAGGTGGGACTCAAGGCAGGTCCATGCTTTCTGCAGATATTTGAAGTCTCTAAGAACTGGCTTTCTGCCCTGGAACATCTGAGCGGAATACCCTGCAAACAGCTGCTGGAAAAAACCCTAAAATAAGTCAGCTTTTAATCCAGTCTTCTAAGGTTTTTCAGAACCAAGCTGCAGCAGTAAGAAGAGAGCAGCAGCTCTCATTTTAAAAGTGCTCTCTACATAATGTTCCTGAACCTGGCTAAAGCAAGAGAATTATGTGGGGGTCTTTAAAAAATAATGCCTGGAGGCTGGGTGCAGGGGCTCACACCTGTAATCCTAGCACTTTAGGAGGCCAAGGCAGGTGGATCAACCTGAGGTCAGGAGTTCAAGACCAGCCTGACCAATACGGTGAAACCCCGTCTCTACTAAAAATACAAACAAATTATCCAGGTCTGGTAGTGTGTGCCTGTAGTCCCAGCAACTCGGGAAGTGAAGACAAGAGAATTGAGAATTGCTTGAACCAGGAAGGTGGGGTTGCAGTGAGCCCAGATTGCACCACTACGCTCCAGCCTATGCAACAAAGTGGGACCCAGCCTCAAAAAAAAAAAAGAAAGAAAACGATGCCTAGGTCTTAAAGTATTAATAGTGAATATGAGGCGAGACCTCAATATCTAATATTAGGAAGAACTGTTTGTTTGAGAACCAGTGGATTATAACACATTAAGTATTTATGTTGTCAATTAAGTGGGTCATATTCAAAAATTCGAAAATGACATAAGATAGAATATAAAGTGCATTGCACTTGGTAAGAAAAAATACTGTTTTGGGAATGTCGTTTCAGTTACGGATATATACACTTGCATATATAGTACGAATATCATTCGGCGTCATGACGCAAAATGTATTCCTTACTGTGAGTTACAGTTTAAAAAAAAAAGGCGGCGGCTATCACTCCAACTGCATTAAATCACTTAATCTTCAGTGATCTATGAAGTGGGTAGCTATTATCACACCCTCTTTGTAAATGAAGCAACAATGGCTTGGGGCAATGAAAGGACCTGACAGGAGGTCACACAGCTACTGAGTGGCATAGCTGGGGATCAAACTTAGGTTGTTAGAAACCTATTTATCCTCTTAACTGCTAGTCCAGGGTTTCTCAATGTATAATCCATAAAACTAGCTGCAAACCATCTGGGAGGTCTGTTTTGAAGGCAGACTCCTTGGCCTGCCCCTACACTTTCTCAATGAAAACTTTTGGGGATGGAGCATTATCAGCATTTTTTACAGGCGTTCCCCTACTCAGTGCCGTGTATCCCAGAAGGCTGACAGTGAGCTGTGTGCCCCTGCTATTTAATATGGCTGACAGCTCTTCAAAACTCTTCACCACAACTTTAAAATCTACGAGATTTTGACACGGGCTGTCATTATCCTTCTGGAAGGAATCCTGCAGCTGGGCCTGGCTCTCTCTCTGCCACTGTGCTATCTTGCCATGGACAATATCCCACATTCTTGACTGAGCCCTTTTTTGGACCCCAATCAGCCACCAGGTGGCCTTACCAGGTACTGGTTGCACATCCAGGTTTTTGTCTTTCTCAGTGTTGACGACCACAGCTCCTCTCATGAGTGGTGGGAAGAAGGGGGCAATAACAGAGGCATCAAATTTGGTGATAGGGATGCTGGCAGGAAATGCCACCTGCTCAATCACCTCTGTCTCCATCGTGGCCCAAAAGTCCTCCACATTTACCTCATTAGAGCCCAAGAATTCAGGCCAGGTGAACTAGAAGGTCAGGATAAAGAAGGCCAAACTGTAGGAGTCACAGAACATCAGCAGCACAACAGTCTACCCCACCATTATATATACAGGGAAACCAAGGCTCAGTGAGGGGAGTCTTGACAGCCAGGCATTGCCAAGGAAACTTGAATTTGATGGCTCTGTACCCACCCGCCTTCTGGTCATATTTCTTTCTCCCACACCACAGTACTCTCCCAGGCATGAATAATGCCCAAGTCCCTTCTCTTAGATCTTTATTCATGTCACTTTCCCTGTCTTCCAAAGAAAGGGGAGGTACCATATGAATACCTGTTACATGCCAGACCCTTTGTAATGAACTACTAAAAAACAAGTCTGGGGATGGCTGAGGTGAGTATGAAGAGCACTCGAGTAAGCAACAGAACAATCACGTCAACACAGGTCTAGTTCCAAAGCCCAAACCTTACTCCTGATACCAGACTGGCAAGAATGAGCAGAACTGGACTGAGTAAAATTCCAATCATTTTCCAAGGCCCTGTGGATCGCCGACCTCCTCCCACACATCATCAGCACAGTTATCTCCTCTACCCAAAGAAGCATTACTTACCTATTAGAGACATCTATTAATAGCACTTGTGGTACTCAATTTTCCTTCTTGCAATGCCCTCTTATATAGTTCTCAAAACGTGACCGGGATCCCACTACCCCAATCAGAATTGTATAGGTTACTTACTAGAAATGTAAAATCCTTGGCCACATATTGACCTTTCTGAACTAAACTCCTAATTGTGCATTTAAAAAAGTTCCTTAGAGGAATGGTTCTCAAAGGGTGGTCCCTGGACAAGCAGCAAGAGCACCACCTGAAAACTTGCTAGAAACGCAAATTCCTGGTCCCACTCCGTATCTCCTGAGTCAGAAACCCTGTGGGTGGGACCCAGCAAGCCCTCCACTTTAAAAAGTTGTGAGAACCACTGCCCCATGTAGTTCTTAGGCCCACTGAAGTCCAAGAACCACTGATCCTCATAAAGACTCTTCCCCTGCCCTTATTCCTCTTTGTTCGCCACCTCACAGGGTGCTTAGTGCATGCTCTGTGTAAACAGCACACCTAGGGGAACGAGGCCAGCTGAGTCCATCTTCTCCACAAGGAGCAAGGGAACAGGTGATGCCAACTGAGTACACAAACTATCCACAGGGTCCTCCTTTATATAACCCCGAGAGATGGGCTAACAAGTCTCTTCACGGATAACAGCATATTTAAGTTTTGTTCCATAACTTCCTGTTTTAGTTCACAGACTTCAGGATACCTTCTCCCCACACACACCACACTATTCTCCACACACAAAACAAAGTAGTACCTCTATGAAAGAAGTACCTGGTACCACTGAAGAGAAGAGACAACAAACTGAGAGTGAAGGGAATGCTACTCCATTCTGGGACATGGGAGTCTTGGATGGGACATGGGAGTCTTGGATGGGACATGACAGGTGCCAGGTAGGACTAGGAGATGGCACTTCTGAAGGG
This sequence comes from Saimiri boliviensis, assembly GCF_048565385.1. Classification (NCBI taxonomy): domain Eukaryota; kingdom Metazoa; phylum Chordata; class Mammalia; order Primates; family Cebidae; genus Saimiri; species Saimiri boliviensis. Next base: position 160,183,842 of record NC_133449.1, read on the forward strand.
AGGTGGGCATATCTATTCTTAGAAACCGTAAACTTGCATGGCCAGGTATGATCAGAAAATGGCCAGATATGATCAGAAAAACCAGAACTCAGAGTCCGCGGAGGCTGGTGAGAATGGCAGTGCTTAGGGTGCAGACTCCACAGTCAGTGGCTGGGAAAGAGCAAGGACAATCTCAGCCCCACCCCTCCGTGGCTGGGTGAGCTTGGGCAACGCCCTTGGACTCCAGGGCCTATGTCTATAAAAACCTGATGAGGTTGTGGGGAGAATTAGGTCATACAGTAAAGCACTTAGCACAGATTAAGAACCTGGCATAGTAATAGAATGCTTAATAAATCTTAGCTGCATTATTATTGTTACTACCAGGCAAGCAGTTTTGAATCAATCTGGAAACAGCCTCTTGATAACACACGCAAAATGGTTGTTTTAGTTGCCTGGTTTTTTAGGTGGAAAGAAAAAGACAGAACCATGCATTCAACCCTTCATATGTTTAGTGGTCCTGCCAAAATACACCAAAGCTGTTCTCTAGAGGTTCTGCACCTGCCTGAGCAGTGAGCAAATGAGATGCAAGTCCAGTACCTGAAGGTCACCCCATGTTCCAGGCTCTTGTTTGCTATGGTAGAGTTCAGAGATGGAAACCTCACACTCCAATGCAACTAGTATCACACTCAAGGGGCAGTCCCTGCCTACGAGTGATCAGACCTCATGGCACGATCACAGGGAAAAGTAATCTATGGGACTGCTTTTTTAAAAACCCTATAGAAGGTTAAGGAACATTTCCAACTATTCTGTTTGCTAAGAGTTTTACCATAAATATGGGTGTAGACTCACACTGGAAAACCTTTATTTTATTTTTTACATTTAATGAAATTATATGGGGTTTCTCCTTTAATCTGTTAAGTAGTGAGTTACATTAACATATTTTCTAATGTTGAAACAAGCTTGCTTCCTTGTGATAAACTGTCATGATGCATTACTTTATTCATTAGATATGCTTTGCTATTATCTTATTCAGACTTTCATCTATATTCATGAGCGCATTCAGCCCAAATTTCTTCTCTTACATCAAATGTCTGATTTTGTTTCCAAAGTTATACAACCTTACATGATGAGTTGGGGAAATATATCCACTTTTGCTGTTTGCCTATGTTTGGAATAATATTTCTTGGATATTTGTTATAATTAATTTATGAAGCCATCTGAATTTGGTATTATTACTGTGTGAAAATTTTTCAGTTCAGAACCTAAGTCAGCTCAGGTCACTCTTTTCCTCCAACGCCTTCAGTGGCTCTCCATTTCACTCTGTGCAAGTCCTTAAAATGGCTCATGTTACCCTACATAGAGTCGGCCTCCTGCAGCACCAAAACCTCACACAACGTCCCACGGCTCGCTCCCTCCCTCTCCCCCACACTTCGAGCCACACTAGCCTCCTTGCTGGTCCTCAGACCCTGTTCTTGCTGCTCCCTCTCCCTGGAATATTCCTCCAGAAAGCCACACGGGTTTCAGATCTCTACCCAAATGCTACTGTATCAGAGATGCCCTCCCACCAACTGCCCTCTATAAAATACAAATGCCCTTTCCCACGACACTGCGCTCTCCTCCTTACCCAGCTAGCTTGATTGTGCTTCACAGCACTCACTACTCCTGGATAGATATTTGTTTCCCGTGTCCCTAGACCAGAATGTGAGCTCCATAAGGACAGAAACTTTTTTTTAAACTACTATTTCCCAACTAAAACATGCATTTAGTTTATGTTCAATATATTTATTATATATTTTTGATACTCATTCACTGGATAAATACATTTTTCAAGTGAGTAAACTGAACAAACAAATGCCTCTATTTCCATCTGGCATTCCCTAAATGAACTCTCGGGCTGTAGGAGGAAAAAGCCACTCGCCTCACCTGGACAGGGCTGGAGTTATCCACCTCTGGGGGATATCATACAGGAAGGCAGCTGCCAAAACAAGAGAGTCGCGCAGGTCCCTCACAATGGCTGAGAGGCACTTACCTCCACGCTCTTCAGTGCCAGCACGTTCTCTTCACTCCTCTGGGCCATTTCCACTTTGGGGGCCACACCACAGATGCCACAGATCATGTCATTGTAGTCTCGGACAGTTAGACACTCAAAGGCCCAATAGCCATTGCACAGCAGCTCCTGCAGCTGGCTCAGCTCCTCTGAGGTCAGAGTCTTCTCTGGAAGAAGAGCAAGCACACTGAGAAGGGCACAGAAAAAGCCCCTGAAGCCACTAGCGATGAGCCAGTGGGCAGCAAGTAGAGCCATTCTGCAAGACTGATTCTTCTCAAAGAACAGCCAGCTATGCTAAATACCCTGAGGGTCAGGGACCTGGCCTGCAAGTGCTCAGGGGGCAACCCAAAGGGCATTTCCCACTGGAGTCATAGCTGCCTATATTAAGTACTAGATGCTGTGCTGAGAGCTTTGACATGTTACCTCACTAATTCTCACAGGAATTTAATTCTTTATGAACCAGCAGCTATTATTCTCATTTTATAACTGGAGAAACAGAGGCACAAGAATAACTTGCTCAAAATCACATTGCAAGTAAGTGGTAGAGCCAAGGCTGAAACATAGGCCCATGTAACTCTAGCAGCTTTGCTCTCCTGTTCTCACAGCAGGCAAGGTAAAGGGAGACTGGAACCTATAGGAACGGGATGAGAAAAGCACATATAGGAGTCAAGAGGGCATGGAGGAAAAAAATTCTAGACAGAAAGGGTGGTCCTCACCCTCTGGTCTTGGCATGAGCCTTGAAACTGGAAGCAGACATCCAGAAGCTGTGGTCAGAATGAGTCTGACTAACATGCACTGGGGCCAAGTCTCCCAATGACCAAAGAAGGTGCTTCTAGAAGTCACTTGTAATCTCTTGCTAAGGGTCCCTGTATGCACAGAAAGACTCATGCTTTTCCAAATTAGTTTGGCATTTGTAAAATTCAAAAGAGTACGTTACAAGTCAAGACTGTCTCCTTTTTGAAATGATCAGACCCTTCTCCAAAATGAGTCTTTTAACCAAAGCCTGCTCTGAAAATTCCCAGGGAGCTTAGGACTAACCTTGGGAAAGGGAGGAAAGCAACTTTTACCTGTCTGCTCCTGCACCGACTTCAGAACAACACTGACAGACACTCTGGGGTCCTCCCCTAACTTGATCTGGTTTCTGATCGCAAAAAGCAAGTCCAGGCTTACCAGCAGCTTGTTCCCCACATTAAAGAGACCTGCAAGTTAAGAAGAGGCAACCAGAAAACTAATGTATTATACACAATGGCAAAAACTAGAATACACACCAGCTGGGTGCAGTGGTGTGCGCCTGTAGTTACAGGTACTTGGGAGAATGAGGCAGGAGGATAGCTTGAGCCCAGGAGTTCTAGACCAGCTCTGGTAATACAGTGAGAAACTCTATCTCAAAAAAGAGAAAAAACAAAAAAAACAAACAAAAAAAACAGGGTGGGTGTGGTCTGTAGTCTCATCCCTGTAATCTCAGCACTTTGAGAGGTCAAGGTGGGAGGACTGCTTGAGTTCAGGAGTTCAAGACCAGCCTGGGCAACATAGCAAGGCCTCATCTCTATTTTATTCAAGATATATACATATATATATATATTTTTTTAAAGGCAAAGCAAAAACACCAAAACTAAATGTCCATTATGGTGCATTCATAAAATAGAAAGCATTAAAAGAATAAAGTATTACAACATGGAATCCATTTTTAAAAAAGTAGACCTAACTATTCTGATACAAAGTTGCCTATAATACATCATTAAATTAAAAAAAAAATGAAAACAATAATAAAATAGTACATACATCTTTTTTTCCCCAATAAAAACAAGAAACACTTTCCTCCCACCCAGTTCAGTCCTTGGACCAAAGGTATCACTCTTCCTTTACATTTCATTCAACTACATCTAGGGAAAGGCCAGGAGCATCCTTTAGCTCCTGAATGTATAAGGGATCAAAGGCTATAAAATCACTCCAACACCAAATCCTGCAATGAATAAATCAGAGGAATTTAAGTGCAGTCAATTTAAGACAAATAAAAGTGAGTGACTTTATATGTGCACAAAATATAATGCACTAATCTGCACAAAAGCAAATTGTGTTCCCAGTGAAGAAGGGTACGGAGAAGTGTGAAACCAAAAGGGAGAGCAGAGCTCTGGTCCCATACAATGTTTTTAAAAAAGCAAAAAAGTCATGATGCCCTCAGAAATCACCAAGTACAAACGTAAAAGACAACTGATATCACATTCTGACAGGCAAGAGGTAAAACTAAATAAATAGAGTGATAAACAGAGAAAACTGTCAAAAAGAGTCCAAAAGAAGAATGGAAACATTCACAAAAGAAATTTACTAGAGAAAAAACTCATAAAGAATCATAAAAATGACAAAGAAATACAACAAATTAAGATTATATTTTACCTATAAAATTGATGAACTTAAAAAAATTATAATACTCATCTACAAAGTCAACAAACTTGATTGTATTTCTATACTGGCAATGAATAGCTGGAAATTGAATCATGCCACTTAGCACTGAAAAAAAAAATACTTAAGTCTAACAAAATATGTGCAGCACCTATATGCTGGGAACTAAAAAAAAAAAACTGATTATTAAAATGGAGAGAAAGACTATGGACTGGAAGATTCAACATTTTTAGGCATGTCAAAATTTCCCAAATTGATGTGTACAGATTGAACACAATCCAATTAGAATTCAAGCAGGACTTTGTAGATATTGACAAGCTGACTCTACAATTTATGTGGAGACACACCTATTAGAATGGCTGAAAAACAAAAACAGATAATGCTGAGTGTTGGGCATGTAGAGCAAACTAATTTTTACTCATTGTTGAAAGGAATGCAAAACGGTAAAGACACTTTGGTAATGCAGTTTTCTTATAAAATTAAACACACACTTACCATATGACCCAGCAATCTGACTCCTAGGTATTTACCCAAGAGAAATGAAAGGTTCACACAAAAGCCAGTACACAAATATTTGTAGCAGCTCTATTTGTGACTGCCAAACACCGGCAGTGAACCAAATATCCTCCCATGGGGAAAAGATAAACAACCTATGGTACATCCACACAACAGAAAACTACTCCACAATAAAAAGAAACAAACCACTGACAAACACAACATGGATGACTCTCAAAGGATTGATTAGCTTACTAAAAGAAGCCAGACTCAAAAGGCTACATGCTGTAATTGTGTTTACACGACATTCTGGGAAAGCGAACACTATAGGGATAAAGATGAGATCAAACAGTTAAAAGAGGTTGGGGAGACAGGTGGGTTTAAATACAAAGAACAGTACAAGAGAATGTTTTGGGTGATAGATCCGTTCTATATATTGATTGTGAAGGCAGCTACACAATTGAGTGCAAATGTGAAAACTTACGGAACCGAAAGCAACACACTTCACTGTATGTAAATTTTAAAATACATTTTGATTAAATAAATAATCTGAGTACTGGCCTAGATAGACTACAGGGTATCAGGCACTCTCATTAACTGTTGGCGAGAGCATAAAATGGTACAAACTCAATCTAATGATATAAGACATTAAAAACACAAAGCACCATTAAGTTCTAAGACAAAGAGAATACATCACAAATATGCTCTCATCTTTAGCATTCAATTCTACAAACACCACTTAGGATTCAGTCTTACAATGGTTGGTACATGGTGAGTGTTACCTAAATGCCTGATGTTGACGAGTAATAGGGGAGGAAAGGGTAAATGTACAGCAATTCCACTTCTGAGTATTTGTCCAAAAGACAAATTAGGGCTGTACACAAAGACTGAATCATAAAAATATAAAATGGGCACCATACATTCCTTTAAAAATAGCCATGTACTTCTCTACTTGCTGGCACAGGAAGATCCCCACAATGTACCCCTAAATTTAAAAAGCACATTCCAAAACATCTAGCACAACTGTGCTTTTCTTCAAAGAAAGACTATAAATCCTACAATTTCTTATATTCTGCACAGAGGAATAAACATTTCTGGAAGATTGAGCATATTGTTAAGTAAGTGTTTATCTCACGGCAATAGGAATACTCTTGACTTTTTGTTTGCTCTTTTTATTTGTCTGCATTTTCCAGCCTTTCCACAATGAAGATCTGTTATTTTCAAGATACCAGTTAAGCGCTTCAACACTTGAAAGGTAAATGTCATCTCCTGGGACTGACATCTTTAGGAAGAAGATTCCCTCTTCCTCAGAAACCCCATATGAGAAGGTCCAGTGCTCAAAGAGCCAGAGGTCTCATCCATGCAGGCAGTTCCCAAGCCTGCTATGGGATGCTCTGAGGGAAGAGAAGGTTGGCACCCACCTGTGTAGATGTCTATGAAGCTGTGCAGGGCCAGACAATGGGGGTTCAGACACATCTTCACCTGGGCAGTCACCGTCTGCAGACGGCTGGCTGTCAGCAGCCAGCATTCCTGGGGCCCGGCCAGGGAGCTAGTACCAGAAACATCACCAAAAACAACAACAACAACAACAACAACAACAAAAAAAAAAAACAGAAGGGAAAGAGACTTCTTTATGGAGTCCCAGGGCTCAGTGATCAATGGCAAATTCTCATTTGCTGGAGCTTAGGATTTCTAGGTAGGTATTTCCACTTTGTTGGAATCTGTGGAATCATCCCCACAATTAATCTAACTTTGAATTTATTACAAAATTTAACCAATCCCAATGAATTCCCAAACCTAAACATTGTGTGAGGCAGTCCAGATGTAAACTAAATCCTAAGCTGGTGATAACTTTCAGGCATTTCAACAGAAATGATAATTACCAATCATTACTTTACTTTTAGCAAGCAGAAAGGTAAAGAAGCCTAAAAACAACAGAGAGTAACATCTTCACTGTGATAGCTTTCAAGTTTTCTGAAGAAAAGAGCAATATGAGCCAAGTGGGATGGGGCAGCTAGGGGCAGAGTTAAGGGGTGCTTACTTTTGTCCCCCTTTGAATAATGGGCTGCTACAGAGAAGGCACTGCGTGGACGGAGACTCATAATAATTCGACCAAGAGGTTTGCTCGATGGTGACTGTCTCCTCACTCACGTTGGACAAGATAAGTCGAGAGCTGTTGAGTTCATGAATCAAGGCGAAGACCTCAGCCAGCTCTGACTCATTCTCAGGAATCTGCAGAACTTTGCGCAGCAGCTGCAGTGTGGACTGGCGCTGGATCTCCCTCTGGGCTGTGCTCAGGGGCTCTGTGGCATTCAGTACATCTGGGAGTGGTGAGCTCACCTCCTGGGAAGAGAGTGGATTGATCACCAAGCGCTCAGGGCAGAAAGAGCCAGCTTTAGGCTAAAATAATAAAAGTCTGGGAGCAGCAGACAGATGGGGCCCATGACTGACAGGTGGGAAACCTAAGTTCCTAACCAGCTCAGCTAATAACTCACCATGTGACTAAAGGCTGGTTATTTTTCTCTGTGGCGCTCAGTTTCTCTACAGGTTGAGTACCCCCATGCAAAATCCTCTCAAATCCTAAACGTTTTGACCACATTCAATTGATACACTCATTAAAGCATCTCAGATTGCAAATTTCTGGATTAGGGATGCTTAGGGAGTATGCATTCTGCAAATACTGTAAATTATGAAATAATCCAAAATTCTTAACACTTCTGGTAAAAAGCACTTCAGGTAAGGGATATTCAACCTGTCTCAGTAAACAACAGGATTATACACAACTCCTGGTAATGAATTCAACACCTAGCTCTCATTGATCAGGTATGGGGTTTGGAGGATAACAGACCCAGGTTTCAGTTCTGGATATGCCACTTAACAGCTGTGTATGTGGGACCCAAGGCAATTTACTTAATCTTTCTGAGTCTCAACTTCCTCATCTGTGAAATGGAGCATAAAAATAGCATTAATCTCCTAAACCTAGAGCTATTATACAGATTAAGTAAGATTTTTTGTGTGTCTTTTTTTTCTTTTACTGACCTCCAGAGCTGAGCTGGAGTGTTTTAAAGTAAGATATTTCAAGTAAAGCACTTAGCACAATGCCTATGGTGCAATGAAGGTTCTATGAATGATAGTTTTGATATATAAACAGGTATCTGCACTGCTTAAAATTATCTGTCTTTAATTATCAGTGGCTTCTGGGTACAAGGTAATTTTAGATACCAGTCAGAGGCTTCCAGGAACAATGTTTTGAAATATTCATTAAAAACAGTTCGTTCTAAGTGGGTCTCTCTTCAGTGGAGGCTCTTCCCTGATCCTTTTTGCCAAGCCAGCATGAATCACTCCCCTCTTTGTGTTCCCCGAGTGCACCTCTTGACTGTAGAATTAATCATCTGACACCTGCTAAACCATTGCCCTCCTCCCTTCAGTAAGGATAGGATTCTGCTTATTTACTGATTCCCAAAAAGCATGATGCCTGAGACACGCACAAGATACTGATTCATATCTGATAGACATATTATACATGGCTCTGTAGAAGTTAAATGCTTAATGCTACAGTTTGGATGCTTATCCTCTCAAAATCTCATGCTGAAATGTGATCCCCAACGTTGGCAGCAGGTCCTAAAGGTAGGTATCTGGGTCATGGGTGCAGATCCGTCATGAGTAGATTAACGTGGGGTGGGGCAAGGGAGGTGATGAATGTGTTCTGCTTCCTTTTTCTCCACATGATCTCTAAGCCTGCCAGCTCCCCTCGCCTTCCACCATGAGTGGGAGCCGTCTGAGGCCCTCACCAGGACCTCAGCTGAAGAAAAAGACGTTGGTTTTATGCTTCTTGTACAGACTGCCAAATTATGAGCCACATAAACTTTTATTAATTGACTAGCCTCAGGTATTCTTTTATAGCAACACAAAACAGACTAAGACACTTAATAACAAGGAGCTTTTTATTAATGCTGCATACCCATGACAACTTTTGTAATAGTTTGGTTATCTTTCTTTTCCACTAGACTGTAAGGTCAAGGGAAAGGGCATATCCTATTCATCTGTGAAAGACTGGCCCATAGGAGGCATTCAATATATGCTGAGAATGAATGAATTAATGGCTGCAGAAGAGCTGACTAACACTAGAATGAGCTGCCCTGAGAGGCTGTGTGTTCTCAGTCACAACGATGAAACCATAACTGGAAGACCACTTGGCAGTAATACTGTCCTGTGGTTCTAGGCAGAGATGAAGGATAGAGAAGACCGTTACCATTCCAGCTCAGAGATGTGGTCTTAATGACAATAGCTGAAGACAAAAAGCATAAAAAATATTTGGTCACCAGGGGGCTCCAAATGACAACACACAAGAAGGTCCCTGTGGTTCTGACCAGCAAAAACTTTAGGAGACTGGAAAGTGATGGAAAGTCTGCAGATGAGGGTCCTAGGGGTGGGCAGCTCTCGGTTAACCAAATACCGAGGGATATAAGTTTTAGAGTGGGATTTGAAATTGGCAAGAGGTCCCCAGATAATTTCCCATGTCACCTGAAAAGTTACTTCATCCTAGATCGAGAGTAAACGTCCACCTCAGCTGCAAACCACACAAGTAGCTAAAATGAACTGGAAGGAGAAAGGAATGCTCAGAACTTCTACCTACACAGAAACTCAATTCCATCCCCTAATTACAGATATACACACTTTGTATATGCAGGTTCCAAGGTTAGGTGGTGTAGGAAACACACACATACCTGCCCTAGAAGAGACTGTGGTCTCATAGGGAGTTAAGAGAAGCAGTCAGTATGGGGTGTGATCAATGCTATGGCAAGAGGAGCACATCAAACCCACTGAAAATCCAGGAAGAAAGCTTACTTCCAGTTGTAGGCATCCAGTGGAGTCAGAGAATCTGATGGAAGCTACAGACCCATTTTGCATGCAATTTCAGGGATTTATAAACTCCTTGAAGCTCAATTCTCAGTCTTCTCTAAGGCTCCTGTCTCTGAGAGTAAAACGCCCACATCTAATGTACCTTGCCCACCTTATTTTACCAATGGAGAAACTAAAGTTCGGGAGAGGGAAGATTTTAACTCAGGTTCGCTCCTAGCCCCAGTGTTTTTTCCCCCAAGCCATCAGTGCCCACACATTTTGGTCCCACTTTCCTTTCTCACAAGGACAATCACCTCAGAACATCACCTCAAGCACAAAAACAGACCTGGAGACCAAAGTGAGATGCATCACCACAAAGGCCTCTCTCCATATACAAAGAAGCCTTTAAGCTTGAAGCAGTTCTCCCTATCTTCAAACCTTCATCCCGTAAGTTCCCCTCTTGAGTTCCATCACTTTCCTCTAGGCCTCTCCCTGGCTCAAGAACATTCAGTGGGACCCCACTGACTGAAGAACAAACTGACAAGACCTTCCATGACATGGTTCCAAGATGCTTTTCAGGTTTTATTTTCCTTCACGCCCTTTCTCCCACACCCCATTCCCTTATCACCTCCTCAAGCCAAATGGAACACTACTCATTTTCATTCCCGCTTACCCTTAAGTATGGCATACCTTCCCCTTCCATCCAAAATCTGCTTGTCTTTCAAGGTCTGGCCTTGATCTGCAGTGACCAGGCTCCGTCTCAGGTCCGGACCTGTTCTGTGTGCCACCCCCTCTTCCCCCAAAGCAGATCAGTAACATTTCTCTTCTTACTCTTGCTTTACTCATTCCACTTGCTGCCTCCAGTGCCATCATTTTCTGTTCACTTTAAAAAACTCATACGGAAATTGAGGACCTCTTAAAAATGCCCGTTTTTCCTGGTTATAGTAATAAAAAAATCCCTAAGGAGCCAAGTGGAATGTATTTTACCATCCAAGTAGCTTGGCCCAATTTCAGAGAGGAGGGTTGCCTAGACGGATAGAAATAAAGCTTTGATTAGCTAAAAGCTTTGCAAGGAACCTGAGAAAGCAGCAGTGGTCTCATCTACAAAGTCCTGGGGTTGGTATTCTCTATTTACCAAAACAGTAAATCGACTTACAGGTCTTGCATCAGGCCTCAGGGGTAAGAGAACAGAAGCCTTTCGTCCCTCTCCTTTGATTCCTACTTAAGGCCCATGCTAATATTCTCTGCAGTGAATGAACTCTTGGTTCTCAGAGATCAAGATACCTAGTCAACCCCTTCACCCTGGCAATGGGGACAAGGAGGCCCAGAGAAAAGAAGGCACTTGCTCAGGTTCAGAATCCACAACCTGGTTCCAGTTTGGAAGCTCTAACTACTACCATGTACTTGAAAAATCCTCCTATTTCTACTAAGACAGGTTCACTAACAGAGCCCAAAACAAGCCAGGGTGTGTTTGGGAAAGGAACTCACGATAGCCTTGGTGGTTTTCTCAGTCCGGTCTTTGGCAAGGTTAAAACCACAGCTGGGACAAATCCGAGGTTTGTGCCTGTTGGTGTAGACATAGCTACAAGATGGATTCTTGCACTTTCCCCGGCCTCTTGATGTAGCCAGGCCCAAATCCTAAAAAAGTAAGACCAATGTTTAATTCTACAAAAATTAAGTTAAACCTGGGCAGAGCCCAGACCAAAATGAGGAGCTGCCAGTACATCAGAGAAGAGAGTGGCAGCTGCAAACCAGATTTAGCCTAACTTCAAGAGCCTTAACCTTTTCTGCAGTTACCCTTTTACTTTGAACACAGGCTGTAAATTTTTGGCAAATTCAGTCCTTCCCTATCTGTGAAACAAGAGAGTTGACTCTCAATGGTCAGAAATGCAAACGTCCTTAGGGTCCAGGCAGTTGGTGGAGTAAAACAGGTCTGTTTAAAGAACGAGTGCTAGAGACTGGTGAACTAAAGAGTGCAAGCCCTGCCTAAAGACAAACCGTGACTTATGGACTACTAAAGCTCAAAGCTCCAGCATCTAAGCTCCTATGACAAGTTACTACCTAATCAGCAGAAAAGAGGGTCTACTCAGGGGTAGTTCTTCCTAGTGGTAAATCTAGTTGCCTCCTAAGGGAGTGGAGAGTGAAGGCATGGAGAAGGTAGTGATTACATTTAGGTCACAGGAAAAAGAAACCTGAGCACATCTCCAGGATAAAAGGCACATTCTCCTTAGAGATCAGGCCAGGCCAGAGGTTAACCCATCATACCGTGCTGTCTTGTTTGCTACTGAATCCCCAGCACAGAGCCTGGCACAGGGTATGTGCTCAATAAATATTTTTTGAATGGATGGATCAATGAATGACCCTATCTGAACCTGTCTGCCATTATGAGGCAAGAATTTTTAAAAATCTAGCTGTTCTCCCAAAATCTGTTCATCTTAATCAAATCAGCTAGAGAAACTGCCAAAAGATACTGGTTGGTTGATACTTTAAGCATCAAGAGAATTAGAGAATGCTGAGAGTGACAGATGCCCCAAAGGTATCTAAGCCAATGCAGCATTTTACACAGTAAAACTGAGGACCATAGCAGGAAAGGATCTTGCCCAGGGACATATGGCATGCTAGCAGCAGAGCCAGAACTCCTTTTGGATCAGGTCTTTTAACCATCTAGTATTTATTTTCCTGCTCTATGCTGCCTGCCCTTCAAAAGGGTGATCCCAATGTCACCTAGGCCTCTCAGCAGGGAAGGGATCCTCAGGGAGGTGGGTCCCAGGAGCAGACCCTAGCCCCAGCCCCCACAGACACACCACAATCTGAAAGCCATGTGTGTCTGTGTATATAGGAACCATGTACAGAGCCCGGAGAAGCCCCCCACATCCCCCCGGGAAAAAAAAGAAAACTAGACAGAAACTCATCTATATATTCTGTATCTGGAGTTCCGTTTTGAATATTAACTGTGTTATTTTTATACCCTTTTTAAGTCTTAACTCACCACTGATTTACCAAAAAAAAAAAAAAAAAAAATTGGGATGTTAATATGTGTTATATTAAAAATAAAGGAAAAATCCCTGTGGGAAACACTAAGCTAAACAAAATAAGTTGCTTTACTAAAGTATTTCTGAATCTTACTTTAAGATACTACCGATGGCCGGGTGCGGTGGCTCATGCCTATAATCTCAGCACTTTGGGAGGCCAAGGCGGGCAGATCACAAGGTCAGGAGTTTGAGACCAGCATGAAACCCGTCTCTACTAAAAATATAAAAATTAGCTGGGTGTGGTGGCAGGTGCCTATAATCTCAGCTACTCACGAGGCTGGTGCAGGAGAATCGTTTGGACCCAGGAGGAGGAGGTTGCAGTGGGCCGAGATCGCACCACTGCTCTAGCCTGGGCAATAGAGCAAGACTCCATCTCAAAAAAAAAGAGAAACCGTAACTGTGGAACACCCTTTCTAGGTTAGAAGGTTCCAAGACTGCTAAAATGTTAAATTTGGACTGGATTCTCATCTCCTGCAACTCTCAATAAAAATATACTAATCTCAGTTGTCCTATACTTTATAAATCTCACCTGGAAAGGAACCAAAACAATGCAGCAGATTTATCCAGTAGCTATCATTTACATCAGGGATGAGATTAACAATCTATATCCCTCCCCTAGGTACCACCACCCTCTCTCCCAGCCTCCTACTGACCTTCAGCCACAAAATCAAGACAACCTCCATGCCACCCCGCCACCACCTAGCTGCACACTTACCAATGTGACAGTGCAGCTGTACTTATATGGAGGAAACATATCGGGCTTGACCTCCACAACTTTAACCTGAGAAGTCCTGTTGGATGGGCCACTTGGTAGCTGTGGATCAGAATAAACTGTTTAGTGTTTTTGAACCTCAGCCAAACTCCTGAGGTTCTATGTCCTGAAACGACTTGAGGAAATGTTTTCCTGGGGAATTTATAGAGCTGTTCTCCAAATGAGCCCTCTGGACTGCCAGCTGGCGGTCAGCAGCCCACCAAAGCCTGAGTGTCATGTTCAAGTCCAGGGGTTGCCACATGCTTCTGTGCAGCTTCTAATACCATGTATTAGAAACATGAATCGGATTTACAACTACTACTTAGTTATAAAAGCACATAATGGCTTTTACACACACAAATACATGGTTGAATAATTTTGCATAGAAAAATGTCTGAAAGACTATTCACTAAAATGTCACAGGGTAAGAGGACGATTATGGTTGTTTCTCCCTCTTTACCACTATCTACAAAATTTTTTCTTTCTTTTTTTTTTTTTGTTTTGTTTGTTTTTGGTAGAGATGTGGGTCTCACTATGTTGCCAGGCTGGTCTTGAACTACTGGACTCAAGCAATCCTCCCCCCTTGGCCTCCCAAAGTGCTGGGATTACAGCCATGAGCCACCATGCCCAGCCTCAAATGTTTTATAAAGAATGTGCATTTTAATTATATAAAAAAAGAAAAAGCATACAAAATTAAAATTATTCTATAATAATGCATTTAAGTTGATTTTCAGAACATTTCATGTAACTGGTTTAAAACTAGCAAAAGAGCTTGTGGCTTTTAACAAATACCCAATGACACCAATCAAAAGGAAACTATTTACAGAGAAGACTGGGGTTTACCCAAGTAACAGAGTGTACATAAAGGGAATCTAGGGGCTGGAAATCTACAAAACTACTGATGCTAACCAGATACCTTCCTTCTACACCGCAAGATCACACAAACACCCAGAGCTGCCACCACATCTGTGTGGAAAACAAAACAGTTCTCAAAGTAAAAGCCAGTTGATATTCCTGTCAGGGCAAATGTAAAACTGTTAAAGGAAGTTAATGGACAAAGAACACATGACCAGGGATGGCAGACCCATTTTCCTATTCCAACTTGGTCCAGGACACAGTTTTCAAACTATAGGCCACAATCCAATGAGGGGTCATAACTTTAATTTAATGAGTTGAAACCAGCATTTGGCAAACAGGAATGAGAAATGACAAAGTGACTGCATATAGTAAGGGCACAGCTTCTTTAAACCTTTAGTATATTTGTCTAATGGGCAGTGATGTAAAAATATGCCTGTTACTGAGGGTCGTGATCGAAAGCTTGAAAAATGCTGACTTAGGAAATTTTGATAGATCCTTTCACAATCGTGACAATCTGGTATTCATGCACATGGGAGAGATGTGCCTCCCTCAAACCTCATTACAATGTCAGCACATTAACCATCTGACATGAAAAAAAAAACTTGATAACTATTCTAGCTACATATGGCCAAAACAAACAAACAAAACCCACTAATCCATGGAATTTGGAGACCCAGAAAATTCTTCATATCTGTATCATTAAATGAAGTGAAAGATATAAGCCACAAATTAGTGTATGGCCTAAGAGCCAAGTTTTTGACTTTTAAAAAATTGTATTAAAAAATAAACATACACAAATTCGGGGAAAGACCTGAAAGCACATCAGCTGGTCATTCTGGGTGGCAGGATCACGAGAGACTTTTCTTTCTCCTTTACCTGAATTTTCTGTATTTTCTTCAACCATGCATTCATTTTTAAAAGAATGCTAAAGAGACAGGACAACTAAATGTTAATATCTGATCCTAGACTGCATCTTAGACTGGAGAAAAATATGCTATATAATGGAACTGTCCTAAAATGGTAGGGGCTTTTAAAAAAATAATAAAATAAAAAGATGCTAGGTGAAGTGGCTAATGCCTACAATCCCAGTACTTTGGGAGGCCGAGGAGGGAGGATCGCTTAAGGCCAGGAGTTTGAGATCAGCCTGGGCAACATAGCAAGAGACCCTGTCTCTATAAAAAAAAAAAACTTAAAAATTAGCTTGGTATGGTGGTGCCTGCCTGTGTAAGCAGCTACTCAGGAGGCTGAGTTGGGAGGATTCCTTGAGCCCAGGAGTTCGAGGATGCTGTGAGCTGTGATTGCACCACTGCACTACAGCCTGGGCAACAAAGCAAGACCCTTGTTTCTAGGGGGGGAAAAAAAAAACATACATATATATATTATATATATATATATATATATATATAATTGGGTCTGTGGAAAGAAAAGAAATCTTGGGACCCCCAAATCACTAAGCTAAAGGGAAAAGTCAAGTTGGGAATTGCTTAGGGCCCACCTGCCTCCCATTAAATTCAAAGTCACCCCTCTGCTCACTGAGGTAAATGCGTACTGCCTCCTTTGTAAGCAGAAACTCAGAAGGATGCAACCATTTGTCTCTTAACTACCTATGGCCCAGAAGTCCTCTCCCTGCTTTGAGTCCTTCGCTTTTGCTTTGGGTTATCCTGCCTTTCCAGACTGAACCAATGTCCATCTTGTGTATGTTGACTCACGTCTCCCTAGAATATATACAAGCAAACTCGGCTCTGACCACCTTGAGCACATGTCGTCAGGAACTCCTGAGGCTGTGTCCCAGGTGCACGTCCTCAATTTTGGCAAAATAAACTTTCTAAATTAACTGAGACCATCTCAGATTTTCAGGGTTCACAGGTCAAACTGACACAATTTGGAATACAAATGCAAGAGTAAAGATATGCATCCATGTTTCAGTAAAAGAATATCCCTATTCTATTAGCTGGGCATGGTGGCACGTGCCTGTAATCCCAGCTACTCAGGAGGTTGAGGCAGGAGAATTGCCTGAACCCAGGAGGCGCAGGTTGCGGTGAGCCGAGATCGCGCCATTGCACTCCAGCCTGGGTAACAAGAGCAAAACTCCGTCTCAAAAAAAAAAAAAAAAAAAAATCCCTATTCTACGCCAGGTGTGATGGCTCACACCTGTAATCCCAGCACTCTGGGAGGCTGAAATGGGTGCATCACTTGAGGTCAGGAGTTCAAGGCCAGCCTGGTCAACATGGTGAAACCCTATCTCCCAACAATACAAAAGTTTGCTGAGCGTGGTGGTGCACTCCTATAATCCCAGCTACTCAGGAGAGGCTGAGCAGGAGAATCACCTGAACCCAGGAGGTGGAGGCTGCAGTGAGCCAAGATTGTGCCACTGCATTCCAGCCTGGGTGACAGAGTGAGACACTGCTACCAAAAAAAAAAAAAAAAACCACCGCAACAAAAAACCCAGAATATCCCTATTCTTATGAAATGCACAAACAAGCATGAAGGCATTACTTACCCTACAACGTGTATTTTACACAGATGCACGTGTATATACCCACATATGGTGGGGGGAACAAGCATGAACAAAACAGATAAAGCAAAATGGGCTACTAACAATAGATCACTATGGGTAAAAAGTATATAGGTGTTCTCTGTACTATTTTTATTTTTGTGACTTTTCTAAGTTACAAATTATTTCTAAGTAAAAGATTTAAAAACACGCATTCACTTTATAAAAAGAAATTATTTAAAAAATAGATAAATCATTCATGTTAATCTCCTCCCAGAGGTCTACCAATGTGTAAGAATTAGGATCTGCCTTTACCTATAGCTTTGATACATTAAATGGAAGCAGCCAGACCCCAAACAGCGCCCCCTCTGGAAAATGGGTCTTACCTTCACTTCACCAGGGCCAGATGGCTGTTGAACGGGCTGGCCCAGCTGCTTCAGTGTGCTTGGCTTCAGACCACAAGTCCTCACAGAGGGAGTCTTATCTGAGAGAACCAGGCGCCAAACTGGTGATTTAAGTGCATTCAGAGTCTCCCCAAGTCTCTCATGCCCGTTCTTAACCCCCACTCCTGTCCCTTACCCATCAGACAGCCCCTCCATCCCAGGTATGTGCCAGCCCTTACCACTCAGGGAAAAGGCCTGCCTGGCCCTGGGCAGTCCCATGCTGCTGCCTCGCCCCACATTGACTGGGGCTGGCAGAATTGCTCTCATTGGTCTTGCTGCAGCCAGTAATGAGGGCTTGCCCCGTGCTCTGCCTTTAAGCTCTGGAGCTCTGGGCCCAGGGGTAAGCAGGTCAACTCTGAAAAGAGTAAGAAGAGAAATCTGGAAATTCTGGACCACAGGGACGAAAACCAAAGTGCAACCTCTACATAGTGCTTTATTAGAGGATAGTATTGGGGTTAAACTATCAAGCTTTACACAGATTGAGTTCAAATTCAACCACTAAATAGCTGTGTGGCCCTGGGCAAATAATTTATTATTCTATTAACTTCAAGTTCCTAATATGTAAAATGGGACAGTAATTACCTATATGTTGTGGGATCACTGGGAAGATACAGACGTGTAAAACAATGTCTACAGCGTGTAATGCCAATCTCTGTTACAGCTGTAACATGTAATCTACCTCTAGTTAGAGCATAAACTCATGACAGCAGCTTGGAGACCCTAGAAAACAGAGTCCCCGTTGCAGCATCAATGTTGAGCACAGGGCTACACCACAGAAGGCTTCAACAAACATTTGCTAAAGTGATTTACGTGTTTCAAACAAAAGGTCTAAAGTGCACAGCTTCATCCTTTAAATATACAAAACCATCGTCAAAGTATATTGCTACATAATATTTTTTTAAAAAGCAAGATGTATTTGGAAGGCTGAAGCAGACAAATCACCTAAGCCCAGGAGTTCAAGAAAAGTCTGGGCAACATGAACCCCATTTCTACAAAAAAATACAAAAATTAGAGAGGTATGGTACTGCGTGCCTGTAGTCCCAGCTATTGGATGGCTTTAGCCAGGGAAGTCAAGGCTTTAGTGAGCTGTGTTCGTACCACTGCACTCCAGCCTGAATAACAAAGTGAGACCCTGTCTCAAAAAGATAAAAATAAACATAAACATAAATAAAAAGTGAGATGTAGAAGTATGTATGTTGTGCTATGATTTGTGTTTTAAAAAAAGTGGGAAATACCACACACACACATTGTATACTAGGTATACAGGTATTAAGTATACAAGGTATTTTTATTTTTCCTGGAAGAAACAGCCAAAGTTAAAAGTGGAATTGGCTGCTGGTGTCCTACTGCGGGCAAAATTGTTACCAGTTGAGAACCACTGATACAAATAAGGGTCTTCAGTTACTAGAACACAACTTCCTTAGGGAAGGGGTATACAGAGAATCCAACTAAACATTTAAGGAGTAAAAGGAGAGAAAAAGATAGTGACTTCCTCCAACTTGCAAGGTACTAGGTTGCGTGTTTTATAAACTTCAGTTTGTACAGTCAGCCTGTGATTTTCTAATATCCAATTCAAGATTTTTCAGACGAGAGGACTGAAGTCAAGAGACATGAAGTGACAATGCCTAAGGTCAAACAGAAGCCAGAAACAGTCAGAACCAGTACTGAGTCATCAGGCCAGAACTCTTTCTACAGGATATTTTAATAAAGCTTCTCTTTCCAAATCCAGTCTCCAAAACTGGTAACTCATAGTTTCAATACTACCCAGAGCCTGTATCAGCAAGACTGTAATAACAGCTTTAGGGAGACTAACAAGAAGAGATGTTTAAGTAATCTGACAGCAGTACATGGATAGCAGAGTCCAGGGGGAAGAAACAATCTTTACATATCTCTAGGCCTTGGTTTCTGCATCTATAAAACAGGAACCATGGCCTGGGCTCTGCTGCCTCTCACAGGCATGCTATACAGACATTGGATAAAACAAACATGGGGCATTTCCAAGGCTGCTATTTTAAATACAACTCTATAATATACAAACACATTGACTTACCCTGTAGGTTTTTTAGGAGCAGGGAGTGGACTAGAGGCAATTGTCCCCTCGGATGGTGTTGGTGCATCTGCTCCAGGACTGTCATTGTCAGCTGTCCCCAGAGTGACCTCAGGCTGCACACCACTTTTGATGACTGGTGTCTTAGTGACTGCTGCACCACAAATCCCAGGAGCGTCCTTAACCAAAACATGGGCATCGGAGATGATCACTTCCTCCCACTCACTCTCCTCACCTACTTCTCTGGGCGGAGCTACGTTCAGAAGCTGGCTTACAGCTTCTGAATTCTCCAGAGTCAGTTTGGAGGCATTTTCCTTAGAGGAATTTTGCTCAGTGGTGACAGGCTGCTGATTTCTTTTCACCACAGAGCCTTTGGAAGACACACCAGAAGCCAATTCCACTTTTACTTTGGCTGGCTTTTCCTAGAAAAATAAGAATACTTTGTATACGTAAGGCATTTCACAGTTGATGACATTCACAAACATTCTCTCATTTGATCATTTTAGTAACACATGGGCAACAGACAGGAAACCAAGGTCCATGAAAGGAAGAAGTTAACTTAAGGTCTCAAGTGTAAAAACTAGGCTGAATCTAAGTCTTCTGACTACAAGTTCCTTTCACTATGGTATTCAACGCTTTCCTTTGAATAAAGTTTTTCACCTTCTAATTAATTCATATTGAAAAGCCTCTCCGGGTTTCATCAACCAAATGTTAGTATTTTTTAGTTTCACATTTAGTTTGACAATATTCAAAGCCTTCTTCTCTGTGTCTAGAAAGAGGGTGACATATTGCCTCACAGGGCCTAGAAGTCCTAAGTTGTTCACCTTGGTGGTCCTTTTATGAGATTCAGTTAATCTCAATGTGGCCACAACCTCATGTGGACAGATTCAAAGTTTCCCATCTCCTTTGAAAAAAATTCTGTGTTTTGTCCCAGATTCTTTAAGGTGAGTCTTAAGAATGACTTACACATACGTCACATACTTTGCACTGTTTCAAATTAACTCATGCATTATTATGTGCTACAAATATTCAAACTCACTAAAAATAGCAGCTGCTATTTCAGCTAGACCTGGTTTAAAAAAGGCCTTGCTGTCTTAGCTTTTATCCAATTAATGCTGCAGTGGAAATAACATACACACTTTTAAAAAATGTTTTTAAATAGTGGTTGTCTCTGGAATAGGTTTCAGAAAGGCTTTTTGCCCATCATGTGTATCATGAAGGGCACTGTAAATTAAGAAACATAAAGGCGGGCTTCTACCTAGTTTAGCTCCACTCCTAATTAGTTATGTGGTCTAAGGCAAGCTCCAACTGAATCCTCATTTCTCCTTATGAAATAGCAGAGGGTTGGGCTCTCAGTGTTTGTCAACAGGAGCCAGACAGCATTTTGGGCGACCTAATTCTTTAGTGTATAGAACCTCCCTGCACATTACAGGAAGTTCAGTGTCTGCCAATGTCATTAAATTTCAATATGACTTATTTTCCTGTTGCTGACTACCCAAAAACCCCTCAACATTTACAAAGCCACCTGCACATTGCACTTCCCCTAGTTCAGAACCAGTAACAGCCAGGGATCGTGGCTCAGGCCTGTGATCCCAAGACTTTGGGAAACTGAGGCAAGAGGATCACCTGAGCCCAGGAGTTCAAGACCAGTTTAGGAAACATGGTAAGACCACAGCTCTACAAAAAAAAAAAAAAAAAAAAAATTAGCCAGGCATGCCGGCATGCAGCCTGTGTTCCTATGTTCCCATTTACTCGAGAAGCTGAGGTAGCAGGATTACTTGAGTCCAGGAAGCTGAGGCTGCAGCGAGCTACATTCATGCCTTGGTGACAGAGCAAGACCCTGTCCTGTTTGAAGACAAAAAAAAAAAAAAAAAAAAAAGAGCAAGTAACAGATGACCCCTAAGAGCTCTTCAGTAAAGCATTCTCAGGTTCTAACACATAGTAAGTTAACATGGAGAGTTAATTATAGAGTAAGTTAACATGGAGAAAAATTCTAAGTCAAGTGCACAGAGCTTATTTACTGCAGGAGAGGAAAAATCTTTGAGCAAACACTGCTTACTAAGTAGGCTATTTTAAACAAAAATCACTGCAGAAAGATTGGGTAATTTAAGCAATCTGAGCAAAACAACTCTACCTGGTGATCTCACATTTCATTAACTCAGCCTACTCATTTTAGATGTTACTTTCAAAATTTAAGGTAAACAAGGTAAACACAAGAGGCTGAGGGCTGAGAGAGACCTCGATCACTGCCATCAGAGAGTCTTAAGAATGAAGCCTTGAGCTAAACAGCCTTATATACTATCTTTTGTTTTATCCAACTTTTTGGGAACTATGCCACTTATTTCTTGGGCTAATTTTAGCCAGTATGAACTCTAGAACAATACAACAAAAGGTGAGTCATTTCCTGACTGGCACAAACACACTTGGAGCTTTTAGAAACAAATTACACTTGCTGCCTCAAAAATCAGAATTCAAGAAATCTTATTAATAGATCAGGGGTGTCCAATTTTGGCTTCCCTGGGCCACACTGGGCGAACTGTCTTGAGTCACACATAAAATACACTAACAATAGCTGATGAGCTTAAAAAAATAAAAATAATCACACCAAAAAAATCTCATGTTTTGCTCTTTGAGGAAGACACGGTTTTAGGTGGTACACAGCCGCGGTCCACCCGCTCCTGCTCCTGACCCTGACTCACCGCAGCTAGCTCTTGACGAGGAACAAGTGGGTCAGGAAGCCCGCTGCAGCCAAGGCTTTTAAAGACACTGGAAAAACACCCATGGAGCTGGAGGTGGCAATTCACCAAAGTCAAATTGCTCTAATGAGCTGAAACATAAAATCCCTGGAGAAGATGTGTGCTGACTTGATCAGAGGAGCAAAGGAAAAGAATCTCAGTGAAAGGACCAGTTTGAATGCCTACCAAGACTTTGAGAATCACTACAAGAAAAACTTGTGGCGAAGGTTCCTAAGACACGGGAATCTCCACATGAGAATCCACAAGCAACTAACTGACTTGCACAGTCCTTCTGAGATTGTTAAACAGATTACTTCCATCAGTATTGAACCAGGAGTTGAAGTTGAAGTCACCACTGCAGATGCTTAAGTCAACTATTTTAATACACTGATTACCAGTTGTTCTAAAACAAAAAATCTCAATGTTTTAAGATAGTTTATGAATTTGTGTTGGGCTGCATTCAAAGCCATTCTGGGCTGCGGGTTGTACAAGCTTGTCTTACATTCTGCAGCTAAACAGCATACCAATGCCCGAGAAATGTGGTTTAGTGGAAAAGGCAATGGGATAATTAGCTGTGTGAATTTAGTAAGTTGCTTTTTTAAAATCTGTTTTTCCTTAGCTGGAAACTCAAAAGAGCTGAAGTAGCTGATAATCAAAGTCAATTTTATCTCTAAAATTCTAAGTGCATTGACGGTAAAACGTTACCTATCTTCTCTCACTGTTTCTATTAGCTGTAGAAATCACGGTGTCTACTCTTTACATGGTAATTCTTGCAAAACACATTGGTAAATTTTGACTTAGCAAGTCAAGATGGCAGGAAGGTAGCTCAGAAAAAAAATTGTTTTCATGCCATGACCGTGATCTTAGTAAGAGAACCATGGTTCTAAAGTTTTTCAGGCTGGGCACTGTGGTTTACACATGTAATCCCAGCACTTTGGGAGGCCAAGGCAGGTGGATCACTTGAGGCCAGGAGATTGAGACCAGCCTGGCCAACATGGTGAAACCCCATTTCTACTAAAAATCAAAAAAAAAACCTAGCCAGGTATGGTGGCACATCCCTGTAATCCCAGCTACTCAAGAGGCTGAGGCATGAGAATCACATGAACCTGGGAGGTGGAGGTTGCAGTGAGCTGAGATCGTGCCACTATACTCCAGCCTGGGCAATAAGAGCAAGACTCCGTCTTTAAAAAATAAAGGTTATTTCAGTTAAAGCCAGTTTATAGTACCAGCTACTTGGGAAGCTGAGGCAAGAGGATCACTTGAGATCAAGAGGTCGAAATGGGCCTACGCAACACAGCAAGAGACTCTGCCTCAAAAAAAAAAAAAAAAAGTTATTTCGATCAAAGCGGAAAAAAACGACACGTACAAGAAATGAAAAAGAAAGTCACACATACAAGAAACGAAAAAGCCAAAGTAAAAATAGCCTGAAGGAGGGACAAACCAAAATGATCACTGATAGCCTTCCATGCACAAGCACAGGAAATACAGTCCTGTGAAAGACCTGCTTTGCATTAGTCAAGAAAGGCCAAGGAAAATTCTGACTACTATCCAGCTCAATCTTCCTACTGCAGCTATTCCCCATTTTGGGGGAATACATTAGGAATACACTGATGGCTTCACAGAGACACATCAAAGAAGATGGCACAAGAGCCTTGACCAAATCTCCTGTGAAACATTAGCACTAAGTCCTTCCTGACCCTAGAAGTGAAAACATAAAGAGCAATAGTAGGGCTAAAAATTAAATTAACATCTATCATGATGACAGCAGGACATTCACTGAGGATTTAATATGTACCAGAAACTGTGTCATTCAATCTATATGGATAATCTTACTTGACTCTGCTAACATCCCTAATGAAGTAGGTACTAACTTCGATTTACAGACAAGACAAAAACTTAAATCCAGGAACAGACACAGAATGTCTTGACCAAGATGACATAGTTAAAAACCTTGGGAAGCAGGGGTCTGAATTGAGTAGCTAACTCCAGAATTGCATTCTTAATTAATACCCTGTTCTGTCTCCTGGAATTGGTGCTAGCCTGAACTTGGTCAGAAGCCAAAACACTCATCCAGAGGACAAAAGTTACCACCCTAGTATTTCTCAAAGAGGTGTGAAAATTGACCCAGATTTAAGGTATGCTGCTATCCAAGGTTTTTCTACACTTAAGTTTGGACCATGCTGAGTTAAACATGATAATTACAAACCTAACGTAAGGAATTTTCACTAAAATAAGGCCTCTCTCTCCTTTTCTACCTACCCAAATTCTATTAATTCTTCAACACTCTCTTTCTTCTATAAAACCTTTCATCTGTCCCAGTCCTTATAAATGTCTCTCCTCTCTGAATTAGGTGAGAATTTACTGCCTATTCCATCCATTTTAGTCCTTAAAATGTATAGTTTCATATAACATATGTATGTTTTGCCTAGTTTGCACCAGGCACACACACAGGTGACAACATGTTAAACAGAACTTCAGAAGGGCACAACTGTGATGCTCATTTATTTATTGACTGTGGGTGATACCAAGGTCATTAAGGAACTCACAATGTGACATAAACAGAAACACTGTTAACTGTTGATGAGTGTCAAATAAAAGTGTTGAAGACATCTAGATTTAGATGGGGGGATGACAGAAATAAGTAAATAAACATGGCGTAGTAGTTCATGGAAATTATTAAACACATAATATTTTTGAAGAATATTTAAAGGTATGATATGTTAAATTTAAAAAAGCAAAGTATTATAGTATTAGAAGTATCCACGAAAAAAATTAAAAAAAAAAAAACAAAAAAAAAAAAACAAGAAAACAGTGGCTCACAGTGCTGTAATCCCAGCACTTTGGGAGGCCGATACAGGAGACTGAGGTCAGAGCAACAGAGCCAGACCCCATCTCTACCTGAAAAAAAAAAGAGAAAGGCAGAACGGAGAAAAAAAACAGATCTCGAACTTATTCACAGAAATAAAGACTGGAAAGAAATACACCAAAATGCTAATAACGGCTTTTCTTTGGATGGTATATGAGCTTGGATAACATTTTATTCTATTTTGCTTTTGTATTTTTTAAACAAACTATATACAATGTAAATCATTTACTTGTATAGTCAGAAAGTAAAAACAAATGTTAACTTTTTAAAAATCACCTCTTCCTAACAGAAAGCCTACTCTGTGAGGCTTCCAAAGCGCCAATGGACCTTACCTTTGGGATCCACTTCCCTCCTAGGAAGTTACCACAGGTAGGGCACTTAGGTGGCTTGTGCCTGGTGACATATGTAAAGGAGCAGCCTGGGCTGGTGCACGTCCCATGGCCCCGGCGGGTGTATGTAGTGGTCTGTAAATAAAGAGCATATCAGAATCAATAGAACAATCCAATCTCTCTCAGATGTTTATTACCACTATAACCACAGCAACACCAGGAGGTCACGAGCTTGTGGAAGGATAACCAATTGATAATTATACCATAAAAGGTCAGTGTCGGAAAGCTTCTACGATACAACAAATTCACTTTTTAGAAATGGAGAAACTAAGTTCAAACAGGGCAAGACAGCTGCCCAACGTTACACAGTTAGGTCCAGAAGAATGAAGAAAGTGATAGTTGCTATGCATTGAGCGAGGCACCACACAGTGCTGAACACTTTATCAGTATTTCATTTAATACTTGCAGCAATTGTATTAAGTATGTATTATTACTACTGAGGTTCAGAGTGGTTAAATGCTTTGCCTCAAATCATCAATCAAGGGCAGAGCTAGACCTAGAATCCAGATTTCTCGATTCTTGGCCCAACATTCCTTCTATGCACCCAGCTGTACCCTCTGGCTCTAAATACTTCAAAGAATTTGCTTCATCTTCCTTCTTCAGAGAACCAAGGACCTGGGATTCAGAATAAAAATAGATCCATGGTCACTGAAAAAATCAGGGCAAATCAGGAGTATAAGCCAGGCCCTACCCTTTGATACTCAATAGAATGTAGTTATTTGCATATAAATATCTATAGCCACTGGCTCTTACCATCTCCACTGATCTCCCTTTGGGCAAAATGTATTACAACGGTTTATTACATTTCAGCTACAAATAGAAACTACTCATTCATTAGTCATGTTCCACTTCTAGATTAAGGCTGGGAAAAAAAAAAAAACTGTCAGATTTGTTCTGTCACATAAGAACGTTTACTCAGCTATTAATCCCAGCTTCCCTAGCCCGGCCGAAAAACAAAAAGCTCCCTTGGGGAAACAACAAACTACCACTAGCTACCTCTGCAAGGAAGCCTAAAGACAAGGCAATTATGATAGCAGTCCTAAGTCAAGGATGAGTGTGAAGTGGTGTTGCACCGAAGAGACAAAGACCAGGCTTTGGACTGCAATTTGGCCACTAACACACTGAATGAACTGGTAGTAAGGCACCTTAACTCTTGGGCCCTGAGTTTCTTTCTCTGTAAAATCACCTGTTCTTCCTATTTTGTAGGCATGTCTTGCTGAGAAAGTGAGATAAGGAATGAGGAAACATTCACTTAGATTCTACAGACTTGTGAGAGACTATTAATACTGCAATAAAAAACATCTCTGATCCTTTCTCAGGTTGTGGCTGCTGCATAATTCTCATTCTGAACACCTCCAGAAAGCAGGATAAACATTTAAGATAGGTTAGTTTTATAAGTAAATTACCATGAACTTGGACATCCTCCTAACAGCAGGATAGAGAAATGGTTTTAGGAAAAAACTGCTAATGTCCAAGGATGATGTTTCAGTGCTAAGTATTAATCATAAAACACTTTTTTAGAAGTGCTTGGCTGACATTTATTAGAGCATGAAAGAACAGTCATTTCCATGAGAATAAAAACTCAAGAGAAATAAGCAGTTTCTCCATGAGTCAAAGCTGCAAAATGTTCCTATTTTAAAATATTGCAGCTTTCTTATCTACAACATATCATTTATCTGCAGCAGAGATTTTTGGAGATAAAATAAACTGATAAGTTAAAAATATGTATTTTGACCCTAAAGAAACTATTAAAATAACCAAAACAAAGTCAATAGCTAAAAGCCAATAAAAGAAAGTAAACAGATGCATAAAAAAAAATTACATCAGAAGGCAGAACAAAACAGATGGGACAAATAGTAAGACAGATCTAAACATAACCATATCAATAATCATATTAAATATAAATGGCTTAACAACCTCTTTTAAAGACAGACTGTCAGAGGGTCTTGCTTGCATATCCAAATTATATGGCATCTACACAAAGCAGAACAAAACAAAAAGACTTTAAATACGAAGACGTAAATTAGTTAAAAGTAAAAGGATGCAAAAATATTATTTCCTGATATAACAACTTTTAAAAACTGGACATTAGATAAAGAGATTTCAGAGCAAAACAAAAGGGTCAATTTATCAAGAGGGCACAACAATCCTATATGTTTACATACTTCATAAGTCAAAATATGTGACAAAAAATTAAGAGAACTGTAAGAAACAGACAAATCTACAATGATAGATGTCACCTCTTTTGGGGGTAGGGGGAGGGCAGAGTCTCACTCTGTTGCCCAGGCTATAGTGACACTATCATAGCACTCTATCCTCCAACTTCTGGGCCCAAGCAATCCTCCCTCCTCAGCCCCATGTAGGTGGTACTACAGGTGTGTATCACTACATCTGGCAATTTTTTTTTTTTTTTTGTAGAGACAGGGTCTCCCTGAATTGTCCAGGCTGGTCTTGAACTCCTGGGTTTAAGCAATCCTTCTGCATCAGTTTCTCAAAGTGCTGGGATTACAGGCACACACCACTGTTCCCAGCAAGATGACTTCTTTTATAATTGATAGAACAAGTAGACAAAATCAGTAAGGATATAAAGGGTTGAACATTATCAATCAACTTGACCTAATTAGATATATATAGAATATTCCACCCAAGAGCAAACTACACATTCTCTTCAAGCGTATGTAACATTTATCAAGACAGACCACATTCTGGGCCATAAGACAAGCCTCAATAAATTTAAAGTGATTCAGATTATATAAATCAGAAAGGTCAGGCCACAGTGGAATTAAATCATAAATCAATAATAGAGAGATATCTGGAAAATTCCCAAATATTTGGAAAGTAAATAATAAACTTCCGGCCAGGCGCAGTGGCTCACGTCTGTAATCCCAGCACTTCAGGAGACCAAGGTGTGCAGATCACCTGAGGCTGGAGTTCAAGACCAGCCTGACCAACATGGAGAAACCCCGTCTCTACTAAAAATACAAAATTAGCCGGGGTGGGGGGGGGTGGGACGGGTGGGTGCGTGTGGGAGGAGCGGTGGCACAGGCCTGTAATCCCAGCTACTAAGAAGCCTGAGGCAGGAGAACAGCTTGAACCCAGGAGGCAACTGCATTGAGCTGAGATCATTGCACTCCAGCCTGGGCAACAAGAGTGAAACTCTGTCTCAAAAATAATAATACACTGCTAAATATCTCATAGGCCAAAGAAGTAAATTAGAAAGTATTTGAATTGAACAAAAAAGAAAACACACCGTATCAGAATTTGTGGAATGACATTAAAGCAGTGCTTAGAGGGAACATTACAGCAGTAAGCACTTACATCAGAAAAGAAAGAAAGGGCTGGACATAGAGGCTCATGCCTGTAATTAAAATACTTTCAGAGACCAAGGCAGAAGGACTGCTTGAGCCCAGCAGTTCAAGACCAGCCTGGACAACACAGGGAGACCCCCGTCACTACAAATAATTTAAAACAACTAGCTGGGTGCAGTGGTGTCCGCCTGTGGTCCTAGCTATCCGGGAGGCTGGAGGCAGGGGGGCGTCGAGCCTGGGAAGTCAAGGATGCAGTGAGCCATGATCGTGCCACTGCACTCCAGCATGGGCAATGGAGTGAGACCTTATCTACCAAAAAAAAAAAAAGAAAGTAGAAAAAAAAACAAGAAAAAGCTTTTGAATCAATGACATCAACTCCTACCTTAAGAAATGAGAAAAAGAACAAGTGAGAACTATCAGGGCAGAAATCAGTGAAATAAAAAAATGGAGTAAAATCAGTAAGAAAAGAAAAAACTCAAATTATCCCTATTAGGAACAAGAGAAGTGAAATCATTACAGACTATACAGATATTAAAAGGGTAAAAGTTCCTCAAAAATTTAAACAGAAATTACCATGAGATCCAACAATTTTACTCCCAAAAGGAGGATTCAAACTAGTACTTGTACACCAAAATCCAAAGCGGCATTATTCACGATGGCCAAAAGCTGGAAACACCTCAATGTCCATCAGCAGATGAAGGGATACAAGAAAGGTGGTATATACACACAATGAAATAGTACTCAGCCACAAAAGTACAATTCTGATACACGCTACAAGATGAATCAATCTTGCAAACAGGATGTTAAGTGAAAAAGACACACAAAAGGTTATTTGTATGATTCCATTTAAATGAGGTACACAGAATATACAAATTCAGAGAATCAGAAGGTAGAACAGAGGTCACCTGGAGTGGGAGGGAAGAAGAATGCAGAGTTACTGTTTAACGGGGCACAAAGTTTCTGTTTGGAAAAACTGAAAAGTTCTAGAAATAGATAGTATTTGTGATGACTGCACAACACTGTGAATGTACTTAATATCACTGAATTGTACACTTGGGGAGGGTCCACCCCTGGCCATCAGGGAGGATGTGAGCTCACTCCTGCCTCCATGTTCTGGGAGTCACTTGGAAGCATCCGCCTACCAACCAAGGATGTGGCCTGCTCATGGCCAATGGGCCCGCTGGGGAGTCTGCAGCCTGCCAGGCCCCAGGCCTCTACTGGCACTACACACTGTAGGTACCTCCCTAATGGGCATAGAATGAAGACAGGCAGCTGCTGTAGCCACCGTGCCGCGCAGGCCCACACAAGTTGTGCCGCAGAGCACTACTGACCAGGCCATGTGAGTGGGCGCACGTGTTCCGGCCTCTCCACTATGCCGCTCCTGGCATCCCGACATTTGGCCAGAAGGCGGCGGCGGGGGAGCAGCAGAGACAAGGCACTGAGCGTCACAGGGGAGCAGGCCCAGCCAGCAGTTGGCAGCCTCCGCCATGAACCCCAGGGGCCTGTTCCAGGACTTCAATCCCAATAAGTTCCTCATCTACGCCAGCATCATCCAGTGGAGCTACTGGGCTGTCTTCACCCACATATGGCTGTGGAAGCTCCTAGTCATCATGGGCTCCTCGCTGGGCGCAGGTGTTTGAACTCACAACCCTTACTACTGCCCCAAGGGGAAGGCCTGAGTGGAGTTAAAAGCCATGCTGATCGCTATGGGTATCCACCTGCTGCTGCTCATGTTTGAAGTCGTGGTCTACAATAGAGTGAAGAGGGGTACCCACTCCTGGCTGCTGGTCTTCATGCTTCTCTTCATGCCCTCATGTCCATGGCCACCTGCGTCTGGGGCACACCTGCTTCCGACACAATAGGTCACTGCAGCTGAAGATCCTGGGCTCAGTCAACATGGTGGAGTTCATCTTCATCACCCTAAGGCTGTAAAGAATTATTCACTGGCCATGGCTGGTGGTGGTCGTTTCCCTCTGGATCCTCACGTTATTCCTTTGCCTGGTTGTCCTCTATTACATTGTTTGTTCCCTCTTGTTCCTGCAGTCCCTGGACATGGTTGCCGAGCCAGTGAAGAACACACGTGACCATGGCTATCAGCTGGATAATGACTGTGCCCCGCTCACTTTTGAGGTCCTGCTGGTTCACTGATTGGATGACCACAATACATTCTCCTCCATCTCCATGTTTGTCCCCCTTGGGCTTTTGTTACTAACTTTAATGGCCACAACACTTAGGGAAAAGGGGGCAAATCACTGGTGGTTTAATATTCAGAGACTTCTGTCAGTTTCTGCTTGAAATTTTCCCACTTTTAAGAGAATATGGGAACATTCCATATCTCCATCAGGAAGACAGTGAAGGTGCTGACAAAACATCAGTTCCAGAAGCTCTGAAAATTGTTCCAATGTTTAGGAAGAAGGCCAGGTGGGAAATACATTCCCCCACCTCCCAAGTTAAATATTGATACGCCAGATTAACACCTAGAGAGAGCCCATACACACACTCCACCTTGCCTTTGCTTCTCATTCGTTCATCCCAAACTTGGAAATGGAAACAGACTCCAAACACTGTCATTTCATGCCCTGTTTGAGATTGATGCTTCACCAGTATGCATCATAAATAGAGGCTGTTTGAGTATGTGGCTGTGTGTGCTGTACATTACAGCCAATTAATAGTCTAAGTGCGTACCTGGGTAAGAGAACTTGCTTTCCAGGTTTGTGCTTTAGATGTAGCTGGGAGCAATAAGTTGAATTGTTTTAGTAGGTCCTCAAAAGAAATAACTATATACTGGTTTTCTTTAAAGTGCTACTGTACCAATCAAAAGTATTGTTTAAAAAGTATTTTTATAAACTGCTAGTACAAAACTGTATTTTAGACTGTGCCTATGTTATGACATGTTATGTTATACATAATAGCAAATGTATAACATTATAAAATTTGCTATCATGTCATAACGTACATTATGTTATGACAAATAGCAAATATAAAGAATTCTCTTTGTTTAGAAACTTCATAGTTTCTAAACAAATTGCATAGTGTCTACTGTAGATATCTTTAAAGATTGTATAAAACAATATGTGCTTGGTGTGGATCTTAGCAAAGTGATAGGCATGAACAGAGGGACTGCAAATCCCATGGGTGTTAACATTTAGGTGTTAGTAACTGAGATCTGCGCTGTATGAAGGTCTCTGTTAGTACCCGTTAGTAGAGGGAGGAGCCACCGCCCTTGGGAACTTGTGACCAGGCCATAAAAAAAATTCAGGGTGTTATTTAGCACCCTGAATTTTTCCACACAGGAACTGTCCAGGAAAAAAAAAACAACAAAAAAAAACGAAATAAGCAACAAGTGGTTTGTCCATTTCTAAGAATCTTAGAATATTAGTTGGCTGTAATGTAAAGCAATACTTGTCATTGGAAAGCTGGAGACAGTGGCCTTAACCAGAAGTGGCCAACAGAATCAAGTAGTATTTTAAGGTCTAAACTTTTTCATCTGTAAGCAACAGAAAAAAAACAGTTCAAATTATCTTTGCAGATAAGTACAGTGTTTATTACAAGGTAATAAGGGAATGTTATGAACAACTTTATGTCAATAAATTTGACAGCCTAAATGAAATGGACAAATTCCTTCAAAGCCAAAATACCAAATGCTCATTCCAAAAAAGACAATCTGAATATGTATTTTTTAAAATATATATTCAGTCCTATATATATATTTTTAAATTGGGCTTCCAGTTAAAAATTTTCTCATAAAGTCAAGTCCAGGCCCAGATGACTTCACTGGTAATACTGCCATTTAAGGAAAGTAAGTGGAGAAAATACTTCCCAAGTCATTTTAAGACTCAAGCATTATCCTGATACAAAAAACAAAGACTGTAGAAGAAAATTCTGAATCAAATTCTGAGCAAAATTTTAGCAAATCAAATCCAGCAATCTATAAGAGGGATAATACATCACTGTCAAATGGGGTTCATCCCAGGAATACAAGGGTGATTTACAATATGAGTAACAGTGAAGTTCACTACATAAGCCAACTTCTGGAAAATTTTTATAATACTCTCAATAGACACAGAAAAAGCACTTGACAAAATCCAAGATCCATTCCTGATAAAAACCCTCAGAAAATTAGGAATAGAGGGAACTACCTAAACATGATAAAGGGCATGTAGGAAAAACCTATAGAAAAAACACACTTAATGATGAAGGACTGAATCCTTTCCTCTTTACATGAGTAACAAGATAAAGATGTCTGCTCTTACCACTTCTATTCAGCATTGTACCAGAAGTCTTAGACAATATAATAAGGCAAGACAAGGATGGAATTCAAATCAGAAAGGAGATATAAAACTGACATTACTTGTAGACAGCATGATTAACAATGTAGAAAACCCAATAGCATCTGCAAAAGTTACCAGAATAAGTGAGTTTAGCAAAGTTGCAGAATACAAGCCCAATACACAAAGCAATCAATTGTATTACAAAGTACTAGCTGTAGGCAATCAGAGATTGAAAATTTTCTTTAAAAATGCCGTTTATAATAGTGTAAGAAAAAGAAATAGGGATAAATCTCAGCCCCAATGCTGCAGTGAGTGAGGAGAAAAATATCAACTGCATGTGAATCAAGAAACTTGAATCCAGTCTGACTTGTTTTGTAACCTAGCAGCCTTGAACAAGTCCTTTCTCTTCTTTGGGCCCTTCTCCTAATCTGTACGATCACAGTATTGAATTAGATCAGTGGCTGTTCATTTTCCTAAATCATGTACGCTTCTGAAAATTTTCTAAAAGTCAAAGAACCTATTCCAGGAAAAAAGTTTGTAAAAAAAGTTGAGGTGAGCTCATGGATCCCATGGAGATCTATCCACAACCCCCTCACCCACATTATGAACACATGGACCACATCATCCCTGAAACCTTTGCCAGTCCTCACATCTTGAGGTTCTAAGAAATCTACTTGGTCCTACAACTGGTAGCTCAGAAACGAAAAAAGTGCTCTGACACCCTAATTACTATCAGTCCCCCACAGACAGTACTGACCAGTTTGATGGAGGTGGGGTTCTCCACAACCGAGTAGGCAGGCAGAGGCAGCATGATGAACTGTGTGGCTGGTGTAGAGGAGCTACTCTCACTGGAATCCTACGGGCAATGAAGAGGACAGTTTCACTGAAACAGAGTAAAGAACACCCAGGCCACTTGACACTGGATGCCTGGATCAAGTTTAATAACAATGTACTCATCCCAATGTGCTTGCTAAAAGGAATGAATCTATGATTATCTCAGAAAGTTTAATTAAGAACAAAGAGAAAACTATTACCACAGGAAATGTGCTATCTTTATTTTACAGATGAGAAAACTGAGGTTCTAAGAGATTTAGGACTTCTAAGCTCACATATGCAGTTAGTGAGAGAACCCAATTCTAACCCTTTCAAGTGTTCTTAGCCCCCTATTTACCTGCCTTAAACAGGCTAGTGGCGGTCAGGTGTGGTGGCTCATGCCTATAATCCCAACACTTTAGGAGGCCAAGGCAGGCAGATCACCTCGGGTCAGGAGTTAGAGACCAACCTGGCCAACGTGATGAAACCCCGTCTCTACTAAAAATACTATAAAACTTAGCTGGCCGTGGTGGCACACGCTTGTAATCCTAGCTATTCAGGAGGCTGAGACAGGAGAACTGCTTGAACCCAGGAGGCAGAGGTTGCAGTGAACCGAGATCGTGCCATTGCACTACAGCCTAGGTGACAAGAGCGAAACTCCATCTCAAAAAACAAACAAACAAACAAACAAAAACGGGCTAGTGGCATGTTTCATTATCATAAACAGCACTGAGGCAACAAATAAAAGGATTTGGATCTGGGACAGATTGCAAGGGTACTTGCTCTCTTCTGCCCAGACCATAAGGACTACAGCGAGCTGGTCCTCAGCCTGAACAGGAAGACTCCCGTCTCTGAGAATGCTATCCTCTCCAAGGTTATAAAGGGCAGGTTACATATTATACTACGGCACAGTAGCAGTTTCTCTCCACTTCTAGGGGATGAGGTTGTTGAGATCACTAAAGTGCTGCTTTCCCCTCAACTGAGAATGACGCTTAGGCCACTGTAGAAACTTGCCTCCTCTTTCTCAGATATGAGTCCCAACCACCTGGCCTTGATGATGACTTCTTTCTTCCTACCCCATTTGTACCTAGGAAGACCTGGGTTCCGGTCTTGGGTGAAAATTCTTGTACACAGTTCAGGGTGCCATTGTTTGCTGAAATAGTCTTCAGGGAGCCAGTGTGGTGGCACAAGCCTATAATCCTGGCTACTTGGGAGGCCGAGGCAGGAAGACTGCTTAAGCCCAGGAATGCAAGACCAGCCTGGGCAACAGAGTGAGATTCCATTTCAAAAAAAGGAAAACGGTCTTCAGAAAACATAAAATCCTGACTAATAGCCTGACAGATACTAGCTTTGACTCACGGATAATTCAAATACCATTTGCAGCTTTCTTGCTAATGTAGCTTACATACCATCTCATGTGAAGAAAATCCTGGCTAAGCTGGGCAAAAAGGAGTTGGTAAGAGTGCCTGAGAAACTGTAAACAACTCTGGAGTGAGCCCAGGGGCAAGAAACAATCAAGAGAACTGTAGTATCAGGAGAAGTGCCACAGCAGCACTCTTTTTTTTTTTTGAGACGGAGTTTCGCCCTTGTTACCCAGGCTGGAGTGCAATGGCGCGATCTCGGCTCACCGCAACCTCCGCCTCCTGGGCTCAGGCAATTCTCCTGCCTCAGCCTCCTGAGTAGCTGGGATTACAGGCACGTGCCACCATGCCCAGCTAATTTTTTGCACTTTTATTAGAGACGGGGTTTCACCATGTTGACCAGGATGGTCTCGATCTTTCGACCTCGTGATCCACCCGCCTCGGCCTCCCAAAGTGCTGGGATTACAGGCTTGAGCCGCGCCCGGCTCACAGCAGCACTCTTGATCACCACTGCTCTAGAATCATACTGCACGGTGCTAGCTGCCCTTTAAGTAACTCTAGACAAAGCCAAAGACATCAGTACCAAAGCCACTTACCCTCATGACTGTTACCACTGATACACTCTCCCCAACCTGGGGGTGCGGCACAGCCAGGCTTCCAGTGGGGAGGTCTGGTGAGCCGTTCACCAAGGTCTCTTCAATTACCAGGCTTGTCTGGTAAGGCTGGTGGCACTCCCCTACTTCCAGGGAAGCCTCCTCTAGGAGCACATCCTGGTTGAGGATCTCTGAGGTGGCAATCTCCTGTATAGCACCTGACTGGGTAAGGGCTCCCACCTCCTCAGCCAGGGCCTCCACAGCCAGGCAATGCTCCGCCACGCCTGCATGGCTGGGCACTGTCTCTGGGGCAGTGTTGGACACAAGAGGAGGTCCTTTCGGGGACATCTGGTTCCGAGTCACACATAGTTCTAGCTGAGGGCAGCTTCGGTCCTCCTGCAGGCTGCTCTTGGGGATGATGATGTAATCTGAGCGTGGGAGGATCTTGCGGAAACCTGGGATGTCCGGAACCACAGCAGTCAGTGCAGAGAGCTTAGAGTTCTGAGGATGAGGAAGCCAGGAAGGGGGAGACAAGCAGAGATAAATAGACTAAGACCACACGGAGCGCTTTTGCTTTTCTGCAAAAGAAACTAGAAAAACTACTCTCTTGACCTAATTCAGATAGGGTCAGCCCCTGTCAACAGCAGTCATCTTCATCTGAATCACACTAGCCAGTATAGCTTGTTCACTCAATCACACAGCAAACAGCATGGATTGAACTCTGGAAAGGGCACTGGTCTTGCCATATGAAACTGTGAGCTGGAACCTGAGGCCTGGCATAGCCTTGAGCAAATCCTTTCCCTTCCTGAAGCCTCAGCTGCTCCATCTGTAAAACAAGGGAGCTGAATCTGGCAGTTTATGAGTTCCTTTTGAGCTTTGATACTTTAGGATTCCAAAGTAGTATAAGATTCAAACACCAGAATATATAATGTTCAATAAAAACCCAAAAAGCATAAAATACACGTTAACGGGCTAAGTTGAAACTCAAGGCAGCAAGTAAGGATTCTAACCTCACTGGTTTTCCCCAGACTTACAAAGAAGAGGATGAATAGATCAAAAAGCTAAGGGGTTTCATGAGAAGCTTTTGTGAGAGAAAATGTATATAGAAGGGGTTATGTGATAAGGTCCTGAATATACTAAGGAAAAAAAAAAAACGTGAATACTGGCCAGGCTTGGTGGCTCATGCCTGTAATCCCAGCACTTTGGGAGGCCGAGGCGGGCAGATCACCTGAGGTCAAGAATTCAAGTCCAGCCTGACCAACACAGAGAAACCCCGTCTCTACTAAAAACACAAAATTAGCCAGGCATGGTGGCACATGCCTGTAACTCCAGCTACTTGGGAGGTTGAAGCAGGTGAATCGCTTGAACCCGGGAGGTGGCGGTTGCAGTGAGCCAAGATCACACCACTGCACTCCAGCCTGGGCAATGAGAGCTAAACTCCGTTCCAAAAAAAAAAAAAAAAAGGTGAATATTAACAATCACCTAGTACCTTCAGGTTTACAAAATGCTTTTAAACACATTATCTGATTTTATCTTAAAAACAACACTACTGGCCGGGTGCGGTGGCTCAAGCCTGTAATCCCAGCACTTTGGGAGGCCGAGGCGGGCGGATCATGAGGTCAAGAGATTGAGACCATCCTGGTCAACATGGTGAAACCCCATCTCTACTAAAAATACAAAAAATTGGCTGGGCATGGTGGCGCGTGCCTGTAATCCCAGCTACTCAGGAGGCTGAGGCAGGAGAATTGCCTGAACCCAGGAGGCGGAGGTTGCGGTGAGCCGAGATCGCGCCATTGCACTCCAGCCTGGGTAACAAGAGCGAAACTCCATCTCAAAAAAAAAAAAACAAAACAAAACAAAAAAACACAACACTACTAAGTTAGAAAAGATTATTATTCCCATTTAACAAATGAGAAAATTAAGGATGAAACTCAGGGAGGTAAACTTTCCCTAAACACAAATTAGTAAGCAATAAAGCTGGGACTCCAGGCCAGGTACTAAGAAGCACAGCCCTGAATAGCTAATTGGCACTAAGAAAAAGTCATTTATGTTTTATTTTTCAATTTAAACTTAAAGGCACCCAATAAGGAAAACAGGAAATTACAAAATGAATAGTTAAGTGAGACCTGAAATTAAACAGAACAAAAAAATACTTCAGAAGTATCTTTTAAAAGGAACAGTAAAGTCAACCACAAAAGAATTCTTCAATAAATCAAAAGCAAGAAGTCAATGACACTACTTAGGGCATAAAGGAAGCCCTCAGAAATGAAAAGTTAAAAGCAGCACTCAGATGAAGCATAAAAGCAGACGGACTGAATCTCTGATGGAGCCTTTATTGGAGAGGTAATGAGGAAATGGCATTCTCAAGCCACCCTTTCAAGCATCCATGTTAGAACAAGACTAAATGGTGGCAAATACACATAGGATGGCCTGGACTTCACAAATCCAAGCACAGAGAAACCCAGGTGGCCTGAATGATATTCATTTTATAGATTAGAGGCATAACACTGGAACCCGCACTTGGCAAGAGACCTGACGGGCTGTTGAGGAGACAGCCCGCCACAGGGCTCTGACAGGCTCCCAAGGTATGCAGGCATTGAGGGTCTTACCATCATGCCAGGCAGTCTGGGAGAGGTCAAACACGGCACATAAAGCTTCGCTCAGTCTTGGTATATTCAAAGTACTCAATAAATGCCACTTTTCCTTATTATATGGTCACTAAATGTTTAATCTACTAAAGGGTAGTATTTATATGTCAATATTATCAATAATTCAGCTAGGTGATTTATATTACCTATTTTAAACATTATGAGAAGACATTATTGCCATTTTACAGATGAGGAAATCAAGACTCAAAAGTTAAAATGGTCACTTGGCTAGTATCAGAGCTAACCTATTCATGTTCTTGGTGGCAGTGGCAGATAGTGGTAGACACAAATAAGCAGGTAAATAAGGAAGAATCATTGCAGGTGATTTAAATTTTTTTAAAGGCTTGATAATAATCGACATTAGTGTGTAGTTTTTAAAAACCAAATCACTCCAGAATTAGGTAGGATTTTCTTTTACCATGCACAAAATGATTACTGATGTGTGTGTCACTCTGTTGCCTAGGCTAGAGTGCAGTGGTACAATCACGGCTCACTGCAACCTCCATCTCCTGGGCTCAACTGATCCCACATCAGCTTCCTGAGTGGCTAGGGCTACAGGTGTGTTCCACATCTTGCTAATTTTTTTTTGTATTTTTCGTAGCGACAGAGTTTCACCATGTTGCCCAGGGGCTGGTCTCAAATTCCTGGGCTCAAGTGATCCTCCTACCTCAGCCTCTCAAAGTGCTGGGATTACAGGCATGAGCTACCACACCTGGCCCAGACTGCTGATTTCATTATAATAAGGAAACCAAAGACAGTAAACTTTTCCTAGACTCCACTTTCACTCCACTACAGGGATTATTTCCCAGACTCACAGTTAATAAGCAAATCACCTAGAGGATGGAGCACAGAGTGGCATCTTCAAGCCTACAGGTAAGACAAAGCTCTCCCAGAAAAAAGAATGCCAGGCCAATAAGCACAAAATAATCTAAAAGACAGTGGCAGAGGGGCTCCAACAAGGAAAAATACAACCGGTTCTGCTGTAACATAGCTGTTGCTGCCGCTCTACATTACCAAAATACAAGTTACAGACAATCGTTTCTACTGAAAGAAGGAGTTAAGGTTAAAAGATTTCAGCCTGCAACAGCAAGGTTATTCTTCCTGCAGGAATTTCAGTTTAAAACAAAACAAAACAAAACAAAACAAAACAGCAGTTTATGCCATGACAGGGATACTCTCAAAAAAAGAAACAAAAACCCAGCAGTTTAAATAGGTGTCAGTGTATTTTGTTATTGTGAACTAGAAAACAGAAAATGCTGACAGACGTAAATCTCAATGCTTCCTCGTTAGTCCTTTAACCCAAGCACTCAAAGCTTCAGTCTTCTCCATCTTTGGCTTTACTTGCATTTTGCTTTAGCATAGTTTCTAATCACCAGTGCTAACAAAATCATGTGGTACTGTATTACACAAGCAGCTCTATCTACCTCTAAACATGCAAGCCTTATTCCTGATTATAACTGATCAGTTAGTACAATACGAATTACATTACGTTCAATTTGGAATATGAAAACTCATGGTGTAGGAGAGATGCCTATATACACTACTATGTTAAAGTTACCACATTAAAGTTGCTACATTATAGTAACTACAAGGGGCTCCAAGTTACATTAAAATTTAGAAAAGGAACCTAAGGCTCACTGCAAAAAATACAAAAAATGTCAGCTCCACGTATTGCTGCAACCGAAGAGGACAGGAGAGTGCAGGGCGTCATCAAAATGGAAACAAGCAAGACCAGAGTCGAGAAGGATAAAATCACCAAAGCTCTCCTAAGAAAAGAAAAGGAAACAGAACCGGGGGCTTGGTTTCCCCAAGGCCTTCATCACTGAACCAATGGGAAAAATAGCTGGGAAAAAAAAATTACTTACAGGATCCAAACCTTCCTTCTCGAGTTTGGCTTTCTCCAGGTAGTAACTCCTCTCGGCCACGCTGAGAAGCCTCCAGCTCTCACTAATCTTCTTATTGATCTCGGACTGAGGGAGGTGGGGGAGCTCCTGCTGCACTTTCAGGTAGATGTCATAATAGTACAGGAGGTAAGCAGACCTGAGGAAGCAATGACTTCTTCAGGCTTTCTGTTATTCAACCAGTAAGTACGACTATGCTAAGGTATGGGTAGTCAAGAGGTTGATAAAACCTAGCTTCTCATTTCAAAGCATTTATCTAAACAGGGGCTGGAAGTCAACTAAAGAAACATTTAAATAACATCCTCAGATGCTGTTATTGTAAGTTATATTCTTATTTCTGATTATAACTGATAGCTGTCAATGCAACACAAATTATATTACATTCGCTTTGTAATATGAAAACTCATCATATACGAGAAATGCCTATAAAAGCTGCCATATTAAAATTATTACATTAGAGCCACTATATTACGGTCAGGAATAACTATCCAGGAAGATAAGGGGCTCCAAGGGAGGAGGGGAAAATGAACAGGAAAGACAGCAAGTGGCTGTTCTCCCTTCAGAAACTGGATGCAAAGGCTCTTTGACTGACTTTCCTAAAGATCACTTTTTTGCAGGATGATTTTAAACCCAACAAAAGCAAAGAAAGATACAGGTGTCCTGTCCTGTCATTCAACTCTCAGGGAAAGCTTCCTCAAGGGGCTGGTTATCATTCACACTCTGTATTCCCCTACCCAGCATTTGATCACCTACCTGGTCAACAGCACCTCCCCAAGGATAAGACAGGGAAGCAAACAGACCAATTAAAATGACCAATGTTGGTAGTTTCAGCAATTTTGCGGTATTCACAGTCAAGAGTGAGATTAGAGCCACAATTTGGATATTCTGTACAGATGTAATTGGTATTATTTGCGTGTGTGTGTTGTGTGTTCTGAAACAGAGTCTTGCTCTGTCGCCCAGGCTGGAGTGCAGTGCCATGATCTCGGTTCACTACAACCTCCGCCTCTGGAGTTCAAGCAATTCTCCTCCCTCAGCCTCCCCAGTAGCCAGGATTACAGGTGCTCACCACCACACCCGACTAATTTTTGTATTTTTAGTAGCAAAAGGATTTCACCATGTTGGTCAGGCTGGTCTCGAACTCCTGACCTCAGGTGATCCACCCATCTTGGCCTCCCAAAGTGCTGGGATTACAGGCATGAGCCATTGCGCCTGGCTTTATTTCTATTTTGTAATTAATGCCTTGTTTTAAATGTTCACATAACAACAATGGCATAATAAATAATGTAGCTCTTTTGTACCTAGCTTCTACCATCAGTATGGTACAACTTCCTGTGACAACCTGGAAACAAAAGCAAAGTCTAGCCAGTAATGGCAATGCTGGCAGAAATCCCATCACTTCCCACTACCCATTGCTCACTGCAAGACTTCAATAATAACACTCTTTCTCAAAGAATCTTACAGTTTTCCTCAATGCAGCTCTCCAAGCAACTTCCATTTATAAATACCAACAGCAACCAAAATGTGTTGGCTAACCTGGGTTTCTTGGCCTTTTCTCCATGTATTTTATACTTTTTCTTCTTCTTGGGTGGCCCAGGAGAGGTGTAACAATAGGCTTCCTCAATTTCCTCCATCACGACAGTTACCTCAGTACCATCATATGATGCGTCCATGGCTAGAGGAAAGGAAAGTCAAAAATAAAGTTTCCAGAATCTACCCTAAGTGGGGCAGCGGCTTCCTAATCAAATAATCCCATACCTCTGCCAGTGCCTTAAGGCTTAAACATTTCCCAAACTCAGTATATCCCAAGAAGCACCTGGGTTGGTTGTTAAACATAGATTCCAGAGCTCCACTACAGCCCTTCTGAATCACAATCTCCAGAGGGTATGGAAATCCATATGGTTAACAAATGCCTCAGGTGATTCCTTAGAGCGGGCAAATGTGTGACTACTGGGTTAGAAAGGCTTTTCACTTATATTCATGGGATACAGTACCCACCCATCCCTTTAACACAAAGACTTATTAGCCTCAAATTATAACAATTCCATATGGAAACAGGTAAAAGGAATGCTTGGCCAGGAACCAGACGTTCTG
This sequence comes from Saimiri boliviensis, assembly GCF_048565385.1. Taxonomy (NCBI): domain Eukaryota; kingdom Metazoa; phylum Chordata; class Mammalia; order Primates; family Cebidae; genus Saimiri; species Saimiri boliviensis. The sequence goes on from NC_133449.1 coordinate 160,226,206, forward strand.
GCCCATTCCTCCTATGCTTCATCAACTTAAGCAAATGTCTTTATATTGATTCACTCAAACATGTAGTAAGGGCCTATATGATTTCTTTACACTCTGCCAGCTTGTGCAATTTTGGGCAGGTGTTTTAGCTGTTTTTTGTTCAGCTCTCTCCCTCTCATGTATAAAAAAAGAGATGTCTCACCTACCTTCCCACAGATTTATAGTGATAGGACTCAAAGGATACAATAGACACAACTCTATTTAAAAATAGTTGGCTGGGTGCAGTGGCTCATGCCTGTAATCCCAGCATTTTGTGAGGCTGAGATAGGAGTACTGTTTGAGGCCAGCCTGGTCAACATAGCGAGACCCCATCTCTATTAAAAAAAAAAAAAAAAAATCTTTAAAAAAACGAAAAAGAAAATAGTCAATTGCTATACAAATGAAAAGAGTTTTGTTTTGTTTTGTTTTGTTTTGAGACAGGGTCTCATTCTGTCACTGGAGTACAGTGACACACCCTCAGTTCACTACAGCCTCAACCTCCTGGGCTCAAGCAATCCTTCCACCACAGCCTCCTGAGTAGCTGGGACTACAGGTGCGTGTCACCAGGCCTGGGTAATTTTCTGTATTTGTTTGGAGGGATGGGGTTTTGGCATGTTGGCCAGGCTGGTCTCAAAATCCTGGACTCAAGCGATGTGCCCACCTTGGCCTCCCAAAGTGCTGGAATCCCAGGTGTGAACCACTGCACCCAGCTGGGTTCATTCCTAAAGTCAGATAATTGGTAGGAAAAAAAATGAAAGAGTTCATTTTCTATTAAGAGTTTTTTTTTAATTTTATATAATTTAAAAATAATAACAGAGATGAGATCTCACTATGTTGTCCAGGCTGGTTTTGAACTCCTGGGCTCAAGTGATCCTCTCACGTCAGCCTCCCAAAGTGTTGCAATTACAAGCGTAAGCCACCACATCTGGCTTCTGTTAAAGATTATCATCTGTGTCTGAGATGCTTAACAACCTGCCCAAGGCCATCAATCCCAAACAGGGACTTGATAGATTTTCAATTCAAAAATCCAACTCCCTGGGCCTTCTTTCATTATGCTATGCTGCTACCCATCTCTACTGGCAACCCTCCAAACCAGCACTGTTCAATAAACTCTGATGATGGAAATGTTATGTTCTACATCTGTGCTGTCAAATATGGTAGCCACCAGCCACATATAGCTACCGAGCACTTGAAATATGGCTAGTGTGACTGAAGAATTCGTTTTAATTTTAAATGTATTTACTTTTAAGACAAGGTCTCACTCTCTCTCCTGGCTGAAGTGCAATGGTGTGTGATCTTGGCTCACTGTAGTCTCCACCTCCCAAGCTCAAGTGATCTTTCCACCTTGGCCTCCCAAGTAGCTGGGACTACACACGTGCACTAATTTTTAAATTACACACATCTGGCTGATTTTTAAATTTTTTGTAGAGACGAGGTCTCACTATATTATCCAAGCTGGTCTCAAACTGCTAGGCTGAAGCAACCCTCCTGCCTTGACCTCCCAAAGTGCTGCGATTCCAGGAGTGAGCCACCACCACACCTGGCCAATCGTAATTAATTTAAATAGCAACATATGCCAGGAGCTAGAGACAGGGAAGACCTAAACAATCATCTGACCAACCAACATCAGCTCTCTTGTGCTGACCTAAAAAACAGGGAATCTACTAACAGCTTTTATGTCTAGGAAAAGAGGCATAAAAACAACATAAGAATTAGTTCAAGAACAGTTAGTTTACTTGTAGCCAAGTTCTAAATTGGAGTTTTACCGCAAGTCTCAATCCCTGGAGGGAGAAAGGCTCCCAGAAACCACTTGAATTTTATAAGAGGGAAATAACACAGTTGTCCCTGAAAAATCTGTCAGGAGGAAATTTAGAATTCTGGGAAGAGGCAGTTTTGGTAGTAAATATGGGACTGCTTTGTGTAGTACAAAGCCCACTCACATCTCATTTAGACTTCACAAATCATAAGGTATAGCGAGCACTGCATGTGGAGTCAAGAGACCTAAACTCTAACCATATGATCTCAAGCCTATTCCACATCCTAAATTTCAACTGTTTCTGCTGTGAGAAGAGGATAAACCTAGTGGCTCCTAATCTTTTTGGAGGCAAGAATTCTTTTGACAATGTTGTGAAAGGTTAAAAAAAAAAAAAAAAAAAACCCTCTCCTAGAAAGTGCAAACACACCGTATTTCACCTATAATTTTAAAGATATGCCCCAGGTTAAACATGATTCCTAAGGTTCTTCCTAGTTTTCTGTTATCCCTAAATGATTCCTCTTCCCATTCTTCCTAGTTCTCTGTCATCTCTAAATGATTCCTCTTCCCATTAAAAACTAAACTAACAAAGAAAAACAAAATCCACATTCTAACTGTCTTAGTGCAACCTAGGAAGAGAACATACGGTAGTCTACAACTTGGCTGGGTAAGCAATAGGCCAGTAAAGGATAAGGGAAGCAGGATTTCAAATCAAGGCTACCTGAGAACTGCGCTTTTTTGCCCTTAATTGACTTCTGGACGGTTGAAAGCCTTGTGGAGAAGGGCAGTAACTGCAGGAAAGCATCTGTAAAGAATGGCATCTAGGGTACTAAGCACCCAGAGCAAAACGAGTTAGGAAACAGTCATTACAACCACCTTGGACTGAGCGCAGGAGACTACCCTAGGGTTTTGTTTGTTTTACCACCCTGTTCTAAGCCTGGGTCCAAGTTTGTTTACAGACTCGAGGCCTCAGTATAGCAATGCAAAGAAAAAAAAAAAAAAAAAGCAGGACAATAAATATAAAGGTTAAAAACCAAGGGCTCTGGAGGACAAAAGATCTGGGTTCTGGTATAAGCTACACAGTTTAATCGCACCAGCACGGAGCCCTGTGACCTTAAGCAATCTACTTACCCTAACTCTCTGTAATCATCTGTAAAATTAAGTTAAGGTCAGTACTTGAAATATGCGAGACACTTTCACTGTCCCATCGGATCCTCCTCGGAATCTCACGAGATGTCCTTTGAGGGCTCAGCCACGGGCCACAGTTTGACTCTGGGTTAGCTCCTCTCCCTCATTCTGGGTTATGAATGAAGCAAGAGCCAAACCAAAGTCTTGCTCAAGCTAAGACGTCTGGGACGTCCGAATGTCTCATTCGGATTGCGGGAAGACACTAAGGTTCACTGGTTCTACTTTGTGGGAGAGTCAATAGAGGCTCAGAGAGCCGCAGCACCTAACTCGAGGTCGCCCAGCGGCCCAGCACGGCCCTTGAAGGCGGGACTTACCCGGAGGAGCGTGCAAGCCGCGCCGCTCACATTCCCGGAGGCGCTCGGCCCAGGGTCTCGACGAGGGGGATGGCTGGCGCACTCGCGCTCCCCGCTGTCGGCGAGAGGCGGCTCCAGTCGTGACAGCAGCAACAAGGAAGTGGAGGCGAGGGCTCGCGCGCGCATCCCGGGGGCTGGAGGAGCCCCGGCCCCGCGGCCCCGCCCGGCGACACACGGCGCGGAGTCGCGACAGCTCCTCTCGCTTCCCCTCCTCGGAGTCGCGATATGGGATCGTGAAGGGCAAGTGCAGGAGCACAGGTTCGCTCCGCAGGCTCCTCACTGATGCCTGCCGAGGGCCCCGGGGATCAAGCCCCGGGGAGCTCGAGGAAGACAGCAGGGACACGGACGTCACCGCGGCACCGGTTTAGCGGCTGCAGCGGCGGCAGCAGCACACCACGAATCGCCAGGGAGATCCGTCCCGGCGACCCTCGCGGCGCACCGGAAACGGCCGGTGCGCGTGACTGCGTGCGACCCCTCGCGCATGCGCAACAGCCAAGCCCCAGCTGGGGGGCGGACCCATACGCACTGCTTAAAGGTTTGGAGGGGGTCTGTTAAGGGGAACGGACAGCTTCCGGCCAGAGGTCACGGGTGGAGGAGGAAGCTGTGGCTGCCGGCGGTGTGGCACGCGGGCCACTCAGCGCCCGGTTACTGCTGTGGGGCGTTCAGGTAACAGGGGCGGGTCTGTGCCGAGCTTGAGGGAATCTAGGCCCCGCCTCACCTCTCAGAGCCTCGTCTGGCGCTGGGAAACCTACATTACCACCCACTCAGCACGGCGTTCAAGGCCTGATCTCAGCTTGTCTGAGTCCTTCGCTCTCATTCAGGATGGGTTTCATACGTAGTGCCGCATCGAGTAGTGCCTTCGTCACTCCAGCGATCTACCCTCAATCCGTCTCTCTCACCGGCCCACGGATAGTGTGATGGGAGCTGAGTTCCTGGAGTGACTCAAGCTGAGCTGAATGACCGTGTGGAGAGAAATCAAATAGGATTGGATTGTCCTTTCTCTCCAGTGTCACAGGTTGTCCACATTTGTACAAGTTCCCGCACAGCTCTCACTGTTACTGCAAATGTGTGTCCAGTCTGCCTACCTTTCTCCATCTACCACCTTCACCAACCTTCTAGCCACCGTCATCTCCAGCCTGGACTGATGTAGTTCTCCCCACGTCCCCTCTACTATCTGTTCTCCACGAAGCAGTCAGTGATCGTTTTGCACTGTAAGTCTGACCAAGTCACTCCCTACTTAAAACCCTCCAATGTCTCATTCATTTAAAATAAAATGCAGACGTCTTAGCTTGACCAAGACTTTGATTTGGCTCTTGCTTCATTCTTTATGTCTCCTTTCAGTATTAGTAGTTCCCAGAACCAGCTACATAGCACTCTGTAGTGTTTGGAGTGCTAGCTTTGTGGTGAGCCTCCCAGGGTTTGAATCCCACCCCTGCCACCAGTAAGCAGTATTAAGCATGTAAAGTGCTTGACAAATTAGGTTTACGCAGCAGATCCTCCCACCTCAGTAAATGGTAGCACCATCCGCTGGATTGCTCAGTGCTCAAACCAGAAACCTGGGTTTTATCCTTGACTCCACCTTCACCTCACATCCAGTCAATCACAAGGCTTGCAAAAACAGCCTCAAACTGACTACTTCTCACCATCTCTATTACTGCTACTCTAATCCAAGCCACCGTTATCTTGTGTGGACTCCTGCTTTTTTCTCTGAAACCCTTCTATTCTTTACACAGCAGTCATCTCTCTTGCTTAAAATCCTTCAGTAGCTTCCTATTGCACTCAAATTCACGTCCAAACTGTATATGGCCTGCTGGGCTACCCTGCTTTTGTCTTTAGATTTAGGGCCATCTCTTAGGAAAATCAACTTTACCCATTAGGTTCTCTGCCCTGCATGCAACCAAATGACTCTAAATTGTAAATCTGATCATGTCATTCCAAAAAAACAAAACTAAAAAACCATCAAAAGTCTCTTAATGCCCCCAAAGCAAGCTAGAATCCTAACTAGGACTTCCTGTGATTTGGTCCTTGCTTTCTTCTCCAAAGACTTCCTTGTTCCTGAACAGGACATTCTATTTTCTGTAGTATTTCATTGCCTTTCATATTAAATATTTCATCTCATGAGTTCCTACTTGTTTATTCTTTAAGACCCACCGTATTGTTCCCTTTTTGAAGTGCACTGCCCATCGATGCCCCACTCTAGCTGATTATCTGCACTTTTATGTTCCAATAGTGTTATACTGGACCGAGCATAGAAAGTTAACGCCAAGACAGAAGTATACCAAATTGCAGGGTCTTTATTGCCGGCGGCCACGGAGGACTCACATCTCTCCAACCTGTGGCCCCGAGTTCAGGGGGAGCGGGGGTTTTTAAGCTGAAAAACCACATGCTGGATTTAGGACCGAGAGGGTGAGGGGATGCAGGGCAAGCAACTTTTTTAGCACTTACTGATCAGCAAAGGCAAGCACTTCTGGCAGTTACTGATAAGCCAAGGCAAGCAACTTTACATAGTGGGCATTTTACAGAAGCCAAGGTCAGTAGTTATTTCGAGGAGAATGGGGCAGCCATTACAACTTATTTTTGGAAAATAGCTTTGTCTTGTATAAAATGGCATTGCTCAGGTTCTAACTCTAGGCCAGCTATATCACAATAGTACTCTGTAACCTCTATTATAGTTTTCACATACTCTAGTGTCTTCCCTGCTTCCCTGGAAGGCTCCTCAAAGCTGGGCACTATGCTGCATTCATCTCTGTATGGCTGGCATCAAGCATACTCCTTAACACATAGCACATGCCATGAATTGATGGATATATGTATGGAGATGATAGTAAAAATCTACCCTTGAGAAGGGACAGTCATAGTGTAAAGTCCCAGCAGATTCTCTTGTCCTTTGAGGATTCTCATGATAAAATGCCTACTAAGGCAATTACCCAGAACTGCTACTGCTGGGTCATGTTTTGTTGGACCAGCCTGGGGCCGGGGGGCTGCTTAATTTAAATTCTGAATACTTCTAGACAGGATACACTACCACATTCTCCAAATACTTTAATCCCTGTTTTAATCACTTATGCCATCATCCTGGTCCCTAAAGGCATTTGAGTTTGGAGAACCTACCTAGGATCCAAGACTTAAATCTGAAAGGACCCTTAGGCATCATCTGGTCTTGTGGTTTGCAACCATGGGACAGATCAGAATCACTCTGAGAGCTTTTCAAAAATATGTATTTCCGCCTAGATTCTGATTCATTAGTTCCTAGGTCAGGCCTGGATATCAGATCGTGATAAGCCTTCCTGCTTGAGTCCAACCTCTTCATTTTAATATAAGAAAACAGGGGCTGGGTGCAGTGGCCCATACCTGTAATCCCAGCACTTTGGGAGGCCAAGGTGTGCAGATCACCTGAGGTCAGGAGTTCAAGACCAGCCTGACCAACATGGAGAAACCTTGTCTCTACTAAAAATACAAAATTAGCAGAGTGGGGTGTCACATGCCTATAATCCCAGCTACTCGCTACTTGGGAGGCTGAGGCAGGAGAATCGCTTGAACCCAGGAGATGCAGGTTGCAGTGAGCTGAGATTATGCCATTGCAAGAGGGACTGTACCATAACCTGCCCATCAGTTCTGCCATAATCTGTCACCCAGATTATCAGCAACATCATCCTAATATCCTAATTGGTCTCTTTGCCTCTTTGATCCACTTTTCACAAAACAGCCAAAGCCATCCTTTTAAAATACCTGAAAACATCAGTGGATGTCTATTCCACTCAAAATACCAACTCTTTACCATGGCATCTTTGAATGGTCTGGCCCCCTGTCTTTGTCATATACTTGGAGTCATGCAAATATTTCAGTTCCCTGAATACCTCAAGCTATTCTTGCTTTTGAGGTTTTGCTAATGCTATGTCTTTTGCTGGACAGCCCTTTCCCTATACTCTTGGAGATCTCAGCTTCAATGCCATCTTAGTGAGGACACCCCTGACCACCCTTTGTATAATAAGTAGAAATCTGAGTTAAGAAATCTAAGCTGCATGAACCTGACTAGGCCCCTTCCCAGGGCCTTAGTTTCTGTGTTCATCAAAGAAGCTGGATAATAACTCTGAAGTATACAGTGCAATGCTATTTCCAAAGCTTTTTTCACAGCCTCTTATTTCAGTCTATTTTCATGATAGGCAGAGCAAACATTGTTATTCCCATATTAATGGAGGCTCAGAAAGTTTAAGTAAACTAGATAATATCTCTTCTGTTTCAAACATTCTAGGAGTCTTTATAAGTAGCCTCTACAAAAAGTCAGTAGCATGGATCCTATATTCTCTTGACTTTGACCATAAATTGTCATTTCCTAATACAGTTTGTAAAAACCTGAACCATCTTTTAGAGGAAATCCATTATCTTTGTTTCCTGATAGGTACTCCATTTTGTCTTCTCTGTTTTCCACAGATGGGGCAAAGCAAGCTTCGAGGAGGGAACCAGACAGCCCTGTTAGTTGTGGCCAGGCCTCATTCCCTGGAAATGGCAAACAAGGGGAACAAGAAGCGTCGGCAGTTCTCTCTGGAGGAGAAAATCAAAGTTGTGGAAGCTGTAGACTCAGGAAACTGAGGAAAGGTGACATGGCAAAAGAATTTGGTATCACTCTCTCTACTGTCTACATTCTTAAAGGATCGCACCAAATTTGAAGAAAAGGTGTGGGAGGCATCCGTGGGACCCCAGCGGAAAAGGATGAGGAATGCTCTTTATGATGACATTGATAAGGCTGTTTTTGCTTGGTTTCAAGAAATCCATGCCAAAAACATTCTTGTGACTGGTTCTATCATTTAGAAAAAAGCACCAAACTTGGCCAACATTGCTTGGCTATGACAGTTTTCAAGCAAATGTACGCTGGCTGAACAGATTTAGAGATCGCCATGGAATTGCTTTGAAAGCAAGCTATACGGAAGATAGTGACAGGTTAATGAATGGTCTAGGAATAGATAAGGTTAATGAGTGGTATGCAGGGGAAATTATAAAACTGATTGCCGACTACAACCCAGATGATATCTTTAATGCTGATGAGACAGGAGTGTTTTTCCAGCTGCTGCCCCAGCACACGCTTGCTGCTGAAGGAGACCATTGTAGAGGGGGCAAGAAAGCAAAGCAGTAGTTGACAGCACTCTTTTGTTGCAATGCCTCGGGGACTGAAAAAAGGAGACCATTGATTGTTGGTAGGCCAGCCAGCCCACGCTGCCTCGAGAACATCCATTCCCTCCCTTGCGATTACCAAGCCAACTAGTGGGCTTGGATGACAAGAGATCTGTTTAATGAGTGAGTGATGCAAGTGGATGCCAGGATGAAGAGGGCGGAATGCCGGGTCCTCTTGCTCATCGACAACTGCTCTGCTCATAACATGCTTCCACGCTTGGAAAGGATTCAGGTTGGATATCTGCCCTCAAACTGTACTGCTGTCCTACAGCCACTGAATCTTGGCACAATTCACACCATGAAAGTTCTGTACGGGAGCCACCTTCTAAAACAGATCCTCCTCAAGCTCAGCAGCAGTGAGAGGCAAGAAAAGGTGGACATCAAGCAGGTCATTGACATGATTGCTGCAGCGTGGTCAGTCACACCATCCACAGTGGTGAAATGTTGGCAGAAGGCAGGCATCATCCCAATGGAATTTGCAGAATATGACACAGAATCAGCAGCCAGTGAACCAGACATTGCCATTGAAAAGTTGTGGCACACAGTGGCTATTGCCACCCGTGTCCCAAATGAAGTAAATTTCCAGGGCTTTGTTACTGCAGATGATGATCTCATTATCTCCCAGGACACAGAGCATCCAGGGCACGGTGGCTGGTGAAAATACCAGGGAAGCAGGAAGTGAAGATGAAGGGGAAGTATCTTTACCAGAGCAACCAAGAGTCACCATCACAGAAGCCATATCAAGTGTACAGAAACTTAGTTCCTTTCCTCTTGTGTAGGTGTTCCTGATGCCATTTTTGGACAATTAAATGGCATAGATGCATATTTAATGGAAAGAGTGACACAAACCCTTTTTGATTCCAAAATTACAGATTTCCTCCAAACAAAATAATGCAGGAATTTATTTCAGAAGATACAGTTTACAAGAATAAAGTTTTCTTTATAGGCTGTTGAACCAATTTAAAGCAATATTATTATGACAATATTCCAGTACTCTGAAATAGCCAGGAAACTTCCTTGAATGGGATTTGGAAATGGAATTTGACGTGTGTTGTCTTTTATTTCCTTTTTCTTTTCTATTTTTTCCTGTCTCTGGTCCTTGATTCAAGATGTTTTTTGATTTATCCAAGGGTTTCCAAACTTGTCTGCACATTAGGATCACTTGAGAATCCTTTAAAAATTCCAAAGCTCAGGCCATACACCAGGCCAATTAAGTCACAGTCTCTGGTGATGGGTCACAGGCAGTGGTACTTTTGTAGCTCTCCAGGTGATTCCTATGTGCAGACAAGTTTGGAAACCGAACCAATCACAGGAAAATCAAGTACACTATGGGCCTGCGTCTAGCTTCTTTCCCGTACGTCTGTCTCGGGGGCTTCCAAAATTCAGCTCACAACAGAATCACTTGGAAGGCTTGTTAAAGCCCAATGCTGCTAGGCCCACCCCCAGAGTTTGATACAGTAGACCTCAAGTGGGACCCAAAGATTTGCATTTCTAATGTATTCTCAGCGGATGCAGTCCAGGCTGCATGCTTTGAAAACCACTGGTCCAGCTTTAAATAGGATATTGAGCCAATTTAAATAAAGCAATATGCTGGTCTAGCTGAGTTCTAGAACTTCTCTCTTTAGCTGGCCATCTGAACACTCCCCCATTACTAATTGTTTATAAAAGAAAAAAGAATCAACTGTTCTTACTCTAGAACTCTTTCTCCTTTCTGCCGATATACCAGAAGCACTACAAGACTTTTTTTTCTTTTTAATTTAAGAGATAGGGTCTTGTAATATTGCCCAGGCTGAAATGCAGTGGCTATTCACAGGCATGATTATAGAACACTACTGTCTCTAATTCCTGGCCTCAAGCCATCCTCCCAAATAGATAGGACTACTGATGCACACTGCCATGCTGGCCTTAATGTTTTAATAGGCATTTCACTACTAGGGAGCTGGAGTACAAGGAAATACAGTGCATTAAAGACATAGGCTGGGCATGGTGGCTCATGCCTGTAATCCTAGCACTTTGGGAGTATCACTTGAGGCAAGGAGTTTGAGGCCAGCCTGGCCAATACAGTGAGACCTCATCTCCAAAAAAAAAAAAAAAAAAAAAAAATGTGACGTGGATACAATCTGGGAAGGAGGTTATAATAACAGAGAATCCTGTTAATCAGAATCATGGGGGAGAACAGGCAGCCCAGCATGCCTCTCACTTTCCAGAAAGGGTGAGAGGAAGTTTCACTAGAGAGTTTATTAGAGTATTTATTCGTAGTAAGTCAGATACATGTCAGTTTCAGTTTTTAGAAGTTTCACACAATACCTGCTAATGATGTGATGTCATCCCC